>NC_045558.1:23913269-24241603 GCF_009769535.1 Thamnophis elegans
CTCCGTATTACCCCAACAGTACAGAGAGCGCTTGATAATCCCTTTTCTGACAATTATCACGCCGCCGGGCCCTAAAGAAGATGAAACCACGATGCCCTTCCATCAGAGGACTGTTACCTGGGCAGGAAACGGGATTTTGGGACTATTGGGCTCCTCGACCATCTTGCAAGTATTTCCTGTTGCATTTTCTAGGCATGACAATAATGATGGGTGTGTTACTTTTGGTGGTGTGGGGAGCATGTGAATATCAAAATAAGGAGGGAATAGTAGAGGATTTCTATGGACCTCCCTCTAAACAGAATCGCTCAAAAAGAGCGATCATTCCATACTTCAATGGGGAAAACTGTAATTCTCAAGGGATATGCATCTACCCTCACAATACATACGGAGAAGCCAATACACAAGTTACCTTAACTTGTTATTTGAAAAATCCAGCTGCAGCGTGTTTAATTACATGGCAATTTTTGCCTGCAAAATACAAAAAGGCAATCCAAAATGTGAGAGGTATTTCACACCCGAAAGAGAATGGCTGCTCTTCACATATTAGAATAAAAATCACAGACAATTCTATAGGTTGGTATCAATGCACACAATACCAAAAAGGGTTACCTAATAAAATAATAAAAACAGAAGTAACCTCAAGAGCAAGTATAAAATTTCCCCCAGTTAGTGAGTGGTTCTTAACACTATTGAGTTGTCAACAAGAGATAGGAGGAGACAGCTTTCGCCACCTAACAAAAAGAGAGATAAAAGAGGACATTTGCACAGCCTGTTTACAAAAAACCAAACAAGGCAAAACAATTTCCATGACCTTAATATATTATACTATGAAACCTGAATGCAATGGAACTTTAATACCACCATGCACACATAATAATACACAATACAATCAGTGCTATACACCAAATGGAATACAATGTTATGAACCGAAAGCGGTAGGACCTATAACAAATAGCATCTATGTTTATGGCTATAAAGGAGGATCATCTAATTTAAGAGATCAATTTATTCAAGCACAAAAATCATCAGGGTACATAGCCCATAATGTTTCAAAGGGAATAGCACCTGTTACTGTTTGTTTTGATGCATGTTTAGCAATTGATATAGGGCAAGGAACAGGATCCGATGGAGTAACCTGTGGAGGACAGTCATGGGAACAATCATATATCCAAAACCGTAAATATCTATTTACTCGCTCAACACTTTCATCGCATGGAGGCTATACCCAACCGAGTGTATATTGGTACACAAGTGGCCGAGGACCTAATAATTTCAATCTTTCAATTACTCCGGCCACTACTGATTGTCAATCACATCACTGTACACCACTCTGCCTTTCCGCACACGTAGCAGGTACTTTAGGCACCCGATACTATCATTATGGTATTGGTATAGATAAAGCAGGAAAGGATCCTTATGGATACATCATTGTAAAGACTGAAGCAACAAAATTGACAAATCAACCTGTAAAGTTTTTTTGGAGTTATGAGCAGGAGATTGCTAAACTTAACGATCTACCTACACCTCCAAAAGCAAAAAAATATGTTTATTAATTTGGCTCAAGAAGTTGCCACAGAACTTATGCTAAAAAATTGTTTTGTATGTGGAGGAACCACTATGGGAGATCGCTGGCCATGGCATGTACAAGAAGCAAACTATACTGAAATAGCTCAATGGAAAGGGAACTTCACCTTTAATAACAACTTCAATGAAACCTGGCAAGTTACCTCTCATATAATAGGTCACATATGTTATACCAGAAATAAAAATAAACAGACTAACAGAAATAAACCTATGGGATTTTTAAAATGTTCTAATGAGTGGGAAAATAACACTTGGGTTTCACAAACTAATATGACCAAACCTGAAAACTCATTGCTGAAAGTAACTAAGTTACGAGGACTTTCAGACCCTGAAAATGATACTATTGTGTGGAATTCACCTGATGGGTTATATTGGATATGTGGTAATTTTGCCTATAATATGTTACCCACGGGTTGGTATGGGTCATGCATCTTAGGGGCGATTCAGCCTTCATTCTTCCTAATGCCTATAGAGAAAAAAACAAAAATTGGGAGTCCCTGTATATGATACTCTTGAAAGACGTAAACGTACAATAAATCTTTCCAAAGGGATAAAAATAGGTAACTGGAAGGATGATGAGTGGCCCCCTGAGAGAATTATTGCATATTATGATCCTGCGACGTGGGCACAAGACGGTTCGTGGGGATATAGAACGCCTATATACATGATAAATCGTATTATTAGATTACAAGCTGTATTAGAAATAATTACAAATGAAACTGCATTGGCATTAACTAAGCTTGCAAAAGAAAGTGTATTGTCAAGAACTTATATTATGCAAAATCGTTTAGCCTTAGACTATTTGCTTGCTGCCGAAGGCGGAGTGTGTGGTAAATTTAATCTTAGTAATTGTTGTATACAAATTGATGACTCTGGAATTGTGATAGAAAAAATAACTCGAACTATGATACAAACTGCACATGTTCCTGTACAAACTTGGAAAGGTATATTGGACACTGATGGTTGGCTTGGAGGTATTTTTAACAATTGGAAACAAGCATTGTTCATGGTTGGTATAATTTTTATTGGATTAATGATGCTACCATGTTTAATTCCCATAATAAGAAATGTTGTCACCTCCACGGTGGGAAGCATAATACAAGCTCAGCAACATGAAAAGTCAATGATGGTATTAAAAGAAATTGGGGATCAGATCCAATTATTGGAAAGTATGAATACATTCCCTATGGAAAGTACAATAATAGAAAGAGAAAGGTTGAAAGAAATAAGGGAAAATATTAAGAAAATTGCCATATAAGAGATGGGGGAATTGATGGAATGAAATTGAAAAAGAGTTAATATTTTGTATGAACACTAGAGGGAGCCAAGAGAGAGTTTTAGAAGAGAACTTTGTAATCATTTAATTGGTTAAAGAAAAACAATGTTAGGAGTTGATTGGTTAAATGTCATAATCCTATATAAGGTAATAGTTAGGGCGTTACTATTGCTGACTGGTTTGTGACCGCCCCGATCAGGCTAGCTGATATGGGAGTAGGAGGAGTTAGGGAGGGTATAACTGCTGTCTCACTTTCATTGTGGGTGTGGCTCTCCTTTGTGACTCAGGTGAAGTCAGGGTGAGACCCACCAACGCTTTGCAAACCGTTTTCAAATTGACTTTGATTTTTGGAAATAAAGAGAATTTTATTACTCTACTCTGAACCTCGTCTCCAGAATTCTTTTAAATTCTGCAAACACACACACACACACACACACACACACGTGCGCGCACACACACACCACATTTACTCATATACAGTGGAAAAGGTAGATCCTGAAAAGTGGCATTTCAAAGTCCTCACGGAATATGACTACTCATCATTTTGCTTCTTGATAAGAGATTCTGGATTTTGATATTTTTTTCTAACAGATTCTGTAGCTTGCACAAGTTTGAAAGCTCTGGAATAAACCAAATAACAGAGTGAAAACAAGACACACTGAAAAAGTTAAGAATAATTAGAATAAAAGAGGAACATAATGAATAACACCAAAAAAGGATAATAAGAAAATTATTAAAGCATAGAATTAACAAACAATAATTTCATAATAGATGCTATGTACATAATTACATGTTACTCAAAGATTTAAACAGCAAAGTTTATTGCAAATAATTTTTTCTTTTGACTTGTGCATTACCTAAATTTGTCATCCTCCTAGTACTTAGGATAAGCCTGCAACTTCCTTCCTTCCTTCCTTCATTTCCCCTGCCTCCCTTCCCCTGTCCCTCAAACATTTATTCTACCAACATCCGCACAAATATTACCCAGCTATTGCAAAAGTATAATCTCACTCCTACTTTTCAGAAATTCAGCCTGCTGAGGGAGAGAGAGAAAAAAGAGTGTCAGTGTTGAAAAAATATAATTGATCTTGTTCATTAAAATTCAAATAATTATGGAGCTACAGATGTTCACTTTTCACTGAATATATTACTGATCGTAGAAAGGTCTATGAAGTTGCTACGGTAAATTTTTATGAAATTACTGTTATGTGCATCTGAAATATGTGCCAACCTTCCTCAAACTGGCATTTTCCAAAAGTGCTTGGGTTATATCTCCCTGAATTTTGAGCTAATAATAATAATAATGCTGGCAAGGTATTCTGGGAAATATAAATCCTACAGAATTTAGGGCATTAGGTTGGGGAAAGCTTGTACCTGGGGTGAAATCAATTTACCTTTGCTACTGGTTCGCAAATATGAGCATCCGTGTATTTGCTTTGCTTGCACACGCCACCTGCCACATGTGCAGGACCTTCGATTTCCGATGATCAGCTGTGACATGCAATTTAGATTAGATAGAAAGCAGGAAATCCAATGATTCTAGTTAATATAAATTGCAAGTCACAGCTGATTGTCGGAAATACTAGTTTGCCTGAACCAGTAGCATTTTTACTACTGTTTCGAGCGAACCGGTCCAAACCAATAGCATTTCACCCCTGGTTTCTACATTTATTTATAAAATTTATAACTCTCCCCATCAGGACAGTTTTACAAAATATAACAATAGAAAATAAAATACAATTAAAACAGAGAATATACCATCAAAAAAAAATTGGGAGCAAAAATCTAATAATCCTTCTTTTAAAAAAAAAGAACATCACACAAGGGATCCACCTCCTAATCTAATCCAGGGCCGGAGGCAGAGCAGGATTTTAAAGGCTCATTTAAATAAGACAAGGAAAGGGGCCATATGAATGTCCTCTGTGAGCATTGCAAATTTGACTGGATTATGCAGTACAGCACTTTCAAGTACAGGGACACAGAGGAATCATTCTAGGCGTGTTTTTAATGGACACTGTCAGTAAATAGAATTGCAGATGAATAACCAGCATCATATTATCTCATCAGCATTTTGCTCCAGGTGCAGTAATTTTCCACTTATTAAAACAGTCCTAGGCAGAGTTGAAGTACCATTTTGATGGAATAGTAAAGCTGCTGTTTCCCTGTATATTGTGTTACTGTCCCATTTATCACTATTTTCAGACCCAGTAGTGATGTTAAATCTTGGCTACAAAAAACTAGACAACCACTTTTTGATTGTTGATTGCAATACTGGAAGAAGGAAGATTTGCTTACTATCCAAGAATGAACATTGAAAGTCA
The DNA here is from genome assembly GCF_009769535.1 of Thamnophis elegans. NCBI lineage: Eukaryota > Metazoa > Chordata > Lepidosauria > Squamata > Natricidae > Thamnophis > Thamnophis elegans. The sequence goes on from NC_045558.1 coordinate 23,918,451, forward strand.
CAAACTTTGCAGAGATGGCTAAAATATCTGCATATCTTAAGGACTATTCAAACGAGAGATATAAACGAGACTGGAAAAAATGGATTGACTATATTCAAAATAAATATGGGTCTAGGAAATTTCAGATAGTTTATGATTAAGATTAGAAATGATACAAATTGTTTATAGTTAGCCTAGCAAAGAGGAGCTAAGCTCAATTCAAAGACGTTATTAATTTTCTACTTTTTCTTTAAGTATATTTTGAACTGTTTTTGTTAAAGACTTATACCTTGTATTGGTCCTGGGAAGTTGGGGGGGGAGGCTGGGGGGGTTGGGGAGGAGGGTGGGATTTTAAGGTATTATGATTGTACATGTATACTGCTATTTTTTCTTTTTTATGTATATTGAAATGGAATTATAAATACCATCAACACAAAAGGGAGTTTGCTCAGAAGCTGAAATACACTAAGTGAATTAGAGGAAGTGTGGGAAGTAGAGGAGAGAAGAAAGATAGGAAGAGAGGGACAGGAGAGAGGGTGACGGGGGAAGATGAGGTATATAAGGAAGAGTGGTAAGGGGAGAGAGGAGAAGGAGAAAGGAAGGGGAAGTAGAGTAGAAAATGATGGAGGGAAGAAAGGATGTAGAAAGGGAGAGGAGAGAGGGGGAAGAAAGTGTCAGATAAGGTATAAATATGGTGTATGGAGAGCATCTATCCTTTGGTAGATGATGGTAAAATGAATTGATGTAATTACTTAATAATACAACATGATATTGACTATGTAATAGTATACATGTGATTATATGCTATGAAAATGGAAAATAAAAAAAAATTTCTATGGAAAAAAACATAAAAAACTAGACAACCACTTTTTAGATTATATTTTGCTTCCAGTTGTGGAAGTTTCTACTATTATTTGAAACGGCATCTCTTATATTACACCTACTTGTCCTACATGCTAGGTCTGGAAGGAGAGTTATGCTCTGGGATCAGCCTACTAAGTAGTGCCACCTGACAGCATTCAGGAAAAGAGCCTTTTCTGTTGTGCCACTTGCCTTTTGAAACATCATTCATCTGGAGATCAGGTTGGCCTTGACCCTATCAGCCTTTTCCTGTTTTACCAGGCAGACCAGACAGTAAACACCTCAAGATAAACTAATTCTTCTTTTTTGGTAAAGCTACACTGACAGAATCTTGCAAGTCTGAATGTATAAATCTCCCACAGTCTTCTTTATAGTCTGAGAAACTAGCGAGGGCTTCTCCTGACCCTGGTGCTCTGCCCACTATCCTGCTGTGGGCTATACCCTCTCTTATTTGAGCATTTCTTAGGCAAGCATCTTCATCACTCAAGGTCTTTCCCACATGCCATTACAACATTTCCTAAGGCCTTAAACCTTAAAGTGGTGGGTTCAAAATTTTTACTACCGGTTCTGTGGGCGTGGCGGTGGGCGTGGCAGGGGAAGACTAGTGTAAAATCTCCATTCTCTCCCCACTCCAGGGGAAGGATGCTGCAAAATCCCCATTCCCTCCTGATCAGCTGGGATTTGGAAGGCAGAGAATAGTTGTGGGGAGGGCAGTCAGAGGTGGTATTAACTGGTTCTCTGAACTACTCAAAATTCCTGCTACCGGCTCTCCAGAACTGGCCAGAACCTGCTGAAGACCACCTCTGCCTTAAACGCATAACCTGGGGATCAGGTGGAAGGAGAAGAAGGATGACTCTCTGATTATTTTAATTGTGAATAATGGTTCTGCTTTTTCTTTTATTTTTAATGCTTTTATATATTTTTAACATTGTTGTGGTTACTCAGCATCATGAGTTTTAATTGGGTGACCATATAAATTGAAATAATAAATACATAAATAAATAAATTCTTAAGTCTTATTTTAAATTCGGTGAAGACAAGAAAAGCTAGGCAACCCATTTCCACAATATTTTTGACAATTCAGGCATCCTTTACTGTACTGTTCTATTCTCAGTTAGTGGCATGGAGATGACAGGACTATAACATGAATGAAAGGACTGTAACCTAGTGGCAGAGCATACAGATTGTAAAAAGATGATCCTTGATTGATCCCTAGTATCTTTAGTTAATCAAATGTTCTGTAAGACGTAGAAAATATAAAGGTATTCTTTGTACTGAGTGAAATTTTGGTCTATTGACTCATTACTTATAGCAGCAACCTAAGGTTTTAGGTGGTGAATGTTCTCAGACATGCTTAGAGATAAATGTTAATAGCCTGGGATTTTCTGTATGCAAAGCATGTACTCTGCTAATGAGCTACAGCCTTTCTATGTGTGTGAAAGAGCTCTGCTGGAGAGATGGTGCTTAAAACAGGCAATATTGAGTGAGATGGACAAATAATCCAATTGGACATAAAGAAGTCATAGTTCTCCTTAGATCTACAATTTTTCACAGATAAAATTATGGCAGCCAGAACTTTTTTAGTGACATCTGATCTAAATCTGAGTAAATACACCTTGACTTTTATATAAGATCACAACTGAATGTATTTTCTCAGTGTCAGCTTTATATTGAAAGGAAAAAGAGAGTGCTTTTTTTGGCTAATTGCAATGCTTTAGACCACCTGGAAAGAGTGAGCTACATTAGCTAGATGTTTATTTTGTTGAGTAAGAGTCTGAGAACGCAAAACACATTTCCCATCAGGTTCTGAACATTCAGCACCTTTATTTTGTCCTCCAAGGCAGATATTTATGTTTCGCATTAGAAAATGAGGCTATGCAGGACCTAATTATGCAGAAAGTCTGCATCTCTCAACAAGCAGATGGACTTAGTTTAATCTAACTGCTTTGAAACTGCACAAAAAATTTATACTCTTTCATTTTGGAATTGCAAAAGATATTAGTTCAGCAATTATTACAAAATCATTGGCACCAAGATTCAAAGCTGTGAAAGGAATGAAGTCAATCCTTAAAGGTTGCTTTGAACTCAAACCATTATCAAATGAACTCTTGATGCCCAAGTGTCCATATTGTGCTTATGTATTGTTCTGATTCCCAAAATCTACATATTTGTCTGCTGAGGCAGAATGCACAGGAAGTATTTTGATGTGGACTCACTCTTTGGAATATGTATTGCACAGGTTCTATAGGTGTATGTTCTCTACAAAAGATGAAGAAGTTGAAGTTGGGAATTGGGACAATGAGGAATTGCCCTCTGATTAAACACAACGAAGTGGTTGCCTGAACCAGCAAATCTTGGGAAGTAATAGTGAAATACTGGAGAATAAGGTTATATTATTGAAACTGTCCTTAGGAATGAAAGAGTTGCAAGGGTCAAGGAAAAATTCAACTGCCCAGCTAAACCTGGAATTGTAAGAGGAGCCATTTTGTTCTCTAAGAAAAAAATGATGGCTTGAGTTAGCCATAGAAACAATGTGATTGGTTCCATCTTCTCTATTTGTTATTTTAAAAGAATCTAAAGGATTTAGGGACAATATTTGTATGGATAGGTATAAACACATATTTAGCTGCCAGTTGAAGCTCAATTAGGTGAGAATTCGCATCTTCAGTAATTTTGAGTGAGAAGCTGAATCTGTTCATTGCAGTAAAGATCCAGCGCATAATAAACAGTTCTCAACTCCAATCAATGGTACAACTGAGCTGATTGAGAAAAGGAGGGGGGGCAGAAACACCCCATCACTTCCAAGCAAGATCGCCAATTACACATGAGATGTAAGCATCATAAACAAAAGTGCAATAAACTTATATACTCCATCTTGCCCTTTGCTTGTTTTCTTACCAGTATGATTTCCTAACATCCTTAGTGCATCAAACCTCGCCAAGGACTAAAAAAATGTTTTAGATTTCACCTCATACAGTTTTGAAACATTACCATGCAAAACAATTTAATTGTTTCCAAATGTAAAAGCAACTGAAGGTTTACAGCAGAAATAATGAAGAGGTAAAATGATAGCAGCGACCCCCAGTCTGACTTCTGTGGTTTTAACTGGAAAATAAAATAATGTAGATACAAATGTGTTCAATGGATTGAACACTTAAATCTGTAAATTGGTGGTTGTTTTTTTTTAAAAAAAGATTACAATTGTTCACAAAGAGTATGTCCTTTGCATAGTCCCTAAGGACTCCTTGTCATTTCCTCCTAATCCTGGCAAAATTAGCCTTAGGAACTGTTTTTATATGTCATAACCTCATGCTCTTACAATTGCCTTTACTCCAATCCAAGAGAGAAGGCAGCTGAAAGTCTACTTTAGGTCTTCCAGATCTAAGGAAGTGCTCTTTTTTTTCTTTTCCCAATGGATTTTTTTTTACTATAATATGATCTAGCATGCTTTATTGACAAGGTGATTGATAATCTGATCCAGAGACTGTGATATACCCAAGTCCATCAAAGGTCCACCAATCGCATCTAGTTGAGGATATTGCTTTCCATGGTCCCTTTGATTTAGGCTTTTACCTGCATAATATCTACCTGATCCTTACCAAAACATTTCTCTGGTTTCTATGTTTAAAAACAAGGCTAGCACATTTGAAAGAACCCTAAATTTCCCCTAAATATAAAGAGGTCATAGACCAGCAGTGAACTAGTAACAGAACAATTATGGTAAAACAAAAATAAAAAGCCATATTGATAAAATAAAATAAGGTGAAGATAAAATTATTAAGGTAGAATTACAGAGTAGAGGTATTAAAACCCAGAATAATTCTATAAGATTACAATTAATTTTATAATATTACAATTAATTCTGTAAGATTACAATCAAGTAAACAATATCCCAATCAAGAAACTGCCAGAGAAGCCAACAGCAAACAGCTCAATCAAAGGATCAGTATCATCCCTGTAGGAAGTCTCACATACACACCTAGAAGAATGAAAAATTTTGTGAAATATTAAAAAGGCAGGATAAAATATTTCCCCTAAAGGAGAATTTTAAAAAATCTTAAGGGAGGCAGAAACCAGCCGCAGTTTCCCTGCCCCAAGCAGAAACTGAGAAGGTCAGCTTTTAGAAATGCAGATTTAATCATCCATTCAGAAAGACTGGTTCAAGACAGAGACTCAGATTAGGAACAAACAAAAGATTGACAAAATTAGCTCAGACAAATACATAGGATTTGCATTTCCTCTTTTACCTGTAGAGCCTGCTATGACCCCTACATGACCCCCACAGGAATCCAGAAGGTATAAAAACCCACTCATTCTAAAATTCATTTTATCAACTGTCCCTAAATCACATGCAGTTAGTGGTTCTGCTTCATCAATAAAGGGAACTTTTCTTTCTAATCAGCTTCCAGATTCCACTTTGTTTCTAGTTTGGATCTAGATATTTCATTTAAAGCCCCCACCGACATTAACAAGCAAACCACCAGAATATAAACTGACAGCAAACAGCACTCCTTACTAGCATTGATGATGTTACCTAGTTTGGATAATGAAACTTCTGCAAGAAAACAAGCAAGCTCAGAGAGCACCAAGGAGCCCTCATTTTAAATACTATAAATAACTAGGACAGACGTCTATAAAGAATGCTCATTTCCGAAAGAAAAGAAAACACTGGGAGTCACAAAACCCTTCCCATGCCTGACTATTTCCTGAGCAGCCACAGAACTAGCATATGTAGTTGAATTAAACGATCTGTTTTCTTCTGAAACTTTTCTTTTCTTGGGTTTATCCATGGTTGGCCTAGTGTGGTAGAAAAGGTCAATAAATCGGGTGCCGGCAGATATCACACATTGGCAGTTGTGACACATATTTTGAGTGACAGGGAGCCGCAGCACAGGGGTGAAAGAGCCACATGCTGTTCCAGAACTGCAGATTGCTGACTCCTGACTCTAGTACCTAAGGCATTAAGCTAGAAAGCAGGAGACCATGAGTTCAAGTCATGTTTTAGCCATATAAGCCAGCTCGGTGACTTTGGTCTGTCATTCTCTCTCAGCCCAACCAACCTCACAGGGTTATTGTTGTGGGGAAGGCAGCAGGAGGAAGATGAGTTGAGTTATATTCACTTTTTTGAGTTATTTGAAAAAATAAAATAAAAAAGGAATTAAATACATTTTATGATTATATAAAACTATGCTAAATTACATTAAATCTACATTTTTATTACATAACAATAATTAACTGTTCCCTCTATTGTTGCAAATAATGAATAATCTGACACACTAAAATTTAGTTTCATAAGGTTTGTAAGTATACTGCAACACTAATGGACTTTATTCCAAGGTATGTTAGGAAACCTATGCAGTTACTATTTATGACTTTCAAGTAGAAATGTCATAAAATTTTCAACAGCTTCTGAAATCCTGCATATCAATTTCTGAGGGAGAAGCAGCAAAATCTAAGTCAAGGAAGGAAAGTTAAAAAAATTCAGAAGTGCCCTTGAGCACACTTAAAATAACTTGCGTTTGCTAACAACCTAGTTCTTACTGATTCAAATGTGAAATGTTTACAGTGGCTTGCATAAAGTAATGAAGAATTATGCAAATAAGCCTGGAATATCTTATTCTTCTGTACTGTATTATTATATTTTACTATATCTTGGGATGGGAAGATATGTATAATTCAGGTTTTTTTTTATAAATCTTTTTAGCTAACACTTTGAGGCTATGACTTGATCCTCCTTTCAAGTTTCCAGGTGTAAACAAGGAGAAAATCAGTTATTCAAAGACTTCCTGTTATTGGGCAGGAAATTTAACGGAACCAGACTTATACTTAACATGAATCATGCAAAACTAAATATTCTTATTTTAACCCTTCCTCTCACAGCTTTATGAATCTGAAAACTGCCATACATAAAATCTATTTTGCTCTGAATCTTTTCAATATACCATTAGGAAACATACAACTCATCAGACCACATAATCTAAAATTATGTATTTTGTTCTGTTTTCCTTTCAGTAATTATGGTAAACACATTTGAAATTACAATCATTTAAATATCTCCATATTAAACTCAGTAGTTTCCAATTGTGGTTTGGAAAAACTTGAAGAGGAAAAAAGATTAGTGTTTTAAATTCTGGAAAGACAATAAATGCCAGTATTTCAGATTTGTAAACTATGACTAGTTGTCAAAAAACGTAAGTCTTCATCAAGAAATGTATTGTTCCCTGGTGCTAGTGTATCAATTAATTTCCTTAGTATAGATCTGTAAGAAGGCTCATCTAAATGCTGTGGTAATAAAATTTGAATGTAAAATAGAACTATTGTATCTGGATACCAAAACTTCAGAGAACCATAGTAGATGGTAACAAATATTTAGAACTTCACATCTCTCTTTACTGTTGTCTTGCAGGCCTATAAATTATTGCTGAGTATATGTAATAGTTCTATATAAAATATGTTATTTTTTTGACAACTGAGAGCCTAGGTGGCTAGGAAATGATTCAAAGTGGGTATGCCATGACTTTTTATAATTTTTGAGGTTATTTTAATGGGGAAGGAGACTTTAAAAAAAAAGCATTTTCTATTTTAGAATTCAAACTCAGTTTTGAACAGTTTTTCTGTTTCTTCCTTTCAGATTGTAGGTAATAATTTCATTTGCCAAATGCTCTATATTCATTCATTCATTCATTTGTTCACTCATTCGTCCAATCAATAAATCAATTTCTATAGGCAACTAGCTCAGTTAATAACTCTGGGTGGTTTACAATTAAAAAAATACATTACAGTTAATATACTAAAATATATTAAAATAGCAAAAACAATGGAAAACAATAAATAACAAGTACCCTGTATTTCATCACCACAACAAAACAAAACAAAAATGATCAGGTATTATATTTATATGATTACTTGATGACTTGTCCCACATAATCTATTACTTTGCTGATATAACAGTTTATGAAAGATGCAGAAAGCCTTTTTAGTGTCAATGTGTAGAGAATGAGGATGTTAAAAGACTAATTGTTGAAGAAACATCTCAGGGAAAAGAGGATGACTTTTGAGCAGAAAGAAGTTGAATGTCTATCTGCCCAAAATTATGAATTCTTGGGGGAGAAATTCCAAGCCTGCATTTCTTTAAAAATCTCCAATGGACATTTTTTGTTCTTCTCAACCACAAAACATTGTAAGCAAATTATGTGAAGTATCTTAGGGTTTTTCTGTGTCTATATGTAAGTTGAATAACTAGTTAAAAACTGAACAGAATGGGCTAAAGTTTGCTGGATGTAGAGAATCCAGCAATTGAAATAAAAATAAAAGGCAATTCTGAATGCTGCCAAGCAATTCAGTTCTAAGCTTCCCATTCATGGTTGTGTGACCCCAAGGGGGCCATTATTAAGGATTGGGAGGAAAAAATCAAAACTTGTGTTGTGTGTGCTTTGCCTCCCTACTTTGTTTTAAATACTTTGTGTGGACTTTTTAGAAGTTATCACTGTTGGGAACAATTTACGTCCTTGTTTCAAAAGTGACAACTTTTTAAAATTTATCCCCATGCTATAAAATCAGATTTACAATTGTATTGTTGACAATGGAGGTTGTTTTAAGGTCTAGTTGTCATGGAAGGCATATTTATGAGTATCTGCTTATCTGAATGAATAGCAAATACTCGTTTTGTAAATCACTTTATTTCTCTTTATGGCGTAGTTTCTAGTAAGCTATTAGAGACTGCAAGGCTTAAGTTCATTTAGGCTATCCTTTCAACCAACAGTCTTCTTTCCCTTATTTACAGGTAATCCTTGATTTACGACCACAATTGAGTCCAAAATTTCTGTTGATAGTGAGACAGCTGTTAAGTGAATTTTGCTCCATTTTTACGACCTTTCTTGCCACTGATTTAAGTGAATCACTGCAGGTATTATGTTAGTAAAACAGCTAAGTGATTTCCCGTTATCTTTGTTTGTCAAAAAGTCACAAAAGGTGATCATAGGACTGTAGATGACTGCAAGTGTCATAAATATGAGTCAATTGCCAAGCACCTGCATTTTGAACATGTGACTATTGGAAAGCTGCAATAATTTTAAGTGTGAAAGACAGTCACTTTTTCCAGTGCCGTTGTAACTTCAAACAGTCAATAAATGAACTATTGTAACTTGAGAACTACCTGTATAATGCTTACTAAGCAGTCAGGCTTGTTCTAGGAGGATATATTGCATTATTGGCAAGGTAGAAAGAAATTCTCATTTTTAATTAATAATAATAATCATAGCATTTCCTGTTCTTGATCTGAGAAGATATCACAATCTTAGGAATTATGGAAAAACCTCATAGACATTATTTCATCTCAAGGTGAAATCTCTTTTCCCATGATTCTGAGAACATTATAGGATTTTATTTACTTCTATATTTTTATTTTTATTCAGTTGATTAAAAATGTGTTAGCAATAGCAATAGCATTTAGACTTATATAGCATTTAGACTTCATAATACTTTACAGCCTTCTCTAAGTTATTCATAGAGTCAGCATATTGACCCCAACAATCTGGGTACTCATTTTACTGACCTTGGAAGGATGGAAGGCTGAGTAAACCTTGAGCCGGTGAGAATTGAACTCCTGGCAATTGGCAGAATTAGCCTGCAATACTGCATTCTAACCACGATGCCACATAGTCTAGTTAATGTGGGAAGTCCCTCCCCACCTCCTAGAAGAATGAAATATTTTGAGGAATATTAAAAAAGGCAGAATATTATATTTCCCTAAATGAGGAATGGAGAAACATGTTTTTTAGAGAAAGCAGCCCCCCCTTTTTCTTAATAGCCCACAGCAGATGCTAGCACTTATGGATGTAAAGAACTTATTGAAAGAGGAAGACAAGTATCTAGATAGCTCTATTCATAAGCAAAGAAAATACTGCAGGCAGAAATTCCATTCAAGGCAGGATATTTTGAAACTGCTTGCAGCAATGTTTGACAGCTAACAAAGGCAGAGTGATAGAATTAGAAGTAGCTCATCACACAAAATTCAGCACAGAATGAAAACCATTAGACACATTAGGAATTGAAAACACATTTTCAGAACCCAAGCCCCTTCATTGCATGACCCCCAGAGCAGAGCAGTCCAAACTTCACCTGGGAGCTCAGATAAACAATAAGCCAGAGGTTGACCAGATTAGCTCAGACAAGCACCTAGGATTTGTATTGCCTCTATGACCCCTACATATCCCCTACACGATCCTTTAGCAATAGAATATTAAATGACATGTTCTTGCAAAGGAACAGGAAGCTCAAATACATAGCCTAAAGAAGATATAAAAGCCACCCGCTCTCAACTCCATTTTGTCAGCTGATCCAGGACTGCTGTTGGTTCTGTTCATCATTAAACTTTCTTTCCAATCAGCCGCCATGTTTTTTCCAGCAGTTTTCTCCCAGCTTAGAACTGAACCAGATGGATTTTCCCTCCAACATTAGCAATAGCAATAGCAATAGCACTTAGACCTATATACCACTTTACAGTACTTTACCTCTCTAAGCGGTTTCCAGAATCAGCCAGTGACGTGCAGTCAGGGAAGGCAGGGCCTCACCACTGTCATCATGAAAAGAAAAGGAAAATTAAAAGGAAAAAGGCTGAGGTAGTTGCTGCCAGAGTCGCAGTGGATGACACTGCTTAGTGCTTAACTGTTTAAAAAAGCCTCTTTAAAAAGTGCCCTCTGCAGGAGGAAGTGAGAGAACCATGTGCCTCATTTAGTCTATTTTTATGATCACTTGAGCAGAGTTAAGCAAGGGTTAAAAAGCGAAAAATTCTTTATGTAGATGAGGCACATGGTTCTCTCGCCTCCTCCTGTAGAGGGCACTTTTTAAAGAGGCTTTTTTAAAACAGTTAAGCAGAGTCATCCATTGGAGGCTCTGATAGCAGCTAACCCAGCCTGACTTCAGCAGCTCTTGCCTTTTTCTTTTTACATTTTTTACATTTTCATCATGGCAGACAAGAGGAGAGTTGAAATCCTCTGTGAAACAGCTGGAAATGGTATGTGGGTTGGAGGGTGGGGGGAGGAATTCAAAATTATTGTAATTGTAATTTGTATTATTGTAAGTAATTTATTTGTGTGTGTGTGTGTGTGTGTGTTTTACCTGCCTCTGCTGGCGCACAGGCTGGCACTTTATTTTTTATTTTTTAAAGCCCTGTCGCCGTGTCCGTATGGCGGCAGGGCCCTGGCAGCAGGGCTTTAAAATGGCGGCAGGGCCCCGGCGGCAGGGCTTTAAAGTCCCGGCGCCGCATCCGCCATAGAGTGGGACACATCCTGCTCTGTGGCGGACGTGGGGGCAGGGCTTTAAAGTGGCAGCAGGCCTCAGCATCAGGGCTTTAAAATCCCGGCGCTGCATCCACCATAGAGCGGGATGCGGACGCAGCAGCAGGGCTTTAAAGTGTCAGTTGGGCTCCAGTGGCAGGGCTTTAAAGTGGCGGCAGGGCCCCGGTGGCAGGGCTTTAAAGTCCCAGTGCCACGTCCCGCTCTATGGCGGACACAGCGGTGGCAGGGCTTTAAAGTCCCGGTGCCGCATCCGCCATAGTGCGGGATGCATCCCACTCTATGGCGGACACAGCAGTGGGGTTTCAGCAGGGGTTTCAGAAAGCCGTGCTGAGGCTTTGATGCGGCTTTCCAAAAGCCCCACCAAAGCCCCGGCGCTGGCAGACATAGGGTGGCTTTTGCCCGCTTGCCTCACCAGCCATGAACTTCACCGCACGTCACTGGAATCAGCATATTGCCCCCAACAATCTGGGTCCTCATTCTACCCACCATTGAAGGATGGAAGGATGAGTCAATCTTGAGCTGGTGAGATTCAAACTGCCAAATTGCAGGCAGAAATAGCTTGCAGTACTGCACTCGAACCACTGTGCTACTGTGGATTATTAGTAAGTTAACTCTCAGCAAGCTCTACCATAGTTCTCTGGAATTAACTTGATTTATGATAACAATAGTTTCAGCAAATGACAAATGACATCTTGAACAATTGGATTCAAGAAGAGTTGCAGTCTTTCAATTAAACAGTTGGTGTCATTGATGATAGATTATGCAATCCTTCTGGCCTATCTCCTTACTGATTGACTCCCTAACTATCCTCACACTTCTTTTAATTCCTGAATTCTAACCTTCTGTAAAAAATAAACTCCTTTGACTTGTGTTTAGCTCCTGATGATTTTATGAATACATGGATATATGATGTAGCTTATATATCAAGAAAAATATATCGTCAGAACATGTTAATTAATTAAAATAATTATTTTTGCCCCAAACAGTTTGACCTTGAAGAGTGTAAGTAGCAAATCTAATAAGTAGTTTTCATAAGGTTCCACTTACAATTGATGTGGAACAACAATTTACATGGTAGGAGATAAACATTTCAAAAATAAACTCTTTATTCTTTATTTAGGAATTAATGACAATAGCCAAAAGGAAAAAGAAGAGTTGAGAACCAGAGCAGGGGAGGTTTTCTACCAGTTCACATCAGTTCAGTGGAACTGGTAGTGGAAACGGTGACTGGGTCTCCGAACTGGTAGGGATGGCATACTCACCATGGCCCGAACTGGTTTCCTGGTCCCCATGACCTTTTTTTGATCTATTTATAGGCAACTGTGGACATGCACAGAGTGCACATCAGGCGCATGCACGAGCAAAGTGGGTGCGCGCATGCAAAATCATACGTGTGCTGAACCAAAAGGAATGCCGGGAGAAACCCTACCCTGAACCAGAGACCAACTATGAATTTTGGACAGAATATATCACCAGTATAGCATCAACCTTTGAAACAAACTTTTGTGTCTGTTCCAAAATATCTATATATCTTTCCTGTTCTTCACCAAGGAGCATTTATTCTGACCAATATGTTGCAATTATTGTTTCTAGAAGGATATTAACCTTTCCTCCTAGGGCCAGATCTGTCCCTATATGGAAGAAGTGATTGAATCAACATAATTTGTTCTGCTGAGTTGGTTATTTTATCAGTGATGCTGTTGGTTTGTTTTTTTATATATAGCTATATGATAGAAGACAATATACTTCCTTAAGTATATTGAATCCTTAAAAATCCTAAATACTTAAAAATCTGAAAATGGTTACAAATCCACTCAGGACAAATATAAGAAAACTGCAAGAATAATTAAGTTCTGAAAGATTATTTCCCTGTCAGAAGGCAATTATAGTAGTTATCCACCTCACTTTTAAATAGTTTAATTTATTTCATGTTTGTTTCTTGTTTTTTTATATCAAATTCAAGTCTTTATTTATAATATTTGATTGATGTACGTAGTTTTCTGGGTTAAAAAAAATATAGAATTTTTTTTCTCATTAGCTTCTACTGGGCCTTTTAAAAAATGTTCCAGTGCAGCTTACACATTTCTAGGATATTTTAATGAACTTTCATCCAAGTATTGATCTGATCTTGCCTTGCTTAACTTTACAAGATCAGCAGAAATTAGATGTCAGCTTCTGCTTTGCTGTTGCTTCAGCTGCCATGAAACGGGAAGGGGGGGGCGTGTAGGTGGGAGGGATTTAATTGACGTGCTGGAGGAAGGTTCTAGGATGTACCAGTCGTTGGGAGTACGCATGCGTACGTGTTTCCCGCCTGCATCAACGGCCTACACATTCCATCTTCGGCCTGTCTGTTTGAAGTTATCTCACACCTGACATTTGAAGGACTTATGATTGGACTGGAGCTTTGATCCTAGGGGGGGGAACGGGTTTCCCTATATATCAATTGCTTTCGCGCCATATTATTCAGATCTTGCTTCACTACTGCTCGCTTACCATTTATAATTAGTAAAAGTACTTTGGATTTCCAACCCATGGAGTCTCTTAGTCTTCTTTCCTAATTATGGAGTGGAGTGGGCCCTGACAAGAAGCAAGATCTGAATAATATCCCTTTCCAGGAGATTTACGTCTACCGAGAAGGGAAAGAATGTCTTCTCCGACCAGAGAGGAGGAGGGCGCAACTGGAGGGGATTCCAGTGAACTAGGACCTCCCGACCTTTCTTTACACCAGCCCAGCCCGTCTGACCGACCTTTGCACGAAGATTTATTTCAACTGCAAATTTCCAGTCAGCCTGAACCTTCCCCCCCACCCCGTTGGTCAATTTCCGCGGGGCAAAGAGAGATAGAGACAAGCTGGAATGCTGGGCTCACCCAAAGACCACCTCCACAAACTTCGCTGGAACCAGGTGCTGTGAGAAAACCTCAGGCGAGTGAAGTCCCTGACTATTGGAGCCAAAGGTACTGTGGGGAAAGCAGAGGGGGCGATGAAGGAGAATGGAGAGGCTATCAGCACCGGGGCCCGATGAGAAAACCCCAGCGGAGTGAATTACCTGATTATTGGGGTCAAACATTTTTGGAAGAGAGAAGGGGGGAGGAGGAAAGAGACTGGAGAAACTGGCAACGTTACCCACGCCAGGATTCTCCCCCCCCCCTCGGCCCGTGTCTCCCCCTGCGGCTAGAGGTTTCGCTGATCAAAGAGGACCTCCCCCCCAGCCTCCCCCCCGAAGACATCGAATGGCTAAAATCCCTCCCTTGCCTGTACGTTTTAAGGGGGATTCTACTAGCCTTCCCTCCTTTCTTATGCAAGTGTTTAACTACATGGAAATTTATGGCCGGGACTTTGAATCTGACACTTTAAGGGTCAGAATGATTCTTTTATCTTTGGATGGTGAAGCGGCTACATGGTCGACTGCTTTGCACATGTCTGGGTCTCCCCTCTTGGGGAATTTCAACCGTTTTATGGAGGCTTTCCGTCAACGTTTTGATGACCCATTAACTGAGAAGCGGAACAAATTGAAGTTTTTAACCTTCGACCAAGACGATAGACCTGTCGCCCAATACATCCAGGAATTTCAGTGTCTCTCACAATACATGAGAGGATGGGGGGAGGACGCCCTTCTGGACAGATTTGCCGAAGGGTTGAACGCAGACATTTATCAACAATGTGTCAATCGTAACCTGCCAAGACGCTTAATCACGTGGTTTGAGCATGCTGCAGACGCCGAGCTTGACTTAATCCGTCTGCGTTATGCCACAGAAGAAAGAAGGAAGCGGAAGGAGAGGGCTACCAGGTCCCTCCCCCCTCCTACTACGCAATCGTTCTCCAAACGACGAGGCGACGCAAGAGGGCCCCCTTCTGGCTCCTCCAGACCGTTAACATGCTTTCGTTGTGGCAAGCTTGGGCACACCGCCCCCGAATGTCGAGCTAAACTGCCTCTCTCTGCCCAACCCCCTCCCAGACGTGATGACAAGCCTGCCAGAGGCTCTGACAAGAAGAAGAAGGAGACAGCGTTCGCTGGGGAAACCAACCCCCCTCCTTTTACCCAGCCATTAAAGGGTGACGCAGATGCTAACTCCTCTTCTTCTGAGGACTCTGATGACGACACATCGCCTCGCTGGGTGAGTTCAAACAAGGGGCCCCTTCTCATCCCTATTGAATTAAAAGTTCCTCCTGAGGGGACCCCTGCCACCCTCCTAGCTTTACTTGATTCTGGCTGTTCCCGATCCATGATCAATCCCGCCATGGTAGAAAAATTGGGCATCAAATTGCGCACTTTGAAAACCCCGATTGTGTTTTGCCAAATAGATGGCTCGATTGCGGGGGGGGGGGGGGGGCGCCCAATTTTTTACTGAGCCTTTGGAAATGAAAATGGGTACCCATACTGAATTAATCTCTTTTGTGGTCGCGCCTGGCATGGACAGACCACTCATTTTGGGCATCCCATGGCTCCGGAAGTGGAACCCTCACATAAATTGGCGGACAGGCCGCTTGCGTGTTCGCTCGAAGGTGCCTGAAGTAGCCGCTAGAGGGCAGGAGAGGATTGCAGGAGAGGAAAAAATCCCGAAAGAATATTTGGATCTTAGGGACGTCTTCAGCGAGCAATCTTCGGACATTCTACCCCCCCACAGGCCTACTGATTGCTCCATTGACATTTTACCCGGGGTCAAACTCCCAAAACCCCGCATTTACTCCATGTCACCCAGGGAAATGGAGGAGATGCGTTCTTTCATTGACAAAAATTTGAAACGGGGGTTCATTGAACCGGCTCGACCCAAAGTGGCTGCCCCTGTCCTATTTCGTGAAAAGAAAGATGGGTCTCTTCGTTTGTGCTGTGACTTTCGCAACCTTAACGCAATCTGTACTCAAAACCTCTACCCACTACCATTGATGAAGGACTTGTTAGCGCAACTGGGGAAGGGCCGCATCTTCACAAAATTGGACCTGCGGGAAGCTTAGTATAGAGTACGCATTAAGGAAGGGGACGAATGGAAGACCGCATTCAACTGCCCTCTTGGTTGTTTCCAGTTCCGAGTTATGCCTTTTGGCCTACAGGGGGCTCCTGCTGTGTTCATGCAATTCATTAATGAGATCCTCCACGATCATCTCTATAAGGGCGTTATCGTCTATCTGGACGATATCCTCATTTATACTCGCTCTTACGACCACCACGTCAATCTGGTGCGCACTGTCTTGAAAAAACTCCGTGCTGCCAACCTATATGCCAAATTGTCTAAGTGCGAGTTTCACCAAACGACTATTGACTATCTGGGCTACCGTATCTCCTCGGATGGCGTTGAAATGGACCCTGAAAAAGTGAAGGCGGTCACTGAGTGGGACGCTCCCAAAACTCGTAAACAGTTGCAAAAATTTTTGGGTTTCGCTAATTTCTACCGTCAATTTATTCCCTCTTTTGCCAACATTGCTCTCCCTATCACTAATTTACTCAAGACTAAAGGCGACCCGAAGCCTAAACCCAATAAGCCTTTGGACTGGACCATGGAATGCCAGGCGGCATTCGAAAAACTTAAACGCCTTTTTGCCGCTGAACCAGTTCTTAAACATCCTGATCTCAACCAGCCTTTCGTCGTCCAGGCGGATGCCAGTGATGTCGCTGTTGGGGCCGTTCTGCTACAAGCCAATGACCAAGGTAACTTACAGCCTTGCGCGTACACCTCACGTAAACTCACTGACACAGAGCGGCGCTGGGCGGTTTGGGAGAAGGAGGCTTTTGCGGTCCGTTGGGCCCTCGCTACTTGGCGCCATTTCCTCGAAGGCTCTAAACACCCATTTGAAGTGTGGACTGACCACAAGAACTTGGAAGTGTTACGCACACCTCGTCGTCTCTCCCCCAAACAGATGCGGTGGGCCCAATATTTTAACCGTTTCAATTTCACTCTCAAGTATATCCCGGGCGGAAAGAACTTCATGGCCGATGCTTTGTCCCGATTACCTCAGTATAATTGTTCCAAACTGAGTATCGTCCAACCGCTCTTGGCAGCTCCGGTACTCACACGTCAACAGACCAAAGCTCAGGAGGTAGTGCCTCACGATCTACTTTCTGACCTCAAAGCGGCTCTTCATCAAGACGACTGGTTCCTGACCCATCGGGACGAGTGCACCATGAGGGACGATCTACCGTGGATTGGTGCTAAATTATACGTCCCCACTTCCCTACGACTTGTCGTCCTTCGTCGCGCTCATGACTCCAGGATGGCGGGTCATTTTGGGTTCGTCAAGACTTTGCACCTCGTGAAGAGACAATTCTGGTGGCCTTCTTTAAAAAAGGACATTGAACTTTATGTGGCCAGTTGCCCAGTTTGCGCGGCCGCCAAAAAGCCGCCGGGGAAACCGCAGGGACTTCTACAGCCTGTTGCCCGCCCAGTTGCACCTTGGAAGGAGATTTCTATGGACTTTATTGTTGAGCTCCCCGAGAGCCAGGGCCACACCGTCGTCTGGGTAGTCACTGATTTGTTTTCCAAGCAAGTTCATTTCGTCCCTTGCCACAAAATTCCTTCCGCCAAGGCGTTGGCTAAATTGTTTCTTTCCCACATCTACCGGTTGCATGGGGTTCCCGACCGTATTATCTCCGATCGTGGAGTCCAATTCACATCTAAATTTTGGAAGGAGTTCCTTGCACGCATTGGTTCCACCCAAGGCCTTAGCTCTGCCTACCATCCTCAGACTAATGGCGGCTGTGAACGTACTAATTCCGTTCTTGAACAGTATTTACGTTGTTTCATCAATTATCAACAGGACGATTGGGTTGACTTGTTACCACATGCTGAAGTGGCCTATAACAATTCGGTTCACTCCAGTACGGGCTTCACCCCTTTCCGGGTCGTTTACGGCCAGGATTTTGTTCCTATTCCCGAACTGCCTACGGCCCAACCTCAGGTTCCTTCCGTTGCAGACTGGAGCGAACGTCTCAGTCGCCTTTGGCCCCTGACTTTTTCCACCTTGGACGCTGCCCATAAGGCTCATAAGAAGCAGGCTGATAAGAAACGCTCTCAGCCCTATGATTACCACGTTGGAGATTTAGTGTATTTGTCCACGAAATTCTTGCATACTACACAAAAATCGAAGAAATTGGGTCCCAAGTATGTTGGCCCTTTCCCAATTGTTAAAGTTATCAATCCTGTTTCGGTTCGTTTGCAATTGCCCAAGCATCTGAACCGTATCCACCCGGTGTTCCACATTAACCTCATCAAACCAGTTCGGGTATCCAACCTCAGGCCCACGGATGACCCTCCGCCTGCTCCCTTACTTGTGGATGGAGAACATCATTTTGAAATTCGTGACATTCTTGATTCCCGTAGGCACCGTAATCGCATCCAATACCTTGTGGCTTGGAAACATTTCCCCCCCTCTCACACGGAATGGGTTGATAAGTCCCACGTTCGTGCGCCCCGCTTACTCCAGAGATTTTATGCTTCTTATCCCGACAAGCCTTGACTTCCCTCCCCTCCCTTTTTCATTTGTTTTCTTATTTGTCTGTTTCGTTTGTTTTTTCTTCCAGGCCTGACAGCCTTTTTCCGGGGGACGGCCGGATGTCAGCTTCTGCTTTGCTGTTGCTTCAGCTGCCATGAAACGGGAAGGGGGGGGGCGTGTAGGTGGGAGGGATTTAATTGACGTGCTGGAGGAAGGTTCTAGGATGTACCAGTCGTTGGGAGTACGCATGCGTACGTGTTTCCCGCCTGCATCAACGGCCTACACATTCCATCTTCGGCCTGTCTGTTTGAAGTTATCTCACACCTGACATTTGAAGGACTTATGATTGGACTGGAGCTTTGATCCTAGGGGGGGGAACGGGTTTCCCTATATATCAATTGCTTTCGCGCCATATTATTCAGATCTTGCTTCACTACTGCTCGCTTACCATTTATAATTAGTAAAAGTACTTTGGATTTCCAACCCATGGAGTCTCTTAGTCTTCTTTCCTAATTATGGAGTGGAGTGGGCCCTGACATTATAGCTGCATTTTGCTTTGTCTTACAAATGAGATGCATTCATCCAAACTCTCGTATGTACCCTATTTTTTAAAATGCAGAAAAGGACAACTGTTACAAAGGAACTGGACAGCAATAATATCATTGGGTGAATATGAAGCTTTTATTTTATAAAAGCTTAATAAATTGTAGTGCAGAGATTTTATTATTACGAAAAAGAAGTGATAGAGTAACTCCTAATGGCAGGGATTAGCCTCGTCATGGTGTCTGGCTTTCATTAAAAGCTAAGAAGGAACTCCTCTTATCGGTTTGCTTGCCGTACAATCTACTTAACCAAGTGAATAGATTATTTGGTCTCAGAGCAATGAAGTGACATTTCAGGATTTTGACTTTTAGAATATTATAAATTTCTTCCGCTTAGCATGAACCTAGCCTTGAGTTACTGTAGCCAATCAATTCTATTTTGTTTAATGACAGCATTCACGCAAAACAGCTCCAGCAAGACCAAAACCAACCAAGAAAGCTCAGTGCACCATCTTGTTCTTGAGGAAATATTCTTATTTTGGTTCCCTAGAATCCAGGGGTGAAATGCTACCAGTTCGGGCCGGTTTGCCTGAACCAATAGTAAAGATGCCCGAACCAGTAGTAAAAAAAATGTTACCGGTTCAGGCGAACTGATGCTGCATGATTTATATTAGGCAGGATTTCCTGTTTCTAGTTAATCTAAATCCTGTGTCACAGCGGATTCCTCCCCTCGCTGTTTGCTTACCTTTGCAGGTGCACTTGATAACAGGCTCCATCCACCTGCCCTGACATCATTTTGATGGTCTGCGCATGCACATAAGGTCCTGCACATGCGCAGAGGTGACATTGCTACCAAACCGGTAGCAAAGGTAAGTGGATTTCACCCCCGCTATAATCTCACTTCCATATATTACTTAGGAAGACAGTAAGGTGAAAGTTTGCTTGTTCCAATAACAGGTGATATCTCTGCATGCTTGAAAAGACTCTTCATTTTAGTTCCATGGTCTGAATGGTTGAACGGTTGAAAAAAGGGATAACTTCTGCAAATTATGAAAAAGAGGAAAAATATAAAGCTTGGTGTTAATTATTTTTTCAAGCAAGTAGGGCACAGCAGCGTCTGCAGGGTTCTTGCTGTTGTCATTCTAACAATTGCAGCACCACAGTACAAGTTTTCTTCTTTGGGACATGCAAGATCTAAGGTGATCCTGTTCTAAAAGCCCAGATGGAATGGAATATCTTTCCAACCACTGCTGAATTGACTCCAGGCGTTCTATTTTTCTATATACTATTTTGAAACAGCATGGGAAGCTTTGCAGTGGGATAGAACTTGGTGCTTTAAATGGAGACTGGTTGGGCTAAGGATTCATCCTTTTCTCAGAGCCCAAAATGACCATCAAACTGCTTACAGGAGGAAAAGATCACATAACATTTTGACAATGCAGAAGTCACAGCCTCAGGATAGAAATACGAAGCTTTCTTCACACTTCTTAATACACTTTCATCATGTTCTGAACAGTTTGCATGTCAAAAGGTCGTACTTGTTTTTATTGTAAAGTAAAGGGCAAATATCTATACCCCAGGAGAATAGGTTAGGCAGCAAACATCTAAATATTTAAGGAACAAAAGCTTCTATAAAGAGAAAGTTGAGAATAATCCCATTGTATTTTTTTCCACAAAGAAAGCAATAGTTAACATACTGACAAAAGACGGGCTTTTAGGATTCTCAGCAGGTTTACATCAAAGGTGTACAAAATCTACATCTGGGTAGATGTACTGGTATTATAAAGAGTACCCCTGGAGTGAACATTTATAAACTCACCATAAGAGACAGAAAAGCCACTAAGGAAGATCTTGTGCCTGAAACTAATCTGAGATGATACACTTAAATATATTCTATAATAAGCACAGTCATTATAAAATCAATTATATGAAACCCTCAAGAAAAAAATGCAGAAGACTGAAGCAAGTGTCAAGATGATTAGTGGGTGAGTTCATGAAAAGTAATGAGTATCAACAGTAAAATCTGACAGAGGCAATTGAAGTTAAATGAAGGTGGGAGAACTGGACTGAAATCTTTTACAACCAGAATTATGGAATGAGAGAAACATTTGTAAAGAGGGTATCTACATGCTCAGGAACTGTTTCCATTAGTAAGTAAGGTAAGCAGGCAATAGTTTTGCTGTCAAGTAGGAAAGCATCAAGGGCAGATAAATTACCCACTGAACTGTTGACAATGGCATTGCTAAAAAAAACACCCTGATAGCTAAGTATTTTAAGAGATTAGTTTATACAGCATATGTATACTGAAGAAGAAAAAGGCAAGATAATGCTTAAAATATCAATCCCTGATGCAAGCAAATTTTTGTTTCTAAGATACTATTTATGATTTTAATACTTCTTAAATGGATTTGCCTCCAGAAATTGTTGATACTTCAACACTGCAGATTTTTAAGAAGGGAATGGACAGCCACTTGTCTGAAATGGTATGGGTTTGCCTGCTTGAGCAAGGGATTGGGCTAGAAGGCCTCCAAGGCCCTTGTTATTCTGTCATTCTATTATTATAAAGAATCAATATACCTAAGATCAATATACTTAAACAGTAGAATTTCCAATGGTATAATATATGGCTGTGAAAGTTGAATTGTTAAGCAACAGTGAAAATTAAAAAGAAGCAAGGTATGACTGAATAACGAATTTAGGGATGATTATTATAAATAACCACATGTGTAAGAAATAGAGCAAGTAGAACCAATAAAGGTAAAAATCAGAAAGTAAAAGTTGGAAGAAGTGGCTGAGTGGATAATGGACTGGAAAAAAACATTATGCTTGGCAAGACAATAGGAGGGCAGCAGAAGGGAAAAACAATGGATATGATGGATGGAATCAAAGGGATCATTGGAATGTCCTTGGAACAATTACAGTCCCCCCCCCCCTTAAGATAAGTCGATTTTATCAGCATTTGTTCATCCAGCCATCAGGGATCAAACCAGATTTGACTGTATATTATTATCTTAACATTACTATTTTACTGGACTATTATTATACAATTTCAGATTGGTATTACTGTAAATTAGCGACTCTGAAGTTCCCCAAGATACGTGGAATTACACCTAAGTGATTTCCTTTATTATTCCTATAGACACAAATCTTGCCAAAAATAATAAATTACATAATTATAGATATAGCAATAGCACACTTAGACTTACATACCACCCCATAGTGCTTTTTGGCATTCTCGGAGTGGTTTACGGTGTCAGCATAGTGCCCCCAACAATCTGGGTCTTCATTTTACCACCTAGGAAGGATGGAAGGTTGAGTCAACCTTAGCTCCACCAGGCTCAAACTCTAGGCTGTGGGCAGAGTGCAGTACTGCACTTAAACAACTGCTCCAGCAAGGGAACCACTAGGGAGGAGATGTTTTTATTCTCTTCCTCCCAACTAAATCTTGTACGCTTTGCTGCCTCTTTGCAATCTGGAATGCAGCCCCTCCTCCTAGGAATCCAGACTACATTCCACAACAGTGACATATTTTCTTATCATTTTGAGACAGAAAATATACACACTGGAATTACAGCTTTTTTTAAAAAAAAATTCAAGGGTGGAAGGGGAGGGAGAGGGGAGGGGGCAGTTTTTTCCTATTTTTATATCATGTCTCTCCTGCATTGCATTTTTAGTTATCTTGTCCACCAGGAGGCACCATATGACTGGTTTAATCCTTTTGAGGATTCATAAGATGTGCTGTTCTATGGGGCTCAAGCCATTTACTGGGAATTGAATCACAGACCTTACTTTCATACTTCAGATGGCCATAAACAATGTATAACTTTAGGAGTTATCTAGGTCTGGGCAACGAGATATATAGAAGCTATCAGAATGGTAGATGCAGTCCAGAACAGCAATATTTTCTCAGAGCAGAGAAATACAGCTTATAAAAAAATGGTAGAGCTTCAATCACATCTTCACAGCTGCCATTTTAACTTTTTTTTTTCCTTTTGCCATACCATGCTAACACCGCTGGCACCAAAAATAATGAATGATTGCATTTGTATTGGAATGCTAATCTTTCGGTGCTTTTTCTTTAAAATATAATTCAAAGGGAAAAATGAGAGCATTCTTATACTCAGTTTGGCAGAATCTCCTTTTGACATCTTCTCTCCTCTCTTGTCATGCTCCTGCCTGTGTGAGAATAAATGCACTATAACTGGGGAAAGCGAGATAAATAGCATAAGGAGAATATAAAGCACAGTGCTTGAATGCAGCATTCTCGAAATATACCAGTCATGAAGCCTGACCAGGCCTGAAAGTAATAAAAAAAAGAAAAAAAAGAAAAAAACCCTTTCAAATGTGAATATAGGATCCCCACAGACTATTTTCTTATGTCTCTTCCACAAGTATATAGTATTAGAAGATCATGAGTGCTTTACACTTAATTCCAGGTGTGCTGAAAAACTGTAGGACACACATTCTTTGCAGTTGTACAAAATTGTATGAGTGAATAAAGGACTCTCACTTATAAAAACTATGTAAAAAAAATTCCTATAAAAGCGTACTTCAAGGGGTACCTAAAATGGAGATAAATTACACTATGGATATTTCTGTGACTGAAAACTGTCTCTATAGGTGATCTGTAATTAGACTATCAATGCACAATGAAAGCTTCCCATATTGTATAAACCAAAGCAAAAAAAAAAGTCCTGGGAATTATTTTGTGATGTTTCTTAAATTGTATTCATGCTTCCTTCCAAATGTGTTTGTTTGTTTATAACCCAGTTTTATTATACTTATTTATATCCCACATTTACTATTTTTCTAAATAACTGGTACACGAATGTATCTAATACGCCTTCCTCTTATTTTCTCACTACAGACTTGGGCGGTAGGTAATAAGCTTTGAAAGGGTGACTACTCAAAGGCACACAAATGACTATAATTCCCGAAGTAGGATTAGAATTCACAGTCTCCTGGTTTCTAGCCCAGTGCTTTAATCAGTAGACCAAATTGGTTGGGAAGGAATCAGGCAGGGAGGGAGGCTCAAGGAGGCATCAGACAGGGAAAGGGAGGGGGAGGGAGAGAAAATAATTTTAATATGCCAATGTGTTTTTAATCTAGAGAATATTTTAATCATTGTATTATTGTTAAAACATTTTTATATTCAAACCCATATTCCTATGTTCCTTCAAGTATTTTTTTTTTGTGTGAACCAGAATCTCAAATGTTTTAATTTTTTTATGGTTTACCACCAGTCATTAGGTATAATAATAGAAGTTCTCAAAATCCTATTTAAAATTTTAAAAGCGTTCAGAGAAAGTGATAACTGGTTGGTATAGTAGTTCAATTGAGGCATCTGTACTATTGCATTGGATCATTAAAACAAGGCATGTTTCTCTGAACAATGCAGCATGATGGTAGGTGTAAACAAGACAGACACTGTTGGATTGTAGGTTTGAAATCAATCTAGAAGGAATCAATTTATGTTATCCACCATTTCCAGCTGAGCAAACAGCAGTACCTAAGGAATGGCCTACAACTTTAACAGTAATACACAGGAATTAGTGATGGCAAATATAAATGATAATACTACCTCTGCTGAAAATATTTTTAATTTCTATATAAAAAGAAAAAAATTAAAACAATTTTTGATCTAAATTAGATTCCCTGCATTAGTGGTAGGTTTACTGTTATATTATACAGGGTACGCTAAATGTAAAGATATGCAAATTAGAGTTAACATAGATTCAAGCAGGCATATATTCTACTCTCAGCTGTGCCTGAATTTATATACCATTTCACACACTTTCTATGCGCTATAGATTTATCTGTTGGCCTTTTCCACATGTGCATTTAAGGAAGGTCAAGGTTTTTTTTTTTTTAAACATCTCCGTGTAAGTATTCCCCAGGATGGCAGTGCAAAAGAAAAAGAAAAAAAAGCTCTTTGAAGAATAAATTTGCAAGGTCTCAAGATAAGTAGGTTTATTGTAAAAAAAAAAAAAAAAAGTGCCTGCACTGCTTCAAATGTGTGATTCAATATTTATATCCTTCTTTCTGCTGCCCAAATAATATAATGAACTAGATACTTCTTGTTTTGGTCAGAAAGCCTGTTTCCATTTGTCTCATGTTTTAGTAACAGACAGATCTAATATCAGGTTGTTTACTTTTAACTATATGATTAGCTCTTATTCTGTTCCCACAGAATGTGGCTTTTAAAATAGCCACATCCAAATTTGAATTGGACTGATCTCCAAGGAGGCTTGCTTGCTTGCTTATTTATTTGTTTGTTTGTTTATTTATTTATTTATTTGCATCCCACCTTTATTATTTTACAGATAACTCAAGGCAGCGAACATATCTAACACACCTTCCTCTATTTTCCCCATGATGATAACCATGTGAAATTACCAAGGGAGTGGCTGGGCCAAAGTCATTATAAGATGGAAATATTAGTATATTTATATAGCAATAGCAATTAGGACTTAGAGTTATATACTGCTCCATAGTGCTTTTACAGCCCTCTCTAAGCGATTTACAGAGTCAGCATGTTGCCCCCAACAATCTGGGTCCTCATTTTACCCACCTCGGAAGGACGGAAGGCTGTCAACCTTGAGCCTGGTGGGATTTGAACTGCCAAATTGCAGGCAGCCAGTAGTCAGCAGAAGTATCAGAAGTATACAATTGTACTGATATATATATATATATATGTGTGTGTGTGTGTGTGTATGTATGTATGTATGTATGTATGTATGTATGTATGTATGTTAGTTATATTTATGCTGATAAATAAATAAAGGGAGACTAGTATAGATCTATTTCAAGCTATTTAGCTCTCATCAGCTAGCCATACCCAAGTTTTTGGGAATCGAACCTGTGCTCTATTGCCTCCCAGGCAGGGAGTTAACCATTTGAGCTACAGAGACCGACTCCTTTATCAGCCAGCCAGGGTGGGAGGTATATACTTAAAGTCACAACCCCTGGTATGCCCAAGTATGGGAGGAAGGTCACACTTCCACTCTCTGTCATTAGGCTCGTCACAAGAGTCCATCCAGACAGAAACCCAATATTTTTTACTGTTGCCTTTTTTGTTACATTTGTTATATTTATGCTGATAAATAAATAAAGGGAGACTAGTATAGATCTATTTCAAGCTATTTAGCTCTCATCAGCTAGCCATACCCAAGTTTTTGGGAATCGAACCTGTGCTCTATTGCCTCCCAGGCAGGGAGTTAACCATTTGAGCTACAGAGACCGACTCCTTTATCAGCCAGCCAGGGTGGGAGGTATATACTTAAAGTCACAACCCCTGGTATGCCCAAGTATGGGAGGAAGGTCACACTTCCACTCTCTGTCATTAGGCTCGTCACATATGTATATGTATATATGTATATATATGTATATACATATGTATATGTATATGTACGTACGTACATACATACATACATACATACATACATACATACATACATACATATATATATATATATATATATGTACAATTGTATAAATAATCTTATATATTCAGTAAGAAAATGTATCCAAAATAATTGTATATGCAGTGTTGGATTTTAAATATAGCAGCAATAAAAATGCTAGTGCTATATGTGATTTGAAAGAAATATGTAATTTTCCATGTTCTGCAGAATCAAATTAGCCAAATTAGTGACTTTTACAGAGCCAGTATATTGTAAAATGTAGCAAAGTGCAAATATAATTTTTCAGTAGAGCAATTAACTAAATTTGTATTAATTGCTAACCATTTTCCTTGTATGCTTGTTCTTTTCTATGATCTTTATTGTAATTAGGATTGATCACACAGGCAGCCAAAGGATTAAATTGGATTTGGCATTTTTATATATCTTCTAGCTGTATCCAGCCACGCGTTGCTGTGGCCCAGTCTGGGCATAGTGGGGCGGCAGGTTGGTGCTGCCGTTGGTCAGGACTCGGGGCTGCTGGGCCGAGCCTGGCTGGGGGAGAGGGCATCGGGGCTGTTGGCCTCATGGAAGTTGTTGAGCATCTACCCCAAGTCAGTGGCCCGGGACAGTGAGACATCCAGCAACATGGAGGAGGAGAAGTCCTTGGTGTGCCACCACACAGGGCACCCAGGGGCCACCCCAGCCCCACTGCATCTCAAGCTGACACCACCACCGCCGTCCCATCAGAGCTGCCTTTGTGAGGCCATAGCTGGCTTGCTGTGAGAGGGGGATGGAGAGTGTGCATGGCCGGCCGGGCTGAGGAGACCCTCCACCTCCTCTGGAGTTCCGCTGGGCTGGCCGGGGGTATGCCGGCTTAAGAGTGGGGGGAGGCAGCCGAGGGATAGTGCAGGTGGCACCCCGCCGCAGACAGTAAAGGCCCAGCGGGAGGGGAGGGGAGAGAGGGGAGGAGGAGGCTGAAGGGCTTTGGTTCCCCTTGGCAGAAATGGCTGAAACTCATCAGAAGAGGCGTGGAAAGGGGAAAGGGTGCAGCTGCAGCCCAGCCACACATATAAAGGGACTGTCGGGATGAAGCTGGAGAGAGGCCAAACTGTTCCAAATATACTATACATACTAAATGAACACTATAGTGAACAACACAGCTCAATTCCAACGCAATGTCACATGAGATAATTAAATCAAAATGAAAATAAATCGAAATATATGAAAATTCAATATAACAATGCAATCGGAAACATTGAAATGGAATCATGAAATATTTAGTATAGCGTGTGTTGCTTTTACGTCCACCAGATGGCACTGGGCGCTGGTTTTCAAAAAAGCATGTTTTTACAAAAAATAATGTTTTTACCTGTCACAGATATGACATACATATATAAAATCATTTGCGTATTCGAATGCAACGTTCTGTCAAAATTTCTTGTAGGCCAGTTTGGTCTCCCCAGTAGTCACTAAGCGTTCCTAGCATACTAACTTCATTGTATATTCTTCATTGTTCTTCAGATATGTTTTTCGCCTTCAACCATCTGATGTTCTTGCAATATGCCACGTCCACCTATTTGTCTTGGCAGATAAGAGTCTGTCAATGTCATTATGAGATTATAAGGGCATGACTCATTGTCATTATTTTTCTGGTCTTCCAATCCATTGCTTTTAGTTCTGCTTGAGTCCAGTCTATTATTCCTGCTGTCTAACTACTGACTGAAATTGCTCAAGTGTTGATTGCCTTGATGGTACTGTATTTCCTCCATTGAGTTTGGACTTTAAGATCTTCTTCACTATCTTGGTGTATTCAGCTCTAATCTTTTTCTTGACTTCAGTGGGCTTGATGTTGTCAGCTTGAAGGATACTCAGATGTTTATAGAAATCATATTTATCCAGACTCTCCGTTATTTTCGTGGAGCATCTTGATTCCTTCACTATTTTTTCTTGTTTGATAGTGAGAGTGGCACATTTGTCCAATCCAAACTCCATGTGATATCTTGGATGATGATGATGATGATGATGATGATGATGATGATGATGATGATGATGATGATGATGATCATCATCATCATCATCATCATCATCATCATCATCATCATCATCATTATCCCCCCAAAATAAGACCCAGTTTTATTTTTGTTTCAGCCCCAAAATAAGCACTAGGTCATATTTTTGGGAGATGTCTTACCCACCTACCTTAGGATTACGGCAGCTATGCCTCCCATGCCCTGACATCTGTCTGCAGCTGCTCTTGGCCAGATGCTATATGGCCCATTGCACCGGTGCTACCAATCATGGCAGGAGGCTGCAAGATGTGTTGTGCTGATGCATGCATGAGCAGCAGCACTGACACAATGAGCTTGCGGCATCCTACCACGAGAGGTGGCATTGGAACAACGAACCTCATGGCATTCTGCGGCGACCAGTGGCACCGGCATGATGAGGCTTGTGGTGTCCTGCCATGAGCAGTGGCACTAGGGTGATGAGACTTGCAGCGTTCTGCCATAAGTGGTGCCACCGGCATGATAAGGTTTTAAGCATTCTGCCACCAGTAGGTGGCACCAGTAGGATGAGGCTTGTGGCATCCTGTTGTGAGCAGCAGCACCAGCGTGACAAGGCTGGCAGCCTTTTTCCACTACAGGTCGCAAGCAGCTGTAGTTGGGGAGTGTCGCGACAAGTGTCGGTGCATGAGAGGCCTGGTTGCAGTGGTCCTAAGGTAAGCAGATGATCAGAGCATGGTGCAGCTCCATCCCCGCATCCCACCCTAGCTTGATTTTTACCCCTTGTCCCACGTCATACAACCAGATGGTGGGCAGGGCTTAACTAGGCCTTATTTTTGGGGGGGGTTTATACTACACGCCAGTGTGAAAATTAGGCTTTTTTGGGGGGGGTAGGTTATTTCCCTGGAAACAGTATTATTGTTGTTGTTATATTTCTTCAGTATGTCTAAATCAATCTAAATCTTTCCATGATCTAGTCCATGTTTTTTTTTAATGTTTCGAAATAAAGAACATTGGCCCTTTATTTCTACTTTGGATCCAAATATAATTCCCTATTGAATACTTGCTGAATTACCACATTCTTTTGGATGAAATCACAGTGTTCTAATAATATTGAAGATCTTTATATCTTGATACAAAAGTGTATAATTTTCTCAGTCAAAATTCCCTCAGGATATTAATTCCCTGAGTTAAAATTCTCCAAGTAGGTATTTTTTTAAATCACAATGTAAATGCATCTATTAACCTGGCAAAGATCCGACCTAGAGGCCAAGGAAAGACATTTTCCCTCCTGTGGTAGGAGTAAACAATTCAGCTGCCAAAAGAGGAAATTTGTTTCAAGACAGATTTATACAGAATAACAGCATGAACTATGTTATACGAAGCTCCCACCTCCTGGAACTTCGACAAAATGGCACGCAACCTTGCCATGAGTTCAGTGCTGTTTCTGATAGAAATAAGTACATTGAAGTACGGGACAACTCCTGGGATGCCGTGGAGCAATTGCTCCATGAGGCTCTGGAATATTCCTGGGGCTACACTGACACCAAACTGGAGTCGCCGGCATTTAAAAGCTCCCCTGTGGGTGATGATAGTCTGCACTTCCTCAGAAGCAGCATCCACAGGAAGCTGCTGATACACCTGGGCAAGGTCCAGTTTGGTGAAAATGGAACCCCATCCCAATGTATGAAGCAGTTCCTGTACTACAGGGACAGGGTAAGGGTTGAATTGGAGACCCCTGCTTATTGTGCATTTAAAATTCCCACATAATCTAATGGAGCCATCGGATTTCAAAGGGATCACAATGGGGGTCTCCCATTTGGAATAATCCACAGGCTCTAACACCCCTTGGGCAATCAACTTGTCTAGTTCAGCATCCACTTTTGGACGCAGGGCCAGGGGGACCCTCCTGGGCTTGAGATGGATGGGAGCGATCTGAGGGTCCAAATTAAAACTAATGGGGGTTCCCTTATAATTATCTAATGACCCATCAAAAATTGCAGCAAACTCCTTCATCAGGCCTTCAAACTCATCAAGGCCCATTGTTGCATGCACCCCAGCGACGCTCAGGCCCAGGGCATCAAACCAGTCCAGGCCCAGTAGACTGGGGAGGTTGCCCTGGATGGTGATGAGGGGAAGCCTCCCCTTAAAACTCAGAGTGACCACTTGGAACCAGCCACTGCCTACTACTGGAATATAGGTCCCCTGATAGTCCCACAACTTAATAAAACAAGGTGACAGGCGCTTCTTGGCTAGGGAAGGCACCAAATGCTTGATAGTGAACCAGGATACAATAGACTTTGAAGAGCCGGTGTCCACCTCCATGTGACAGGGCTTGCCCTCGAGCTGGATGCTGAGGTAAATCTTATTCCCTGATGTTGCGTTGGTCTGGCTGGTCGGCAGAACAGCCTGCTACTGTTCGCAAAAGATTGCAAAACAGTCCTCCGAGGTCTGGTAAGACCGTGACTTTGGCTTGCGGTAAGATGAACGGTCAGCTGGTTGACCTTGAGGAAGAGATGGTGCACGGCACACCTTAGCCAAATGTCCTTTTTTCCCACACTTGTGGCAAATAGCTGATTTGAAATGACATCAGGCACAGGCATGGTTCCCGCCACAACCAGCACAGTGACTCTGAGGTAATTTCTTTCGTGAGTGCCCTGCTCCACTGCCTGCTGTTTTGAGATGGTCAACGCCAGCCTCATCGGTGTCGGATGAAGAATGTTTGTTCACCTCTCTGTGATGAATAGGCACAGTCTTAGTAGAAGGTAATGCAGGGGGTGCCGTGGCTTGACCCCTTTCTATCTCGGTAGAGGACTCATTGGACATCTCAGAGGCATGAACCTCATCTAACACCACTTGCAGGCTGAGCTCAGAATGGGCCAACAAATGGCGACGCAGCCTCAAATTGGTCACCCCACACATGAATTGCTGAAGTAGGTTGTCATCTAGATTAGGAAAATCACAGTGCAATGTCGCAGCCCTGAGGGCAGCCATGCCCTGGTTCACTGACTCCCCCTCCTTCTGAAGCCTTTGTTGGAATGCATAGTGCCTAGCTATGCAAGACAGAGCTGGGGCGTAATGGTTCTGCAGTCTTGCCAACAAAGTCTCCCATGAAAGGGATTGGACTGGTTGCGGGGTGGCCAAAGCCCTGGCTGTTCCAAACATCTCGCGCCCACAAGCATTCAGGAATTGGGCTCTCTTTCCCTCACTAGGCAAGTTAGCCAGATGGTTTGCCTCGAGGAAGCATTCGAAACGGTCAATGTACACCTCCCAGGATTCTAACCCTGGCGGAAACGGTGTAAAATTGTTCGAAGTGGCCATTCTGAGGGAGACATGTTCTGAGGAGATTGCCTCAGCAATTAGCCGGAAGCCTTGTGTTACTAAAAAACCCTTTCTTACGTGATACAGCTCTTCCTATGGCTCAAAAAATACCACCTTCGTCGCCAGTATTAAATTCCAGTGGGGTAACAATGATTGAGGCAAGGCAGGACTCGGATAACAAGGCTTTATTAGAACAGCTAACGCAACAACAATTCCAGAACCAGTAAGCTTGAACAGTTCCCGCTTGACAGCAATTTATATGCAGGCAGTCCCACAGTTAGCCAATCAGAGCACGGTGACTTTCCCATTCTTGCCACATGCGCACCTCAGCCAATGGCGAGCCTTGGAGATGGAGCCATATTACATGTGTACTTTTCAGAAAGGAAGTCAAGGCAGTGCCCATAATGTTCTTTCTTTCTATTTTCCACAAAACAACCCTATGAGGTAGGTCAAATTGCAGGAATGTGACTGATCCAAAGTCACCTAGGCAGCTTGAATGGCTGCAGTTGATGAGAGCATGGGTATCTCCAGTACCAATCTAGCTACTCCACCCTGGTTTCCCCTAGGTGTGGGGCTCCTCCAATATACTGCAAATACATTTTATTTAAATGTAACACTGTGGATTATAAACTTCTAACATATTTCTCACTTTCCAGAAGCCACTGTTATCTTCAGAAAAATAAAACCACAAGAAATTGCTTGAGACCCTGAGACGCAATGGATATTTGTATATGAGGGTGAAATATTGCTTACCAGGAAATATTATTATAAATGAAATTTGGGTAGAAAGATTGCAGAGAAGAGTTTAATGTATTGGGGTGACATGATAGCATGTTCCAATATTTAAGGGGCTGCCAGAAAGAAGAGGGAGTCAAGCTGTTCTCCAAAGAATCTGAAGGCAGAACAAGAAGCAATGGATGAAAACTAATCAAGGAGAAAAGCAGTCTAGAACTAAGGAGAAATTTTCTGGCAGTAAGAACAATTAGTGGAATGACTTGCCTCCAGAAGCTGTGGGTGCCCCAACACTGTATATTTTAAAAAAGATATTAGACAACCATTGGACTCAATTGTATAGTTTCCTGCTTGAGCAGAGGGTTGAACTAGAAGATCTGAAGATCCCTTCCAACTCTGTTATTCTGATAATATGTGCCTACTGAAGGATAGCGTCTCTGACCCAATTTGTCATACTAACACTATTCCACTTAAAGAAAAAGAAGGAAACCCATATCTCCCAAGTATTAAGTTGTGTATTTCCAGACCAGTAGACTTCATAGGAAAAGACCCATGGTTAATCTTAGATAGCAAAACATAAAACAGAAGGAATTAGACACCATAAATTGTTGTGACCTAACATTTGTTAACTAGAAAATATGCTATTAGATGATTCCCAGCCAGGGAATCCCAAGATTTGAAGCACATCTAAAGAGCACCAAGCTGGGAAACCTGAATAGTATTTGAGCTGATTTACTTATTTGCTATTTATCTTTCCTTAAACCTAAACATCAAGCAATACAACATGGAGCTGAGCTCTTCAAAAGAGATAGAAAGCTACTAGGGCAATAATTAGGGCAAAGTAAAATAGAAAGTTAAAATACTTGCTGTTACATATAATTGCGCAATATTGGAAGAAAGATAGTATTCCACCAGAGGGATTAGTAATCCCAATTTGATTGTACAGAAATGGACAAACTCACATTAGAGTTAAAGGGAAAGGATGATTCGGAATACTACGTGGCATGGGGAAAATGGTATGAATGCTAGACAATAGAAATAAGAAATGGAAATGTACATAGGGTTAGAATGTTTGGAAATAGAATGTATATAATATATACACATGAATCTAATTGTATGAATAATGCCACAGATCTGTTAAATATGTGATAGAGACATGTAAAGAAAAAATGTGCAATAAAAATAAATATTTTTTTAAAAAGAAAGCTACTCCTTTCCAATGGATATACAGAATTCTTGTCTGGTATGTGCTATACAAGTTCCATGTTATTTATTCCTTCTTCATAATTATTTCCCTAATTTCCTTAATTATAGTACTGAATTTGGCAGTCTTGTACAGCTTGGCTGGATGGTAAGAAATGACACTCCCTCACACACAGTTTTCTGCTTACTCAGGACTTCAACAGAGATAACTGCATTCTTCAAAGCTGGATGTGAGATAAAAATTCATTTGGACATTAAGAAAGGAAGGAGGCTGGCTGAATTGGCCTTAAGGCATTTGAAGAATGCAGAAGTTTGTTTACCATCATCTAATGGGGAAATAAAAAATGTCTGCATGGCGACAGGGCAGGGGAGGAAGTTATTCACAAAAATCTATTTACAAAAATTTATAGCACAGAAATAAATAACTTTTCTGGGTGATGTAAAACATCTGAAATTGTGATCGCAAGTTGTGGGGACTTTCATAAATAGCTGCCGTGGTGACCAATTTGCTTAACAAAAAGTATGTTTCTTCCCAAGTCCCTCTATTCTCTGTGATACCCTAACCATTTCCTTTTTTAATTGCATTCCTTCTTTTTTCAATATGCAGGCAAAATTCTAAGTAAAGAATTTGAGTTTGTAATGAATCTTATGAGAATTCTGAGTTCTTATTTGTTTATTATTAACACCTATTACTTCTTATAAAATTAAGGATGCTTTGCCTTGCCCTATATCAGTAGGCAAATTGGCAAATACCAAAGATGCATAAGCATCTCTTGATAACAATTCAACCAATGAGATGGTTGGTTAATTTTTTAGTATATTTCTATACTGCTTGTTAACAAAAAGAAAGGCTCAAAGTAGTATACATAATTATAGGCGGCTTACAAAAAGGTCATAGCAAAGTGGCTTGTAAACTTTCAACATGAATAGTTTTATTTTTTAAATTTCATATCTATCTATAAATGGCTGTATGTATGTATGAGAAATGGTTTTCTCTTACTTTCGCTACCAGTTCGGAACTGGGAGCGTGCATGTGCTTGCTTCACTTGCGTACGGTGCTTCTGCACATGCACAGAGTGTCCATGATATCTGGGTGATTGGGTGGAGCCTCCTGTTGCTGTCACTACTGGTTCACTTGAACTGGGGCGAAAGGGCTGAATACCACCTCTGGTGTGTATGTTCCAGCATAACTCTGGAACGCCTCAAGCAATTTCAACCAACCAGTACACAGATAACTTACTCTCTGGAAACAAATACTGTGGACACCCCTAAGGGATGTAATGGCTCATTGGCTAGGATGCTAAGCTTGTCAATCAGAAGGTGTGCAGTTCAGATGTTCAAATCCCTAGTGCCACAAAACAGAGTGAGCTCCCATTATTTGTCCCAGCTTCTGCTAACCTAGCAGTTTGAAAGCACTTAAAATGCAGGTAGAAAAATAGGGACTACTTTGGTGGGAAGGTAACAGCGCTCATGTGCACTTTTACCATTTAGTTATGCTGGCCACATGACCATGGAGAAGTCTTTGGACAGTGATGGCTCTTTGGCTTAGAAACAGAGATGAGCACCTAAAGCCAGAAACAATTAGCACGCACCTGCAGGGGAACCTTTATCTTTTTAAGACATCCTGTGTGTTCTATTAAGATACAGTCTGTTGTGCCTTCAAATGGTTTCTACCATATTGCTTTAAAATGGCTTCTATTGTACAGCACAGTGGAGTTGCCATGGTAACAGCTTCACAATACTCCACTAGGGTCTTCCCTCCGGTAGCCCAAACCAGGTCCCCAGGCTTAAAAGTGCGGGAGGAGCTTGGACCCCCAGGTTGCACCAATCAGACTGAAGGCCCGCAGGGTGCCCTTTGCATTAAGGCCAAAGGTTGAAGCTGAGCTCGATAAGCTCGTGGCGCAGGGCATACTGGAGCCCGTCGACCACTCACCTTGGGAGACCCCCATTGTGATTGCGGTGAAGGCCGACGGCTCCATTAGGATCTGCGCCGACTATAAGTCGACCATCAACCTTGGCCTTCAGGCAAACCCCTATCCAGTCCCTGTTGTACAGCACCTGCTCCATTCCTTGGGGCAGGGCCGTATTTTCGCTAAACTGGATATGGCGCAGGCCTACCAGCAACTCCCTGTGGATGACGATGCGGCGGCTGCCCAAACCATCGTCACCCACCGGGGGGCTTTCCATTGTCTCCGCCTTCAATTCGGCGTTTCCGTTGCCCCGGGGATTTTCCAGAGCCTCATGGAACGTCTGCTCCATGGGCTCCCTGGAGTGGTACCTTACTTTGATGACGTCCTGATCGCTGCTGACATCCGCTCAGACCTCATCAAAGTACTGAGGAAAGTCCTCGACCGTTTCAGGGGGGCGGGTCTTAAATTTAAACGCAGCAAATGTTTCTTTGCTGTGCCCCAAGTGGATTTCCTGGGCTTCACGATTGATGCCCAGGGAATTCATCCTACCCCTTCTAAATTGGCAGCTATCAGGAACGCTCCCACTCCTACTACAAAGGCGCAGCTCCAATCGTTCCTGGGGCTTCTAAATTTCTATGCGCCTTTCATCCCTCACAAGGCATCACTAGCCGAGCCGCTACATCGGTTGCTCGACCGATCCGCGCCTTGGCAATGGGGCAGCCGCGAAGCGCATGCGTTCGCGGCTGTCAAATCCCTGCTGACGTCAGAGGCAGTCTTAGTGCAATATAGCGACAAGATGCCCCTGACTCTAGCATGTGATGCCTCCCCCGTCGGTTTGGGGGCTGTTCTGAGTCACGTCCTGCCCAACGGCTCAGAAGCCCCCATAGCTTTTTATTCCAGAACACTGTCCTCGGCTGAGAGGAACTACAGCCAGATTGACAAGGAGGCTCTGGCTGCAGTGTCTGGAATCAAAAAGTTTCACGACTACCTATACGGGCGGCACTTCACCCTATTCACAGACCATAAGCCACTCCTTGGGCTACTGGCTGGTGATAGACCGACCCCTCCTATCCTGTCCCCAAGGATGACCCGCTGGACGGAGTTCTTAGCGGTGTATTCTTACGCCCTGTGCTACCGTCCGGGCAAGCAAATAGGGCATGCAGATGCCCTTAGTCGCTGCCCTCTTCCGGACACGGAAGATCAAGCGGTTCCTTGCCGTTCTGTTCTGGCAATTGCTCAGTTAGAATTGCCATTGACTTCTACCGATGTGGCCGCCTACTCTCGGTCTGACCCCACACTGTCACAGCTATTGAACTGGGTCCTGAGAGGCTGGCCTGCGGGTGAGTTACCACCTCAGTTCAAGCACTTCAAGAACAGACAGTGGGAGCTTTCTATACATTCAGGCTGCCTACTGTGGGGCGACCGTGTGGTCATCCCAACGGTCCTCCGACAACAGATTCTGCAACGTCTCCATGAAAGTCACCCCGGAG
This sequence comes from Thamnophis elegans, assembly GCF_009769535.1. Lineage (NCBI taxonomy): Eukaryota > Metazoa > Chordata > Lepidosauria > Squamata > Natricidae > Thamnophis > Thamnophis elegans. Next base: position 23,955,619 of record NC_045558.1, read on the forward strand.
TAAGCAGAATGAAGGCCCTTGCTCGCAGTTTCGTTTGGTGGCCAGGGTTAGATGCAGAGATCGAAGCCTGGGTCGCCAAATGCGAAACCTGCCAGCAGTCCCGACCATCTCCTCCTTCCTCTCCCTCCCAGGAATGGGAGATGCCTCGGGGTCCCTGGTCTAGAATACATATAGATTTCGCTGGCCCCTTTCATGGCCAGACTTTCCTTATAGTTGTGGACGCGTACTCTCGATGGGTGGAAGTATTGCTCATGCACTCCACCACATCTGACAGTACTGTGCGAGCCTTGCGACGATTGTTCGCAACCCACGGGTTGCCGGACACAGTAGTGTCCGACAACGGCCCGCAATTCACGTCTACAACGTTCCAAACATACCTGGCCGAGCAAGGGGTCCGCCACGCGCTGGTTGCCCCTTACCACCCGGCCAGCAATGGCCGAGCGGAAAGGGCGGTTAGATCTGCCAAGGAGGCTTTGGGCCGTCTAAACCGTGGAGACTGGCAGGCAAGGGTGGATGCTTACTTATTGGCACAGCACTCCACACCTTGCCCTCTGACACAGAAAAGCCCCGCGGAGATGTTGATGGGCAGGCGCCTGCGGACCACCCTGGATAGATTGCATCCCGTCTATTCAGGAATTCAGTCTGGCAACCTGGGGCCTCCAACCCCCTCCCGCACTTTTAAGCCTGGGGACCTGGTTTGGGCTAGAAACTATGGAGGAGAGACGAGATGGGTGCCTGCAATTATAACCGAAATAACAGGGCCCGTTTCCTACAGGATTCGAGTTTCAGATGGATCAACCTGGAGAAGACACCTGGATCAATTGAGACAATGACGGTCATCAGAAAATGATTCTCAAGCCGACACGCAAGGTCCTGGCTTAACCGTTTCTCAGCCAGACCTGAACCCGCAACCGCAGTTAAATAACCACAACTCTCCAGCCTTCTCCAATCCAGGCCAGCCTAGCTCAGTATCACAGCCCAGCAGTGCTTCTCAATCCGGAGTTGAAAACCCCAACCCATTACGTTTAGGCCAACATAGACCTAGCCTTCCCCTTCCAGAGGCCGCCTACCGGCCTAGTCATAAGCCGTCAACATCCTCGGCCGCGCCCCCTTCGCCCAGCTTACCATTCAGTGGGAGTCATCCATTCAGGGTTCCTCTGCCATCAGACGTCACCTGGAGCTTCACTCCCCGAGGGGAGGAGCTCAGACAGGGACATCAATGCGATGATCCGCCTGCAATGCAATTGCGGCGTTCGGGGCGTGTCCGTCGTTCTCCTGTATACTTACAAGACTACGCGTGCGCAAACATCACGCATGCACACAGCTGGGGGGGAAGAAGTGTTGTATAGTAAAAGTTAGTCCTCGCTGTTACGAATGACAGCTCGGCAGCAGCCAGGCGCGTCTTAGCCAATCAGACGCGCCTGTCAGTTGCCGGGCGAGTCTGAGGAACTATAAAAGGCAGACTTGTTCAAACTGTCAGTTGTTCAGCACCAGAGCAGACGAACACTCCAGTCCAGCTGGAGCTACTTCTCTGCCTCTCTCTCTACACAGATCATCCTTCTGTTGCTACATTGTTAAACCAGCACCCTGCCTGGTTGTTACCTGTTACTGTTACAAGTTGTGTTAAAATAAATTGGTTACAGAGTTACCGGACACGAGCCTCTGTCTCATTCCTGAAGATATAATACCAACATTAGAAATTATGTTTAATTTGGACATTTTCAAGAAGGCTTTGATTATTAAGAATACCAAATGATCATGAATAGCTAGTAAAACAACAAGATGGTATCACTTTCCTTGATGCTTCTCCAGGCACAGGGAAAACATTTGTAACTAATTTATTGTCATTTAAATCAGGGTTTTTCCTGTCTAATACAGGATTAGGATAAATAAATACTCAGGCAACGCTGGGTTATCAGCTAGTTTTCAAATAAAAGAAACTTGTCACCCAATCCCTGAAACCTAATGGTGCCTTTGAAAGCAAACTTCAGCTGTGTTTCTATTCCACAAGCAGAATTGTCAATATTTCAGATAATTCACTACTACCATCCTTCTTTACTTTGTCATGGCATCATGTAGGAGATAAGTATATAATTTGTGGTGCTCCACAATAATGTGGGATGCTGATAAAAATCATCCAACATCCTGAGGACCACAAATTGTGCAACAGATCTCCCCCCGCCCTTTCTAGTTTCCTTCTTGGTCTCTAACACTCATTCTAAACATTTCAGCTGGCCACCAGTCCATAGAAGTGACATCCTTCAAAGTAAATTCGGAAACAGAACAGGAAAAAGTGTAAGCTGGAAAAATAGGAATATTCTGTTGCTGTAATTCTAATTTCTTACGTGAAATTAGCTGGTTTGATTAATAAGACTTTTTAGGGCCATAGCTTATATAAGGCATACAAATGCCTCTTTCTGGCCATGAAGATCATGGCTTTCCTACTTTTTAAGGTTTGAAATTTTATCCCAGATGTGTTGATTATCAAAATGGTAAAGTTCAAATGCAAATTATATTTAAATAATGTTCCAATCTGCTGAAGAACTTGTTAGAAATAAAAATGAGAGCTCCCTTTTAAGCATAGTGGTATGTAGGGTCTTTGGTTACTAAATCATTTGAAAGAAGAAAGAATGAATGAATCTATCAGAAGATGAACCTGTTTTAAGAAGGATTAAAATATATAAACTGATCTACTCAGTTGGGTATATCTCCTAGCTCTGCATGTGTTCAATCTAGGCTTGTTAACAATGTTTAACTGGCAAGAATGTATGCTCTACATGCAGGCAATTGTGCTTTAATAGGGATTGTGCGTGTTTAATAAGTTGTCTTCTCTGAACTCCTACCAAGAAGTACATTTCTATCTTTTTATATGCATTTTTGCCTTTTCTTTCTCAGGAACGATGTCACTTTGGGGTTGGGGAGCAGGATCTGTGTCCGGTCAACATCTGTATGATAACAATTTTACTACTACTGCAACTTTTCTAGCAAGCAATAACGATAGCAAAACTCCGTATTCTATAAAGTGTGCAAGTATAAATTTCTGAAATCCCTACTATTAGAATATAGCCTAATAATTTTAATCCAAAGCAATGCAATACAATGTAATACAATACAATAGTTACAAGTTACAGGAAGTCTTTGATTTATTACACAATTGAGCCCAACATTTCTGTTGTAAGTGGGATAATTTCTTAAGTGAATTTTACTCCATTTTGCGATCTTTCTTGCCATAGTTGTTAAATGAATCACTGCAGGTACTAAATTAGTAACATGGCTGTTAAGTGAATCTGGCTTTCCCATTGACTTTACTTGTTAGAAGATTGCAAAAGGTGACCTTCCCAGGGCCCTGCAATTGTCATAAATATGAGCCAGTTGTCAAGCATCTGAAATTTTTTAATATATGTTTTAATTTTTTAAAAAAACATAAACAAACAAAACACGTAACATAAAAACATCTTCAATTCCATGCGGTGTGTCGATTGGTTACAAGGTTTTTGTACATCCTTTCCATTAGTCATCCCTTAAATTTTATATAAAGTCACATATTGTCAATCAAGTATATTTGTATACATTATTATTATAGTACTTCATTTGTATGACTGTCACTATTATTTCTTCATTTTAAACAAGGTATTCTAAATATGGGTTCATTTATATTATAATAATTTGTTACATCATCAACATATCCAATAATAAGTATTTTTTATATCCTATTTTAAACCATTCTCTTATTTTGGTGTTAGTAACATTCTCTAATAAATTTTCAATTCCATATTATTATTTTTTAATCTAACCACTAATTAAATAGATCCCATGTCCTATAAAATTATTTATCTTCTTTTTCTCTAATTCATATATCAACTTACTCGTTTTTGCACATTCCTTTGCTCATATCATCAATCTAATATATATAAATACACTTATGACTATTAAACATTTATTGAATATAGCTATTATTACATCCTTTTTATGTGAAGCATACTAAATTTAAAGTAAATTTATATATGACATTTCATTACATCATCCTAGACTCATCCAATGGTGTTACATCTTTGTATTCTATTCTACATAGAATTGTTTATCTTTTATGGAAAAAAAAGCTTTCCCACATCATCTCCATGGTCCTCATTTACAGCTTATATAAAATTCCATATATCAATCTAGTATATATAAATGTATTATTATTATTATTAATCATTTATTTGACTATAACTATTATTACTTTGTCTCATACATAATACTCAAAGTTTAACTAAGTTTAACTTAATTTTATTGTGACATTTCAGTTTATCATCCTATATCCTTCCAGTAGTAGTGCAGTCCAATATCTTTTGCCATTTGTAAAATCTGTATTCTAGATGCTTCCTTGATAAGTCTTATGTGAACTTCTCTTGGCAACTTGTTGTTCATTGCATATTTTGTAAAAACTCGAAACCCTCCATTTGTTCCTTTCATCAGCTTGCCTTTGGTTATCACTGGTGCTTCTGCCAAAGATACTCTCACTGTTTCTGCCAAACTACCTCCCCTTTCTTCATCTATGTTTTGAAGCATGAGATAGAGATCCAGCTCACCTACCTCTCCTTTCAGTATTACATATGTATTATTTCCCTCCACTCTCGTTTTGCTGTCAGTATCAACAATTTTCTTGTCACTTTGTTCATATTTCTCTGCAATTTTTTGAGCTCTATCTTCAAGTTTCATCATTGTTTCATCAATACCCTCAACTCTTCCCTCCATTCTTTCTATTCATTGTTCTATAATCCCCAGATTCTTTTCAATTCTTTCTGTACTTAGTAGGGCTTTTTGAATTTCTAGCATAATTTTTTGCAAAGTTATTTCTTCTTCTTCATATTGCGCAATTTTTCCAGGTTGTAAACACTGCCACCAGGACATCCAAGGCCTAGGTTTCAAATAAATTCACTACAGTCTTTCAAGTCAAGGCTTTCTCTTTACTGCAGTCCAGCTACTGATAATATTCTAGAAGAGCACTTGTGTAAACAAACTGTACTCTTCCCACTATTCTTTCAATAAACAAATTCTGAAGCCTTGAAGTATGAAATATACATCAAATATAGAAAAAACAATATTTCCAAGCCTCCAGCCTATAGATGGCAGTGTTACTTCTTTTCCCTCTGCTTTTAGCTCTCTTGTTAAGCTTTCTTTGCATTAAGAAAAAATGGTTAAAAAGGACAATACTGCTGTGCGTTGAGAAAAGATAAGAAAGGAATCCTTAATCCACAAATACAAAAAATGAGAAAAAATAGAAGAAGAAGGGAAAAAGAGACCAGTCCAATTTAAAAAGTAAGAGACATTTGTAAAAATTTCATCCATAAAAAGGAAATAAAATTAAAGAAAAGAGATAACAGAATAGCTTTAATTCAGGCTAATCTGCCGTTTACTCTCTTCTGTCTTCAATTTTAACTTTATTCTAAATCATTTTGGGTGTTCTCTAAAAGTAAAATTTATCTCACCAATTCCAACACACTCTCTCTCCTGCTGAGCTTCTGTTCAGGGGTCTGTCTCAACATTATGCAGCTTGAAAATGCTGCTTCTCTTGTAACTGGCAAAAAGAGCTTTCTCCTGGATCGATCAGGGACTTTGCAATGTCCCTGAGATATGCAGGACATGCTCTTCTCTATCATTGTCTCTTCAGGACGGTTTAGGTCCAGCAACAGAGATACCAACAGCAATCCTGGAGCTCCAAGATTGCATGTTGTGTTGTAGCGACTTCAGCCCCACCTCCTCCAAGCATCTGAATTTTGAACACATGACCATGGGAATGTGGTAAATGTGAAAAATGTCATAACTCACTTTTTTCAGTGCTGTTATAACTTCAAATTGCCACTAAAAAGGTTGTATGTCAAGGATTACCTGTAATTGTAATGTTTATTTCCACACACAAAAAATAGGGCAAACGTTAAACCATTATGAGCTGTGGTGGCACAGTGGTTAGAATGCAGTACTGCAGCCTACTTCTGCTAATCACCGGCTGCCCACAGTTTGGCAGATTGAATCTCACCAGGCTCAAGGTTGACTCAGTCTTCCATCCTCCTGAGGTCAGTAAAATGAGAATCCAAATTGTTGGGGGCAATATGCTGACTCTGTAAACCCCTTAGAGAGGGTGAAAAGCACAGTGAAGCATTATATAAATCTAAGTGCTGTTGCTATTGCTATTCTTCTCTATCTATAAACTTTTAGAAGCTCTGGGGTATAGAATCTATCAGCTTCAAATTTAATACAATTCTGAGCAAGTGTGCATCCTTTACCATCCAGCTATGTTGTGGTTGTTTATTCACATCTTGATGGAGCCGGTTTCCTATTCTGGTTGAAAATTGTCTGTCTCCAACCAGATGTGAAGAATATACTAGATAAAAATAGAATAGAATAGAATAGAATAGAATAGAATAGAATAGAATAGAATGGAATAGAATGGAATAGAATGGAATAGAATTCTTTATTGACCAAGTGTAATTGGACACACAAGGAATTGGTGTCTTTGGTGCATATACTCTCAGTGTACATAAAAGAAAAGATACATTCATCAGGAATCTTAAGGCAGTGGTCCCCAACCCCCGGTCCGCGGACCGGTGCCGGGCCGTGGAGTACCTGGCACCAGGCCGCGCAGCGGCCGGGGGCCATGATCGCTCTTTTAAATCCGCTCCTCTTAAATGCATTTCTCTCCCCCCCCTTTGGTCCCACCCTCGGCTCTCTCTCCCTCCCTCCCTCGCCGTCTCCTCCCTTCTCTCTCCCCCCCCACCCGCACCGATCCATCGCCAGGGAAAGAGAGAGTGAGAGAGTGAGAGAGGAGAGAGAGAGGGAGAGAGGGAGGGAGTCAAGAAAACTGTTCCGGCCGCCGCTGAAATGACTCAGTAACTTTTGCGCTTGGATCTGCTTTTTCAAACCTCCCCCAATCATCATCGCCTTCCTTCCCGCCCTGCCGTGCTTGGTCTGGCTCTTTTCTTTTTTTGCTCTCTCCTCGGCTTTTCCTGCTTTCTCCCTGCAATTTTGTCACCCAGATGCATGCTGTGGTTCGTGAGTGCGGCTCGGTTTTATGTGTCCGCTTCTCTCCCTTTCTCTCCACACACCCCCCACCTCCATTTAATTATTTTTTTTTAAAGAAAGAAAACCGTAGTTCTGCCAATTGCAAAAAAAAAAAAAGTGTGTGTGCGTGCATATCTGCCGGCGGGTGTGTGTTTGTGTGGTGTGTGTGTGTGTGTATGCGCGCGCAGAGAGAGACTGGTTGGAAAGGAAGGACAGGACTGGCGGTGTGTGTTTCTGCAGCCCCTCCGGTGGAGGCTGCACTAGCCGTCAGATCTGGTGTTTTTTTTTCCCCCTCTCCTTTTTCCGGCAGGTCGTTTTAATCCTTGCTAATTACTTTCTGTTCTTCGCTTGCCAGCTTCCTTCCCACCCTGCTTCCTCCTCCTCCCCCCCCCCCGGCCGGGTGCGCCTCCCCGCTTTTACTCCCAAACAGTTATATATTTATATATATATTTATTTTCTCTCTCTCCACGGCATTCGCGCGCGTGCGCTCTGTTCTTTGCCCGCCGAATGTGGTGGGGAGGGGGAGGGCGGGCAGAAAGATTGGTCCGGGTTGAGGGTTCAGGATGGTCTTTGAGGAACATAAGTCTGTCCGGGTGGGGGAGGCATATTAAAGCACTTTATATTTATGTAATTGTATTTTATTTTGTAAGGCATGTTTAAATACAATAAAATAAAAGTTGTTTAATCAAAACAATCTGATATATAAACAATCAATGTGTCGTCGCGAACAACGCCCCCCCCACCCCTGCGCGCGCTCAGCGGGCCACGGTAAAATTATCAAAGGCTGACTGGTCCGCGGCGATAAAAAGGTTGGGGACCACTGTCTTAAGGTACAATGCTTAATGATTATAAGAATTCTAATACCAATATAGTTGGCTGGCAAGTGAATTCTGGGAGTTGAAATCCACACATCTTAAACGTGCCAAGGTTGAAGAATGTAGACAACAGCAGATGAATGATTTATCAGGCTTTTTACTATCTAATATACATTTGACTTCCCAGTTATCCTATTATACTATAGATTGACCTATCCCATACATTTGCCCTTCTCAAATTCTTGCCATTCCCCTATTTTTTCTAGTATCAATTAGCTCTTTAAATCTGCCCCTATTCTTTATTGTTTTTGATTAGCAGTAGAATACTTGTGTATGTTGCTCTCTATAGTTCAATAAGAGAGATAGTATCTGATATGTGACCCACACAAAATATGTGAAGTTGCAAGAGCTTAGAGGTATAAAAGCAAATTAACAGAAGATTGACTTTGAGCCAATCACACTCTCTCAGCTTACCTCCCATGTTTATTATGGAGAACATAGGAAGAGGAAGGGGCATTAGGTATGTTGACCAGTTTGAATTATTCATAAAAATAATAAAGGAAGGATTAAAATAAAATAAAATAAAATATTATTGTACACACACACACACAAATGTTTCTATTGCAGTCAGATAAGAGTCTGTAACAAATATTTTAGACCAAATAAGTTCAGTATGATGTTTTTTTAAAGAAATGATCATATATTTTCATGATGTATTGGCCAACACATTTCCCAGTTTAATTCAATTATGGTGGAAATTAAATAGTTCCTTTATGGAGCATCTGATTTGTTTCTGAGTCATATGGCCTGGAAATATTGCCAATGAAGTTAAATCTGTTATCTGTGGGAAAATCTTGAAGATACCTTGGGGGGTTAGCTAACCACTAAAATCCAGCATGGTAAAATTAATTTGTAGACAAAAACAAAGTGGTGATTTGTTAGTTATAACCCAGTTTAGCACTAGGGAAATCTATAGACTATCTATAACATGGTATTTTAAAATATTACTTAAAATCTTTTTCTGTGTATTTATGTAAAATAATGTCAATTTCTTTACATAAGCAGCCTTTTTGAGCATTTATGAAGAGATCCTTCTAATTCAATTCAATTATCAAAAGTATGAAATGTTTATGCGGTTCACAAGTCAACCATGGAAACAAGAAAGGCAGAATTCTTTTTTCCTGTTTGAACAAAAATCATAGTTGTAAATAAATGAGGTTAAGACTTGTATGTAATGTTTGCCCAACACCCAGTGCTCATTTTTAACATATGCATCATATCAGTGAACAAAAATGATCTATTACTAGTCTTGGCATAATTTGATCTTTACAGTCATACTAGATAATTGGATTAGAATGGCTAGTACTGGATTGGAACTTGCTTTAAAGAGTGTCCATGCATTAAAACTAAAAATGCATGTAGTACAGGAATGTTGTGTGTGTGTGTGTGTGTGTGTGCGTGCGTGTGTGTATTTTCTAAAATAAGATTCCTGCATTTTTACAGCTTTTAAAATAGTGCATACTTTTATTTAATTTTGGTTACTAAGTTACTAAGAAACCAGGTATTTATTTTACTTATTTAATATAAGTCACTTTTCCAAGTACTATTGTTGGTATTCCAAATTTTAAGACACATTTACTATAAAAGGGTTATGCTGTGCTTCTTACTAGCTGCAAATTCAAATCAGGTTCAAGAGATAGTCTTTTCTTGATAATTAAGATAACCAATTAATAATATAATAGGGCTCAAAATTACACACACACACACACACGCATACACACATTCAACTATTTTTCCATTAGAAATCTACTACAGAATAAACAAGCACTGCCTTCTTTAGTTTTTTTCAAATTTGTCTTATGTTCAGCAAATAATCCTTGTTTATCAATCGCTCACTCATTCCTTGTGAGCTGTGTGGGATTTATAATTTCCTCACAGTTCTCTCACTATCTTTGATTGTTTGAAGCCAACAAGAAATTGCAAAGAGGTCCTTGTTTGACAACACATGATTCTCACTTAATGACAACAATGGGATTACTGGAATTGTTGGGCTAAGTGATGTGGTCACATGAAATTGCACTTTACTATCCCATTACTTAGTGATGAAATTCTTGTCCCAACTTCAGCAATTCCCAACTACTTGTAATTTGCTTCTGCCCTAAAAAAAAAGATCAAAGGCAGATTTTTATAGGTCTACAGTATTAACTTAGAAAATTCACATCCTAAGAATGTCTCATTTTGCTCTTCTTTGTAAATTGTCTGAACATGCAAACAATTCGACATTTCTACTGGTATCATTCCCCAAATCCTGAAAAGCAAATTGAAGATGATCCATGATTATTTTTTATTTCTAATGCTTTGAAATATTGAGAACAAGAACTAAATTTGAATTGCTGCAATCCCAAAGGAACAAAAACCCTCTTATTCTTGATTTTATTAAACAAGGGGTGGGTGGAGAGAACTAGTAGTCAGGCTGTCTGCTCCTAAAAAGAGAGAAACAATTAAAATACAAATGAAGGCAAATATACATGTCCCAGGATAATGTTGCAGGATCCAATCTGGGTCAGTAATTGGGACCAGAGGTTTTGCCTTCCAAGTTTTGTACTTTTGCTGGAGCCCATCTTCAGAGAACTTCTTTAATTAAAATTAAAATACTTGCCATTTTACCCGAACATCTTCAGGTTACTGAAAAGGAGTTGCAAAGCGTTCAAGTTACCATTTTCATTCATTTCCATTCCAGGGTTGAGTGAAGGTATGAGATAAGATTCTCTAATTGGGAAAAGTAGTTACTACCTCAGAAAACAAACAAACAATCCTAGCCTTAAATTAGTTTGAACCAAGATGCAACTGCACTGAAAATAAACTCAAATCTCTAGCAATGTTGATTTTGTAGTGATATAGAGGCTTAAAAAAATATAAAGATACAGGGCTTAAAAAAACACCAAAATATTGATGTGAAATTCTGGTGTACAAGCATTCTCAGTCAGTACATTCATTCAGTAACCTCCATATTGTTACAGCTATTTCCTCCTGCCTGATTCCTTTTAGTTATTTAGATTCAACATGCATAATTCTTAGGTATAGCTATTGGAAAGATTAGAATGAAGATAGCAGTGGCTAATCTTCACTGATTGACTAAACTCTGGAACATAGGAAGTTAACAAATTGATAACAACTCCAAAATTACGAAATCTTCCTGAGTTAAAAGTCAAGTAAGGATTTGTCCTGAACTATTACTGAAATAGGATTCTCAGTAGTAATACCATTTGGATCCCCTGCAGCAGTTGCTGTCTTTGGTTTTTGACTCTTTAATGATTAGTTTATTTTGAAATAGTTCCAAAATGGAAATAACTTCAGTTGCAAAACCCATCCCATTTAATATTTAATAGTTTCCTTCCCATTGGAATGAGAGGGTGGGAGTCAATTACATTTATTGCTATCCCCTAGAGAAGGTAGAATAAATTAATGAACTAAGTAATGAATTAAGTAAAATCCCCAGGAATATTATCCTTCAATAAAAAGGGATTAGTTTAGGTATTAACATGTAGCAGTATCTACAATCTTTGCTTGTGGTGCAGATTAGAGCATGTTATGCGTAACATGATTAGTCTAGATCAAACAGGTTTCATAACTCCTAGAATTATTTAATTAACATAACATTCTATTATGCAATCAAACTACTTTCATTTATTTACTATAGTTTTCATTTATGTTAGGCTGTCTCAAAAGGTGAAGATTCTCTTTCATTAGAGGTTCTTAAACAGAATCTGATCATCACCTATTGATAAACCTGCAGTAGCAAATGTCTTTCATCAGCAACCAATTGGGACTGTAAGTCTCTAAAAGTCTCTTCCAATTCTGTAATTACATGATTCACTATATTCCTAAATGTCTTTGTTAATTTGTTACTAGTTAATGGAGAAAGAATGGAGAAAGAATGACAAGGGGCATACATGGACTTGTTTATGCAGAAAATGGCATGTGAAATTGGTCATTATTTTTCTTTATTTACCGGTAGTTTTATTTTAGCTATTTATACATTGCCCATTTCTGAAAACTTTAGGCATCTAACGATCACAATCATTACACTCATCAAATAATAAAGTACAGCCTCCAGAGAATAATTAATGATCCCTCCATAGAAACACAATCAAATAATCAAACATTATAAACTAGAAAATACATTGTCATGTGCCTGCTGGACTTCAATTTGGAATCACACAATTGTCTCCTCTTGTCCTAGAGGAAATAACCAGAACTTGACTACTTTTTGAAGCCTACAGGAAAGTGCAGACCAGATTTGCATACACTGGGAATTCTAGTATAGGAGGGTAGTAAAATTCCTATTTCTAAGGTCCTATCAGATGACTAGGAATGTGGTGGTTCAGTGGCTAAGACGCTGAGCTTGTTGATCAGAAAGATCGGCAGTTTGGCGGTTTGAATCCCTAGTGCTGTGTAACGAAGTGAGCTCCCGTTACTTGTCCCGGCTTCTGCCAACCTAGCAGTTTGAAATCATGTACAAATGCAAGTAGAAAAATAAGGATCACCTTTGGTTGGAAGGTAACAGCATTCCGTGCACCTTTGGCATTTAGTCATGACCATGGCAATGTCTTTGGACAGCGCTGGCTTCTTCGGCTTTGAAACGGAGATAAACACATGTGCGAGGGGACCCTTTACCTTTACCTATCAGATGACAATTGCCTTAAGTTTATTGAATCTGATCAGATGGACAAGTGATTATAGAAGAAAGCAAGTCCCCTCAGATAATTGAGTCTAGAACGATGTAGTTTCTGAAAGCACCTTCAATAGCCACAATTCGTGTACAAGATGGAACTAATGATACCAAAAAAAATACTTATACTTATCCAAAAAAATGTTTTCCATCTATTAGAATAACATAGTCAAAAAGGTATAAAATATGATGTGAATATCAACAACTGACATCGTGGTGCTTCTCAGAATAGTATAAAATACTAATACTTAAGCCTTATTTTATTTATATCACTATTTGTTGCTTCATATGTATAATTATTCAGGTGACTTATGTAACATACATAATATTTGAAGAATCAACACATACTCTAACGGCTGAGAAGTATCGATAGTGTGAGGATTTTCTATGATTGAGTTATACATTAGATCAATTATTTGTAGTGTAAGCTGCTTAGACCCTTTGGAATTTGGTGGATTCTAAATTGTGTAAATCAATTAATTAATTGATAGAATATGATTTTTTTTTTAAAAAAGATATCAAAATATCACAAACCACCCAAGTGGACTCTATCATAGTTGAATCTATTACTGTCCACTATTAATTTATACACATTCATAAAATGTGTCCAATAGACTATATGTTTATAGTCTATCTTCCAAAAAATAATGTATATTGATTAAGATACGGGTTTGCAACTGATACAGTTTGTTGTATTTTCTCATTGAATATGAGCTCACAAAAATGTTTAGACTAAAAGCTTGCAGAATATTGATTTAAAGATTTTTATGGTCTACGGAGCTGTCAAAATAAGATCTCAAGCTTCGAACAGGCTTTGCTTTTTTAGACAACCCAGTTAAGTTCTAATATCTGCCACCCATTGATTCCAAGAGCTATTTGAAGACTCCAATTTTATTCATTTGGCCTATATAAAATAATTTGAAAATTCCAAAGAGAGATTTACATAATGGATGAAGAGAGAAATGTTCACAGAAGCACTTACCTATTCAAAGAAGGATGAAAAAATGTTAGGTAATGTATATTATTATAACATTCACTTATAAGGGAACTTTTAACTTAAGAGTGCTTTGTTAATCGTTTCCTACTGTGTCTCCATCTCTGTCCCTGCTGGGCTGATCTGCAACTGTCCTCTCTCTTTTTCCTTGTCTTCTTGCAAAATGTTATCCTAACTAGGATTAATAAAGATATACTGGAGACAGTCTTATCTTTTATTAGAATTATGATTATAATAAAAAGCTGTAATCCTATGAGAGAGAAGAAGTCAAAGGAAGCCAAAAAGATAAATTACGGTGTCAGAAATAAAAGAAAAAACAAAAGCTTGACTTTTACATTATGCCTTTAATCAAAACTCTAGAAAAATAAGTGCTATGAAATCTGTGGATAATTTAAATGTGACTCAAGGTGTTATAATTAATCTATAAAGTTAAATCAGAGAAAAATATATACATTTTAATATGCTTAACTGGCTTAAAAGTATATTATAATTTGCATTGGAATCTATATAAATGTGGTGTCTAAAAAAAAAAGATCACGTATAGACAATTTTGTGGCTGTTCCAAAACTGCCTTCTTCATATATACTATTTGCTCACATGAAGTAGAATAATGATCGCTTGCCTATATTTTTGCCAGTTTTGAACACATGCATGTTCATATTGCATAAAATGATGGTAAGAAAACTTTAAAACATGAAATTTCAATAGGCATCTGTGGTAGGAATTATATATACTGGTAAATATAAAGCTTTCATGCACTTGGCTTTCCAGGATGACATATTATTCAAATCAGAAGCTTTTCATACTGAGGATCTTTTCCAGTTCTTTTGGATATGCTTCAAGTATTTCTTTGCTTCTTGGCTAACGCCTTGGATTCACAATAGATCCACACCCTCTTGTTAGAATCTCTATTATAATTAACTGGTCTCCTCATAAACCAGTTGCTACTGATCTTTTGGGATGCAGCAATAGGATTGGAATGCTTTGGGGTAGGAACTGAGGTACTATGTTTCCCCCAAAATAAGACAGGTCTTATTTTCTTTTGACCCCCAAAATAAGGGCTTGGCCTTATTTTGGGGGAGGTCTTATTATTTTTGAAGTGCAGGAGGCAGCAAGCGTAGTCGCCTCATGGCTGCTGCTGTGTTGCAATATTTTTAGGGGGTGTTATTTTCAGGGAAGGGCTTATTTTAGCGCATGCGCTCAAAAGCCCAATCACGCTTAATATCTGGGGAGGTCTTATTTTCAGCGAAACAGGGTACTTAGGTTATTCAAAAGACCAGTCTTTTGTATTAATATTGGTTATTGCATCTTCTTACAAAAAGGCTGAATAGATATCAGCTACCAAATAGATGAGTGTAACTTTATGTTGTCCATTCGTATAAAAACAATGATGTCAGATGTTGAAAGCCAGATCATTAGAGTAGCAGATATTTCAACTATAATTATACATCCATTTTCAATAGGCTATTGTGATCAGGAAATGAATACCCCATGATACTTTTCAAAAGCACCTCATTTAAAAAGACATCAACTTCTCCAAACTGTAAACTTGTTATCTTAAAAGTAAAGTGCTTTCAGTTTAAACTTTTACAGTGTAACTGCACTGCCTCTTTAACAGAAATTTATGGAGGTGCAGGAGACATGTTGAATCTCAGCAAACAAAATATATTAACTCTGTTGGTCCCTCTTAGTCAGCCAACATAAAGCCAGCTGAAGAGATTTAACTGCATTTGTAACTCATTGGCCAAATAATGAAGAGGACAATAACATAAAAGCAAAATAAACAATACCATTACGAAAGCAAACATGTTAAAATTGAAAAGGTTTAATTTTTAAAAAAATCAAAATGCCACAAAGTTTCTTTCTTTTTTAGTGTTCTGAAGTTAGCCTACTTATTACTTTTTTTCTAAAGGATATTGTAAGTCAATGGCAGCAGCAGCTTTAAAGACAATTATTTCATAACTATATTTGTAAAATATACCTAGTTTCCGAACTATGCACACTGATAACAGATAGAATGAACCATTCCCTGGTTCCCGCAAGGAGATTTCATTGAAGGAATGAAGTTCTAGAACTGTCAGAATTTGAAACCACCCGATAAAGGATGGAAAGCTGTCAAGGGCGTTTCAAATGATGATGTAGATAGACATTGGCAAAGCAACCAAATTATATTAGAATTTATTCATCCTGGATCCAAGTTGCAGTTTTCATTTAAAGCTGAATTTGAACCAAAAGGAAAAAAGAGAGATGAAAATGACCCAAATAAGCAGATGGCGAGAGTGGGAACTTCTAGTCTGTTTTGGATATATATCTTGAAAATATTTCTTCACATCAGTCATATGTATTTCTGTGTGAGGGGGTGGAAGGAAATAGCACGAGAACAAAAACTTTAATAGAAATGAATGAAAATGAAGGCTTTGGGTTTATTTTATTTTTTTGATAGTTTAAAAAATACAGTACTCTGGTCACTATCAGTGGACAGAAGATCTGTTAATTATTATTTTGCTGATGAAAATATTTGAATTGCAAGTTAAAAATCTGATATTTGCATCGTCATTCATTTATCCTAACCTTACAACTATGTGAAGATGAAAATAATTCTGGCAAAACGTTTTCTGATAGACACTTTTTAAATCAGAGGCCTTAAATCAGAGGCTCATTTCCTACTTAGCTTTAGCCAATTTTGGAGTGGGAAATTTTTTCTGTGTCATGTTCCATATTCCCCAAACCATCATGTCATTGGCTAGAGTACTGTACCAGTAACTAGCACCACAGTTGACATCCCACTTAGATGTCATTGACTGTTGTTTCTGCTACAGCAAATAGCAGGTAATTGTGAATACTTTTCCTTGTGATGCTTTAACTTTCCCTTGAAAATTCAAATGATGAATAGTTACATCATTCTTCCAAATTACAGACATTTGGTGCAAACTAGTGGCTGTGAAGGTCATACCATAAGAAAGTCTGAGCATCAAAGAATTGAAACCTTTGAACTATGGTGCTGGAGAAGACTCCTGCGAGTCCCTTGGACTGTAAGGCAAGCAAACCGGTCAGTGCTAGAGCAGAACAACGTTGATTGCTCTTTAGAAGGCCAGATCCTGAAGATGAAAATCAAATACCTTGGCCATCTAATGAGAAGGAAGAACTCACTGGAGAAGAGCCTAATGCTGGGAAAGATTGAGGGCAAAAGAAGAAAGGGACGACAGAGAATGAGGTGGTTGGATTGAGTCACCAAAGCAGTAGGCGTGAGCTTAAATGGACTGCAGAGAATGGTAGAGGAGAGGAAGGCCTGGAAGAACATTGTCCATGGGGGTCGCGATGGATCGGACACAACTTTGCAATTAACAACAACAGTGGTTTCTTTCATTCATAGACATTTTGTCCATCTCTAGCATCGAAACCTCATCCATTTCAGCCTAACTACTATTTCATTCTTTGTTTTTCTTCTATTTCTAAGAATAGAAGAGTCTTTAAGACTCTATTTCTAAGTCTTGAAAAGTCAGGAACCTCTTTCTCTCCTCTGTCTGTTTTGGGGTTTATCTTGCCCACTTCCATCTCCTTCAGCTTCATCATGTATTTCTTCCATTTTAAAATTCCATCTGCCTCCTCCTGTCCTAAAGACTGCTACCAAATCCACTTTCTAGCAGTATCCACTGAATCTTCCTGCTTTCCTAAAAATGAAGGAAGCAGGACTGAAATGGAGCAAAGTCTGTCCATGTTGGGATTGCAACAGACCCAGAAATGGGGTATAGTTGCATAATAATATGACAGTGCTGTTTACATCTGCATTATCTTTTTGTTCTTCTACTGATAATATTTTTATTTTCATAAGGAATTGCCTCCATTTCAGAAGTTTTTATTCTTCCCGCTTCCAACTAAGGGCAATTGAAGAGGTAATTTCCCTTCTATATAGGTCAAGAACTATGCCCAATTTGAAACTTTTCTTTGCATTGAGTGGAGAGTCTTTGTATTTCATTAGACACACAGCTGTCTTTTGCTTCACTCATAAGCAAAACTGTGAGCATGTAGGCATGTGAAGGTACACTGAAGAAGTTGCAGTACGTATACTTTATTTTTATCTCCCAAAATGTTTGAAAGTCATGTGGATCTTCCAAGAATATGTAGTCCTCTTCTATCCCATGATTCTAAAACACTGTCTACTTTGAATTCTTCTCCTCACCCTTACTGAGATGTTGGTTTTAGAGTTGTGCAAGGAGGTTCTAGGACCAGGAGTAAATGTTGAAAAATAGGGCACATTTTTAAAATGTTGCCAGAGACTTCAGCTAAAATGTCACAGAATTGATCAGTGCTGTCATAGGGAATAGTTCACGAAACATAGCAAACTTTTTAGAAGGTCATAAAGAAGAGAGATAAAAATATAGAAAGCCAGACAAGATCTCCAACAGTAATTGGGGAGCCTTCCTAATGATAACTGTTATGCCTCAGCATGATCTAGTTGAACTTTGAAGACGCACTGAGTTGCCTAAAGTTCCTAGTGAAAATGAGAGGCATCTGGAAGAGTGAGGAAAAGGGAGGTGTTTTGCAGCAAGCATAGTCACAAAATAAGTGGAGGCATGAGCACATAGGTAAAAGGCAAGCCCTATTATTTTGCTGATAATTTACACAGTAATAAACGGCATGTTCCAATTGGATGACAGCAAAGGACAAGCAAAATTTCATATATAATAACAAATAGAATTTTCAAAAGTTTGATGTGAATTATGGATTATAGTCAGAAATCAACTGATCTGGAAAATCGTAATTCCAGAATATCTACTGAATGAAGAAGCAAGATGTTTAATTGGTAAGGGAGACTATGATAACAAATGACATGTGTTATTTTAGAAAACAAATCCATTACCACCAGAATTGCATCTAACCATTGATAGCAATAGCACTTAGACCAGGGGTGGGTTTCAACCGGTTCGCGGCGGTCCCTGCGATCCGGTTGGTCGCCGAACCCGGAAGTAAGTAACTTCCGGGAACGGCAAAGCCCCGCCCCCCGCGCCCACGCGCGCCTGCACGCCCGCGCCCGCTCCTTACCCGGTTTTGATGAATTCTGCGCTTCCACGCATGCGCAGGACGCATACAGCGCCTGCGCGATCCTCCAGGAGCAGCTGGAGCATTGCACAGACGCTAGTACGCATGCTTGCGCCGCATGTGTGCGCGAGGATGCCACACGCATGCGCGAGGACGCCGCACACATGCGCGAGGACGCCGCACACGTGCGCGAGGACGCCGCCGGCCTCGTTCCAACTGAACCGGTTGGAACGGGGCGAGAAACCCACCCCTGACTTAGACTTATCTATCACCCCAAAGAACTTTACAGCACTCAGAGTGGTTTATAATGTGAACACGTTGTCTACTGTTCTAAGAAGGATGGAAGGCTGAGTCAATTTTGGGCTGGTCAGGTTTGAACTCCTGGCTGTGGGTAGAATTATATTATATTGCATTCTAACCACTATTCCACCAGGGCTCAATAATACATAGTAGGTCAGCTAAAAAAAACCAAAGACACTATACTCCAAGGCCTCCATAGGGAGAAGACACACCAGAAGGCCTGTTATTCTGAAACTTGGCAAAGTGACAAAGGCAGCATAAAATACATAAATAGGTGCTAAGGGTTGTCTTTTAGCACAAGCCTAAATCTATAGGGTAGCTAAAAGATAATTCAAAAGTCCACATGTTTGGAGTATTGTGAATTTCTGGTTGCTGCAAATTCTGAGTCTTTGGAAGAGGGATTGCTTCACTTCCCCAACAACCAGATCTGGAATACTTAGTGCATCTGCTTGAGAAATGCTTCCCTTTCCTAAAAGCTCTTTACCTTTTAGAAGCTTTTACAGGCTTTCAAAGAGGGATTTTAACAGGACACTCCTGTGTGAAGTAGCCACAGTGTCTCCACAATATAGACATGGGCTTTCTGTGTGATTCCCTAACCTTTTTTGGACAGACATTTAGTTCTGCTGATTCCCATCTGTATTAGTTCAACTTCTGAAGTATTTAATGCAGAGGAAGGTAGGGGGATATTAAAGAGAACATTTTGTCTTCCCATCTGTACCCTGCCTTAATAATTCCTTGATCCCGCCATTGCTATCTAAGCAGATCTTAATTCATCCTTTCATATTATCTGGTATATCTAGACCAATGACATTCTTTTTTAAAAAAATCTAACAGTCCCTACCTAAATTAATCAGTTAAGCCTCCTTTCCCCCCATGCCGTATTGTGAACTAATGGTTGAAATAACCCCACTCTTACACTGCACACATACCCTATTATAGCCAATGGATTTTTCATGGTTGAACTTGTTAACAGAAATTGTTAACTGGATCCTAACCGCTTTCAATTACAAAGATATATAGCAAATCCATAGGAATCTAGGCTTCAAGGAAAACAACTGTTCAGAAAAAAATATTGCATATTTTCTATATAATGAAACGTTCTCTTAAAACATTGTGTCCAGACACAGTACGTCAAGCCAAAACCAAACAGAAAACAATGAATACAAGTAAAAAAAAACATATAATCAAAAGAAATGAAACCCACAACTATCAAAGAATATGCATCCAAGGCTACAACAAACATACAATCCACCTCCCAGAAGGCAGGTGCATCTATTGTTCTGTCCATTTCCCCAGGGGAAAACAAAATTTTTTAAACTGGCAGAATCCCAGCCTCCCAAATGTTGGTGGGAAGATCAAAGGGTAGGAACTGCCTTAGAAGAGGCATGCCTCCTAGTTTCCATCAGAAGGCATTGTCTCAAGAAGGAGACTTATAGCATGTGGCTCATCCTGGAAGAGCCTTTAGAATGGGCAAAAATAATCAGTCACCATGCTTTGTAGGGCTTTGTGGAAATGGAGAATTTGATTGATGTGAATTTTTAATCTTGTAAGCCACTTGGAATCATTGTGTCTTATTTGGGCAGCCATGTCAGTTTGTTTAATAAATGAATTGTAATTGGCACATTGAATTGTATTTCCTATAGTGGAGCTTGCAAAATATTGTTCCATCATGGGTTATCCATAACTATTCATATCTTTTGGAACAATTGCCTTAAAGAATGATCTTTAAGGGCAGCCTCATCTGGAGAGCATTGCCATAGTCCACCAATAATTATTTGATATTCATTTCAAATATAACGCTCAATTTTCACTAATGCCAGATATTTTCAGATTTCAGATGTTGCTGATGCTAATGATATTCATGATAATGATAGTCCTGTTAGTCTGTGAGGCAATTTTATACATTTGCACAGATCCTTCCTGCTTTATTTATATGAGTTAAACTTTGTGCCCCCTTTAACCTTGATAATTTAAAAAAAAAATGGTAATGATAACCTTATCATTTGAAATTGATTTATCGTAGAAAATCACATCTAAAAAAACAAAGAAGGAATTTCAGATCCAAATTGCATACAAGGTATTTTTTGTAGGTATTTTGTCTTTCAATGACCAAGAAGTGAAGGCATGAGAGGACTATTCATCTCTGGTTAAAGAAATAAGTGGACAGGTTACTGCCATTAATACTGTAAGCAATAAGAACAGAGTCTAATTTAAACGTTTTCATAGCGATAGTAGGATGTGGAATATTTATCTCCCTGTTAGGTGAAGCTGTGCTTAACTGATAAACTGAGTGCAACTGATGAAATCCACCTGAGGACTGATGATGCTGGTCAGATTTTTCACCACCCATGGTGTTGAAGATAATAAGATCAGCTTATGCTGTTCATCAGACACAACTATTTAACAGATTGCCTAAGGCAGGTTTATGGGATTTTTTTCATAAACACAGATAGTGAACCATCAGTTAGATACCAGTGATTTTGCTGAAAATATCAGGTAGAGAGAAATGAAAAAAAAATTAAATAAGCGATCATATTAGGTTTGCAAATTATTCATCAAGCATAAGGTAATTTTGTGGATTGAGCTGAAGAAATTGTATGACTTTGCTCACTACTGCCACATAAAAAGAGAGTATGGTAAAAATTAGTGGAATGGAGAACATACAACAAAATATAATTATAATGAAATGACCATAAAAAGATCTGGTCTAATTGATTAACATTGATATCTGTGATGATAATCACCTACAAAGTATTTAAGTTTTTGCTAATTACCTGAAGTAGACTTAGATTTATAACTTAGACTTAGAATAACTTTCTTGTCACTTTGACTGAATCCTAATTGGTATACATTAAAATGAAATTTCATTGCATGCAGCTTTCAAAGTGTCACCACGTCCAATATAACCTACATAAACGTCAAAATAAATAAATACAAAATTATGCATATATCCACATATCCAATATACCCACATATATTATTTGACACAGAAGAACAACACAGTTCAGTCTGGAGGTATACGTGGACATGGCGAGAAAAATGAATCTTCCGAATTTACTAAATGGATGTCATAGGAAGCAAAGCTATTACAGAATCTGGTAGTCCTGCTGGAAAAACTTTGAAATCTCCTCCCAGAGGGGAGCAACAGAAAGAGACCATAATGTGGGTGTGTGAGATCTCTAACAATGCTTTGAGCTCTACACACATAGCGCTTATAAGCAGTATCTTGAATGGCAGGAAGCGAGCTTCCTATAATCTTCTTGGCTGTCCTTACCACTCTCTGTATGAACTTTCTATCTGAGGCACTGCTGCCACCAAACCAAATAGTGATGCAGTTTTGTTAAAACACTCTCAGTTGTTCCTCTGTAAAAAGTGGCCAGGACAGAAGGGGGAAATGTGCTCTCCTCATCCAACACAGGAAATGCAGATGCTGATTTGTACACTTCACTAAGAATGACATGTGTAGAGACAAATTCAAATTGTTAGTTATCTGCACTCCCAAATGCTTAATACTGTTGATCACATCTACAGCTGTATAAGAAACACCATATTTGGTGCACAGTGGAAAATTTGGAATTATAGATCCTACCAAGCAGCACTGCTATAAAGGCATTCATTTTCTACAGCCCCCATGTCCCCTAAATATCTGATTATAGAGAGATATAGGGGACTTACTAGAAGTTCCATTGAGGTGTAAATTATTGGTGCATTCTTCTGTCACAATGACAGTTTATATTCAGTTTTACATTCTGGAGAAATCCGGCTAAAACTATTCCTAGATTTGCATTGCTGCCTTACTTTTGCATCATTGGTTTATTTGCACCAAAACAGACCAGAATAGTTTTGAGATCCTTCAATATTCACTTGTCTAGAATAATATTGAGAACTAAGGTTTCTCAAGGTAATAATATTAATTTTTCATTCTTTCACTGAGCAAGCTGGAGAAAGACAACACCAAAGTCAGAAGAAGACATGTAGAAATTAACCCAAAAGAAGAATAAGGGACTGTAACTTTATCTTAATTTACTAATCTAGTCCCAACCTGATCTGGTGCCTAGAGTGTTTCTTACTTCATCCTAGTCATAGAACCTAATACTTAAACAATTCCCACTTGCAGCCCTGTGAAGTCACCTTGGCAAATGTCCTTGGAAGATCTTTCTTAACATTAAGACAACCAAAATAAGGAACATAAATATAGCTGTACTGCCATCAGGAATTAACTTCAAGTGGCATCTAACTATACTAATAAGTATAATTCATTCATTTGTTTCAACACAAGCAGAAATGCAACAGCTTTGTGCTTTCTGCCATAAAAGAATAAGTAAAGTGGTTCATATACACCAATATCCACACCAATCCATGATTTTGAACCCCTTTGTTCCAATGCATAATACAGCATTGGAAATTTGATAGGAAAATGCTCATTTTCTTTGAGGCCTGTAAAGAAACTTGCAGTAGATAAAATCTTTAGGGACTAAACATGCAAAGGGACATTAACAATGAATCTGCTAGTCATGAATATGACTACAGGCTGTTTTCCTACTGTTGTTTTCTTTTCCTATTCAGATCACGGTTCTCAGTAATTAAGTTCCCCTTTTTGGGATTATGGCACAGATACAGAGGTCCAAAAGCTTGGAATTTACTTAACAGAGCCCACAACAAACCTTGAGGCAATGAACCTTCTGCTGCAAAGAGAGGGGAGGAAAAACAACAACAAAATGCACAGCTGTCTAGACTCACTGACTGCTTCGTGAGAAATTTTCATTCTGCTCTTTCTCCATAAAGATGCAGATCTAATCCCTCACTTTATCTCACCTACATACGAGATACAGGCAAAGAAGACAACTGCATTAATTTGTTAATTTGTAGCTTCTGTGAAAACCAGTAACTTTTGTGCACAACTGCAAAGCCTAATGTTTGATTGTGTTCATTTCAATGTAATAATAGTGCTTAAGCATTTGGCAGCTGTCAAGTCAAATCAAATCAAATGTTTATTACAGTCAAAGATCAGTACAATTAAAAATACTTAAGGAGTTAAAGATTCTAGAATAAAATTATGACTAATATATCTTTGTTAAAATCATAATTGGTCAATTGCACGTAAGCAAGAACACAGTGTATGTTATAATATAATATCAATAACACTTAGACATATATCACCTCACAGTGCTTTACAGCCCTCTCTAAGTAGTTTACAGAGTCAGCATATTGCTCCCAACAATTTGAGTCCTCATTTACTTTGTGAAGAATGGAAGGCTGAGTCAACCTGGAGCCAGTGAGGACTGAACTCCTGGCAGTCAGCAGAATTAGCCTGCAATACTGCATTCTAAAATTAGTCCTTGAATTGTGAAGGCCTGTAGTCAGTGGATACTAAAATGCAACCAGGTAATAATACTAAAAGACTTAATGCATTAATTGTGTAAAATAGCTGTAATTGAATTATTCATCAGGTTTTGATGAATCTTAAGCGTTATTGTGCAGAATCTAGTTACGTGTGCTGTTACTGCAATCTATTAGTCTTTAAGCAGCCAGCCACCATTTATAACATTCCCAGCCAACTTTTGACAAGCATAGGCAATGGGGGAAGTGGGGTTCATTTAATGACCATTGATTCACTTAACAACTGCAGTGATTTCCTTAACAACTGTGGAAAAATATCATAAAATGGGGCAAAATTCACTGAATAACTGCCTGCTTAGTAATCAAAAGTTTCCTTCCATAAGCTTGGAATGGCAAAGATGCAATTAAGCCTGATAACATAACCTTTATCTTACAAAAAATTATGCAAAAACTTTGATTGATTCATCAAAAATATGATAATTGGCAGAAGTCTATAGCTATGGACCACTGGTTATAATTTGAAATGAAAGAGGACTAAATACTTAAATATATAAATTAAATGAAGAAATAAAAATACATGTTTGTTGATTAACTGACTAAGTTAGTGCTATGCCTTAGCAACCACACTGTTAGAAAATATAGACTGCTGTATAATGTATATCTGTGAAATTAAAATAAGAAGGAGGATTTCAAATAACTGAATGAACATGCTGTGACAACCATTTGTCTGAAGTGGTATAGGGCTTCCCGACTGAGCAGGGTATTGGATAGAAGACCTCCAAGGTCCCTTCCAACTCTGTTATTCTGTGAGTTATTCTGATAAATAACGTGCAGGATACTGAAGGTATGTAGGTTTAATTAAGAATGGAAGAGCTAAAATATATGTAAAGTATGAAATGTAACAAAGCTTTATGCCAGTCAAGGATGTGAAGATTAGATGTTGCTCTAGGACCCAGAGGAAATTAAGAAATGTACGAATGTGAAAAAGAATGTTCATTGTATATTTCTTGATTTAAAGAAAGTGTATGATAGCACATTTAGTAAGGGTTAGTTGCTGTGTTAAGGGTGGAAATCCGAGGTGGGTTTCAAAATTTGTTACTACCAGTTTGGTGGGTGTGGCTAGGTGGGGGGGCATGTGACTGAGTGGACGTGGCCAACTTGATGTCACTCACATCCACGCCCACTCAGTCACATGCTCCCCCACCTAGCCACACCCACCGAACCGGCAAAAAATTCTGTGGCTGGGTGGCTGGCAAAGAAGCTCACTTTCCACTCTGCTGCAACTGTTTCTTCCTCAGCACTGAACGGTCCGTGCCCTCTCCCTATGGACTGACACATAGGAGGGCAAGAAAGAAGCCAGTCTTGGAGAGACCTTCCCTCCCCTCCAGAGAACCCATGCGGGGAGAGAGGAGGTAGCTGGTTTGAATGCAGGCTGGCAGTTTGTGGCCAGTGCCTCCTTCGCTTGTTGGGGCGAGTGCAGCAAGACGCATGTCATAGCAGTGCTTGCGCTGCCTGCCTAGGTGAAGACAGTGCCCAGGCAAGCACGTTTTTCTTCCCCCACTCTCTTTCTTCCCCCACCAACCTCCTGCAGATTTCCTCCCACTCCTCCACTGCGTTGTCTGATTACAAGGGCTGAAGAAACTACAGTGTGACTTAAGCAGAGACAAGAGGCCGACCAGAGAGGTGCTCCTCTTTACCCTTGGCAGCAGGGGCTGCTTTATCACACTGCTTTATCCTTTCTTTCTCCAGCCCCTCTCCTTCCCTTGCTTGCCCTGGTGGCACCCCAATGGTAGCAGCCGAGCGAGAGAAGGAGGTGCATGATAAAGCAACCCCCAATTCCAAGGGCAAAAGGGAGCACCACTCTGGGTGTCCTCTTTTCTCTGCTTAACCCCCCTCCACCATCGTTTCCCAGGCAGGCAGTTCTGGTGCAGCTATGACATGTGTCTTGCTGCATCTGCCCCAATGAGCAAAGGAGGCACAAACCACAAACCTGCCTCCTCTGTCCCAGCATGGACTAGCTGGAGGGGGAGGGAAGACCAGCTTCTTTCCTGCTGTCCTGCAGTGTCAGTCCGTTGAGTCACGAAGAGCTCCCTGAGTGACGGGAGAGCTCTCTCTCCTCCTTTCTCGGGGTGGGCACTCCAGCTGGCACCAAAGGTTCCCAGGGGTGAGAAGGTGATGTGGCCAGTTGGCCCAGCATGCACCAGGCAGAGAATCCCTAGGTTCTGATCCTTAGCAATGCCCCCCCCAGCTGCAGTAGGACCCTTGCTTCTACTTCAGTGCTGAATGGTTCATGCCCCCCTATACACACACAGACACATTGTGGTTGCCCTGGCAGAACCCCAGTGGTAGCAGCCAAGCCAGGGAAGGAGAGGGGCTGGAGAACAAAGTGGTTGTGGCGCATCCAGAGCTGCCATTCGCAATAGCCGAGAATGGAATAGTTTGCTCATGAGCTATGGTGGTGAGGAAGGTAGCCATGGCAGTGGGAGAGGTAGCCTGAGGTCTCTTGGATGGCTAAACAAGTGTGGGGAAGTGAAGGGGAGAGAGAAGAGAGAGCACTGGGCATGAGCCACAGGAGAAGGCGGGTGGCAGCTCTTCTTCTTCGCCCCTGCCTGGAGAAGGATGTTCCTGGTGCAAGAAGACCAAAAGAGGGAGGCTCAAGGCGGCTCTCCAACCTAACCCAGAGGTGGCCAGGTGTTCTGTCACACTCAAGCAACAGCTCCACATCCCCCTCCTCAAGCCTGGCAAGGAAGCCCGCTCCTCCTGCCCTCCCATCAGATCCACCCAAGGAAGGAGAAAGAGAGAGAGAGAGAGAGAGACCAGCTTGGCTGAGCTGCCTCTCCCTGAGCTGGAAGATGCAGTTAAGGCTAATGACTGCAACATTCCCTGTCATGAGTGAGAAAATAAAGCTCCTTTATTCAAGTGGGGTGGGATGGAGTTTAAGGCTAACCCGAAAGGGGTGGCGGCCTGGTGCTTGCTGCTTCTTCTCGGGAAGAGGCAGCTTGGCTGAGCCGGGTTGTCTGATTGTCTGTCTGTCTCTGTGTCTCTCTCTCTCCTTCCTTGGGTGGATCTGATGGGAAGGCTACGGCTCCCTCCGCCCTGGCCGCCTTCCTCACCGGTGTCATTCCTGAGTAAATTCTTCTGTCCTTGGCTGTTGTGAAGAAGCGGCGGCTCTGAGTGCACCACATCCACTTCGTTATCTTTGAAAGCTGCTTTGCACCTTGTTTCCAAAGCAGTTCTCAAAGAGAACAAAGTGGGCATTGCACCCAGAGCCACTGCTTCTTTGCGCTTGGAGCTCCAGGCAGCAGAGGTGGGGGATCCTCGCTCACCTTTTGCCTGCTGCTTGGAACTCGCCACCGCCTGGAGCCATGTGGGGGGGGGGGAGGCAGCTGCAACATCGGCAGCTTCAAGAGTCACTGGCTTGTGAGGAAGGGGATCTAGGCTAGCACAAATGCTTACTTGTGTGTAGGAAGCAGGCAGTTCTGTGGATCCACGTGGCAAAGGTGAGGCAGGATGAGCATCCAAGCGGGCCAGTTCAGGGGAATGGCCAGCGAGCCATCACTACTGGTTCGGAGACTCACACCCAATTACCATTACTGGTTCACCTGAACCGGTCTGAACTGGGAGCAACCCACCTCTGGTGGAAATGTGATAAAAATAAAGCATATATGAAAATAAAATGAATGCTGGAGAATAGGACAAAGCTGTGTAATATCCTCTTTGTTATTTAATGTATTTGTGGATAAATATATAAGAAATGCTTGTAATATTATTAGAGATCTGTTAGCTGGGGATATGAATGCTCATAAGCATTGCTACATCCATGATGCAATGTAGCTGGCTAGAAATCCAAATTATTTTGGGTAATCAAAATATTAGCTGAGTGGTATAATGCAGTGAGTCTCGATGTGAAAATTAATGTATCAAAGATCAAAATATTTTCAAGTACATTTATACAGACATTGAAATGCCAATAGAAAGATAATAGTAGTTAATTTGGAAAGAAAAGATCAGGACACTGCATGGATAGAAGGAGAAACAAGTTGACCAAGTGTTTTTTTTAAAATATGGTCACGTTTTCCAATTTTTCCCAGTGTTGGCTGCTTTATTCCAAGTCTTCTTCCTTTGCGTCTCCTATTCATGTAAACCAAAATTATTCAGATTTTGAAGCATTCCATTTTGTTCTGCCTCGGTTTGGTTTTACATGACTGTGTCCTTGGCTCCTTTCTGTATTTTCCCAAGGAGAAGCAGCAGTCTGATGCATTCTTGTTGTTGAAAAGCTAAGGATCATGTACACATGTACGTATGTTAACACACACACATATACACACATGCAGGTGATATTACTTACCATGTATATCTTTTCAGCTTTGTTTTAATATGCCTTTTCATTCTGCCTGAGGAGTTATCTAGCTGGTGGATGACAGCTCTCTAATCTGCTTATGTAGCTAGGCTCAACCAGGTGAGATAGACGTGACAGTTCTTGTTGGATGGATTAGAATGTCTGACATCAGGACACTCTCTAAATTGAAAGTTTCTGCTAATACAGACAAGTACAGGGCAGCAGAAAACCCAATAATCCAGTGCCCCAGGCTGCTGAAAGCTGAGCAGATATTTCAGCTGTTTGTTCAACTCCTTCAGAATCTTCATAAAAATGGCTTGGGGAAGTTTTTGTTTTTCCAGTATTTTGCAGACATGCTGAAAATGGCTACTGCATGGTTTGCCTGCTTGTAGTTTGTTTTATCTTTCCATATTGTTATTAACACTGAAGCTGTACAACAAGTAACAAGTTAAAGTTAAAAAAAATACCTCTTGAAAATAAGATTTGGAAACGCTGAGCAGAAGCTGCAATATGTTTGCAAATGTTGCAAATAAGAAGGAACTCTATAAAGTAATACTTCGAATCTTCAAGAACACATTTGGCTATGTTTCACTGATAGCAGTATGTAATGGAATTTATGATTCTGCATGAGTGTTACAAACGCTTTCCAACAATAAACATTATTCACTAGTGGAGCCAAACATTTAGAAAGATTGTCATAGATTACTGGATAGGATCAAGTAAAAAGTGGACAAAATGAAAGGGTGCTTTCAGTTGTATTCTTGCACTGAATTGAATGGCCCTTTTCAATTCTGTGATTTGAATTGAATATAAAATCGGCAGCTAGATTATTTAGAGGTAATCTCAGTAACTAGACTCACACAGTGCATTAAAGCTAAGATATAATTTGATTGAGTTTTGGTTTAACATATTATTTCAGAAGTCAGAATTAAGTAAGATAGAGTAATGCAGTGAATGAAGCTCACATATTGTAGGACATCTTTTTGTGTATAGAATTTGTATACTTCTATACTTTTTGTATAAAATATCTTGCAAGAATGAAAGAGAAAATGAAGGAAGAATTTTTTTATTTCAGCATTGCTGATTGGAGAATTCTGGAAACTGATCCAGACAGTATATTTGGTCTGATCCAGGGGTGCGTTCCTGCCAGTTCTAACATCTTCTATAGAAGAGGTTCCACAAATCTACCGTGCCGTTTAGAACCAGTTCCAGCTCCCTCCCCCCACCCGTCCACACCATGCTTTCCCCGCCCACCACTCACTGATTGGCTGACTCACCAATTGCCCCACCTGCCTCTAAGAGGCCTATCTAAACCTTAAAGTCTTCAAGCTGTCAAGTTTGAACACCCCTGGGGTTTTTTTCCTAAAGGGTTAGGGGTGCAAGGATCTTGTAACTTGACAGCTTTAAGAGTTGTGTGCTTCAAATGCCAAAGTTCCTGAGCCAACATTTTTGTTGCTAAGCAAGAGCGTTGTTAAGTGAGTTTCACCACATTTTAGAAGTTGGCCATGCCCATCCAGTCAAATGACTACCAAGCCACTCCCACCCAGTCACATGGTCAGCAAGCCACTCTCAAAAACAGGCCACACCTACAGAAGAGGTTTTAAAACATTTTGAAACCCACCACTGGTCTGATACCAAAACGTCTATATTTCAATTCCAAATCAGTGCTTGTTTTTGATTTGCATTCTTGCATTAGAATCAATTCATATATTATATTTATGCTATCTGAATACTTCTCTCATTCAGTATTGAATCAATCGTAATATTGAGAGCCGAGGTGGCGCAGTGGTTAAATGCAGCACTGCAGGCTACTTCAGCTGACTGCAGTTCTGCAGTTCGGCTGTTCAAATCTCACCGGCTCAGGGTTGACTCAGCCTTCCATCCTTCCGAGGTGGGTAAAATGAGGACCCGGATTGTTGTTGGGGGCAATATGCTGACTCTGTAAACTGCTTAGAGAGGGCTGAAAGCCCTATGAAGCGGTAGACTGGACTACTGCAACGTGCTCTACATGGGGCAGCCCTTGAAGAGCATTCGGAGACTTCAGCTTGTCCAGAATGCAGCCACGCGAGCGATCATGGGTGCACCTCGGTTCACCCACGTAACACCTATCCTCCGCGAGCTGCACTGGCTGCCTATTGGTCTTCGGATACGCTTCAGGCGCTAGTCGTCACTTATAAAGCCCTTCATGGTATTGGACCTGGGTACTTGAGAGACCGCCTGCTGCCAATTACCTCCAATAGACCGATTAGATCCCACAGATTAGGCCTCCTCCGAATTCCATCCGCCGGCCAATGCCAGCTGGCGACTACCCGGAGGAGAGCCTTCTCTGTGGCTGCTCCGACCCTCTGGAACGAGCTCCCCGTGGAGATTCGAACCCTCACCACCCTCCAGGCCTTCCGCAAAACCCTTAAAACCTGGCTGTTCCGACAGGCCTGGGCCTAAAGAGCTTTTGCCTCCCCTCTCGAATGGTATGGTTGTTGTGTGCTTTTAAATTATGTATTGTTTTGTTTGTCTTTTTATCCCTTATCTGTATCCCCTTCCCTGACTTGGATTGTGAGCCGCCCTGAGTCCCCTCCGGGGAAAAAGGGCAGCATATAAGTGCAATTTTTTTAGAATTTTTTTTTTTTTTAGAATTTTAGAATTTTATTAGAATTTGTAGGCCGCCCTTTTCCCTGAGGGGACTCAGGGCGGCTCACACAAAAACTGGGAAGGGGGGGAATACAGACAGTAGGACAACATGTAATAAAATAGCAAACAACATACATTCATCATTCGGGAGGGGCAACTATCCTATCCCCAGGCCTGACGGGCGAGCCAGTTCTTCAAGGCTATGCGGAAGGCCTGGACGGTGGAGAGGGTACGAATCTCCACGGGGAGCTCGTTCCAAAGGGTCGGGGCTACTGCTGAGAAGGCCCTCCTCCTTGTAGTTGCCAGCCGACACTGGCTGGCCGATGGAATGCGGAGGAGGCCTAATCTATGGGATCTTATCGGTCGCAGGGATGTAATTGGCAGAAGGCGGTCTCTCAAGTATCCAGATCCACTGCCATGTAGGGCTTTATGGGTGATTAATAGCACCTTGAAGCGCATCCGGAGATCAACAGGTAGCCAGCGCAGCTCGCGGAGGATAGGTGTAATGCGGGTGAATCGAGGTGCACCCGCAATCACTCGCGCGGCTGCATTCTGCACTAGCTGAAGTCGCCGGATGCTCTTCAAGGGCAGCCCCATGTAGAGCACATTGCAGTATTCCAGCCTAGAGGTCACAAGGGCCCGAGTGACTGTTGTGAGAGCCTCCCGATTCAGGTAGGGTCGCAACTGGCGCACCAGGCGAACCTGGGCGAACGCCCCCCTGGTCACAGCCGTTAAGTGGTGGTCAAATGACAGCTGTGGATCCAGGAGGACTCCCAAGTTGCGAACCCTCTCTGAGGGGTATAAAATTTGACCCCCCAGCCTGAGTGGTGGAACAGTAGCCAAATCTTTGGGAGGGAAACACAACAGCCACTCGGTCTTTTCTGGGTTGAGCACAAGCTTGTTAACCCTCATCCAGTCCATGACGGCCTCAAGGCCCCGGCACATCACGTCCACCGCTTCATTGAGTTGGCACGGGGCGGACAGATACAATTGAGTATCGTCCGCATATTGATGGTATCTAATCCCGTGCCTGCGGATGATCTCTCCCAGCGGTTTCATGTAGATGTTGAATAGTAGGGGGGATAAGACCGAGCCCTGAGGCACCCCATAATTTAGGGGCCTAGGGGACGATCTCTGCCCCCCCACTAACACCGACTGCGACCTGTCCGAGAGGTAGGAGGAGAACCACCGTAGCACGGTGCCTCCCACTCCCACCTCCCGCAGTCATCGCAGAAGGATACCATGGTCGATGGTATCGAAAGCCGCTGAGAGGTCAAGGAGGACCAGGATGGAGGAACGTCCTTCATCTCTGGCTCTCCAGAGATCATCCATCAATGCGACCAAAGCGGTTTCTGTGCTGTAACCGGGCCTGAAGCCTGACTGGAAGGGGTCTAGGTAGTTTGCTTCCTCCAAGGACCGTTGGAGCTGGAAGGCCACCACCTTCTCAACAACCTTCCCCAGAAATGGAAGGTTGGAGACTGGACGATAGCTATTAAGAACAGCTGGATCCAAGGATGGTTTCTTCAGGAGGGGTCTCACCACCGCCGCTTTCAGTGTGGCGGGGAAGTTCCCCTCCCGAAGGGAGGCGGTTACAACCGCCTGGATCCAGCCTCGTGTCACCTCACTGCAGTTAGTAACCAGCCATGAGGGACACGGATCCAGGACGCAGGTGGAGGTACTTACAGCTCTCATGGCCTTGTCCACATCCCCGGGGGTAACGTCCTGAAACTCAACCCAGAGCTGTTCTACTTGGTCCCCTTGCGCCTCGGCTGGAACTGCAGGGGTGGAGTCCAAGTCCGACCGAAACCGAGCAATTTTGTCCGCTAAGAATTGGGCATATTCTTCAGCTCTGCCCTGCAAGGGTTCCCCCGCCTCCCTTTTGTTCAGTAGGGAGCGGGTTATCCTAAACAGGGCGGCTGGACGGGACTCAGCGGATGCTACCAGGGTGGCTATATGCGATCTTTTTGCTGCCCTAAGTGCCCTGGTGTATTCCCTGGTGCAGGCGGTTACCATTGCCCGGTTCGGTTCGGACTTATCGGACCTCCAACGGTGCTCTAGGCATCTCCTCCGGCGCTTCATCTCCCGGAGTTCCTCGGTAAACCAAGGGGGTCTCCGGGATCCGCCGCCTCGGAGGAGCCGCAGTGGCGCAATCCGGTCGAGGGCCTCCGACGCTGCCGAGTGCCACGCAGCAGCCAGAGTCTCCACCGGACTGTGGGCGAAAGTGTCAGGAATAACCCCAAGCTCTGTCTGGAACCTTGACGGCTCCATAAGACGCCTGGGGCGGAACCACCTGGTCGGTTCCTCCTCCCTACAGTGGGGGTTTGGCCTCCGGAAGTCGAGCCTCAGTAGGTAATGGTCTGACCACGACAGGGGTATGATGTCACTCCCCCTCAGACCAAGATCACAAATCCACTGCTCCGAGAGAAATACGAGGTCAAGCATGTGTCCCGCTGAATGGGTTGGGCCCCGAATTACTTGGGTCAAGCCCATGGCTGTCATGGAAGCCATGAACTCCTGCGCCCCATCAGAGTTTTCGCCGAGCGACGGCAAATTAAAGTCCCCCAGGACCATCAACCTAGGGAACTCAATTGCCAGCTCGGCTACCGACTCGAGGAGCGAGGGGAGGGCTGCTGCAACGCTGTTGGGAGGCAGGTACGTTAGCAGCAGACCCACTTGACCCTTGAGGTCCAACTTTAACAGCAAAGACTCACACCCGACAATCTCCGGGGCAGGGACCCTACGAGGAACTAACGACTCTCGGATAACAGCGGCCACACCCCCACCCCTTCCCTGGGCTCTCGGCTGATGCAGCACCTGAAATCCTTCTGGGCACAGCTCTACAAGGGGGACTCCTCCCTCTGGGCCCAGCCAGGTTTCAGTAATACATGCCAGGTCTGCCCTCTCGTCTAAAATTAAGTCCCGGACGAGAGGAGCTTTATGTACAACAGACCTGGCATTTAGCGACAACAGCCTGAGACCAGGGTCCTGACTACTTGCACCATCTGGTCTTGGAGTGGGACTCCTAGGGCCGGAAGGAGGGATCTCTGTAATGTAGCGAACCCTCCTTCCCCGGTAATGGCCTGCCCTAAAGTCCCCGCCGTATCTGCCCCTCCCTGTTACGACCGCAATACCCCGACCCTCTCCCGTGTCTCTGGTCCCCTCAACCACCCCCGTGGTCTCCGCAACTCCCGGCAGGTCCTCCGAATCACGCATACTCATACACTCCCCCAAGCAGTCCCCACGTAAAAAGTTAAAAACACAAAATTACAACAATATGATCATAAAAGTGGGACATTCATTCATCTCAAGCGTACCTCATGCATAACCCATACAAAGGAAGAAGAAAAAGATGAAAGAAAAGAAAGAGATTATAAATTATAAATTGCGCAAAAAATTAATTAATTTAAAGTGCGAATAGTTCTGGGAAGGTCCAAAAAAGTCCAAGATGGTTGAGGCAAGGAGAGGGCCTTCTATGTACTGTAAGTACCCCCGCTCGGCCGGTAATGGCGCTATCTGTGTTAGCAGGTCCAAGGCGGCATCAGGCAACAATGGCCGTGGCAGATGGAAGTCCAAATAGAAGAGCAGATGAAGATATACTCCAAAAAGTCCAAAAGCCGCATTCCAAAAGGATTCTAATCTCGCCCAGCAAAAGGCCCTGCGATGGCGATGGCCTAGTGGAGGGGGGAATGCACCAACAGGGGAGGCCAAGCCGAGGGGAGAGGAAGGGGGGTGCAATAGCAACAGATGGAGACAGCCTCCCATTCTCTCCCAGTGCTGTTCCAGGCTAACCGCCTTCTCCCTGGGGCGATGAATAGTCCAATGCAAGTCCACAGCAACCAAACACAGACGGGATAAAGAAAGTAGCATAAAGGGGGGGGGGAGATTCTCTCAGCCAGCAAGTGGAGGAGAGTTAAGGCTCTCTCAAGTCAGACAGGTCACGACGAACCTCCAACAATAGTTACCCAACGTCTCTAGCCGAGTTGGGCCGCAACGCCTTCCAAGCGGCACCCGGACGGTATCTTTAAACGCTGCTCTAATCAGCTGGGCCGCGGCGTCTTCCGGGCGTCCCCGAACGGCATCAGCGTCTTTCGCGAAAGGCAGCCTCGGAGAGCAGAATCTCTCCAGTCCGCTGCCTGCACCAGACTCTCCGTAAAATCGCTCGTGCCCTGGTCTCTCTTCAGGCTCCGAACGGCACCCGGGCGATGTCTTTAAGCGCCTCACTAATCAGCTGGGCCGCGGCTTCTTCCGGGCACCTCCGAGCGGCGTCGGCGTTTTTCGTGGAGGGCAGCCTTGGAGAGCAAAAACTCTCCAGTCCGCTGCCAGCACCAGACCCTCCGAGAAATCGCTCGTGCCCTGGTCTCTCTCAAGCTTGATTTTCTCGGGGCAATTTCTCCTTCTTTGGCTATTTTTCCCGTGTAGACGCCGGAGCGAAAAGCCCGGCAGCCATGTTCCTTCGCACATGCGCAAAAAATCAATAAATTCAATTCAATTCAATTCAATTATATAAGTCTAACTGCTATTGCTATTGCTATTGTTAATATTAAGCAGACAATATAGTCTGATTACAGTGAGTAGGGGCTGCAAATTAGGTCACTGCTTTACTGGTTGTAGTCATAAGTATTAGCAGTTGGAGTTAATGAAGACGTAGCAAGATACACTTTCTAGCATGGAGCCTTTTGTTAACTTCCAGAATTATCTGCCCATGCTTCTCCTTCTTGTTAACCATGCCTCTTCACCTGATCTCTCCATGTATATAAGCTATGATGAGAGTGCAGAAGAGATTCTCTTGTTCACTATTGGAATCACTGTTTGAATCAGAGATATAATCACCAAATGGAAGCAGTGAAAGTGCATATGAGCAATGAGAACACCCAAGATCAGTGGTTCTCAACCGTCTTAATGCTGCGGCCCTTTAATACAGTTCCTCATGTTGTGGTGACCCCCAACCACAAAATTATTTTATGTTTTCCAATGGTCGTAGGTGACCCCTGTGAAAGGATCATTCGATCCCCAAGGGGGTCTTGACCCACAGGTTGAGAACCACTGCCCAAGATGGAACTGATGCTGCTTCTTGGCATGGACCAGAGGTGGTTGCTCCCGGTTCGGCCCAGATCATGCAAACCAGTAGTAGCGGCAGCGGGAGGCTCCACCCACCTGCCTGGATGCTTCTGAGCAGAAGTGCCGTGCGCCCGAACTGGTAGTAAAAAAATTGGCAACCCACCATGGCATGGACAAGTAATTTTTCAGTTCCTGCAAATCGGTTTCTCTCTCTGTCTTTTAAAAGTTCCACTTGTTGGAATAGAATTCAGATTGATAAAAGAGGTAGATTTTTTTATGAGTTTGGCAAAGTAATGGATATTATATATGTCACAGGCGATGTACAGTATAAGACATTATGGCGATGTAATTATATGGCATCTGAACTGCTTCTCATAATGAGCCCAGATCTCCAAATCTCATTTTGGAATTTATGTAAGATTTATGTATTTGTGAAAACCATGATGTAATTTAACTTTAGCATGCTTTAAGAACCCAGATTACGTGATCTTGGTTTATGAATTTGTGGCATGTACAGCTTTAGCTCACTATAGTCTTAATATAATAGTTAATCAAACCATTACATAGCTCATGAATAAATCAGTAAGGCTGGAAGCTATAAAGCAGAAACCAGTAGTTTTCAGGATAGAAATTGCATATATACACACTACAAAACACACACACTTTTTTCTTCTTCAGTCACATTCAATTCTTGGAGGACACACGGATACGACCCTACAATTTCCATGATAAGTTCATGGTTTTTCCAGAAGTGGCTCCTTCCTAGGCTATACTATACTTCCATATCAGCAGCACCAAAGTGCTTCTGTCATGAAAGATCAACTGGTGACATCACTGTTGTCTGGGGTCACCCAGTTGGAGGCTTTGTCCCTGTTAAGTTGGCTACCAAAGTGGTACCCATATATCTACTTGCAGTCACCTACTTTTGAATTGTTAGGTCAAAAGGACCTGGGGCTAGTTGACAGAAGCTCACCCTGCCATGCGGCAGCAACCAGGTGTTGAACATGAGCTTGCCAATTGTCAGCCCAGGGTGCTAACCACATGAGCCATCATTTTCCCCTGACAGGCAATAATTGGACCAATTCACCAGCTGGATTTGTGTCTAAGGTGGTGAGTAGAATTCATGGTCTCCCAATTGCTAGTCTGATGCCATATCCATGACACCAGGCTCACTATCGTATACATAGATAACACAAACATCCAGTTTCAAGGCCAACAACCACCATGTTAAGAAATAGACAATTCAGAAGAATTGGAAGAAAATTAGATGTACTTAAATCATTGAAAATAAATAAAACTCTTGATGGATTTTTGTTGCAGCGGACAATCATCTATGTGTGTATAGCTTCATTCTGAACTGCAAATGAAGATTTTAACCCAAGAAATCTAGTTATGAATTTTCTGCCAAGTCAACATGAGAACCTGAGCTAACCATAACTAAGCATGGTTGTCTATCCCTAAACCATAAGTGATCATAGACATAATTTATGGAAATCAAATTGTTTCTTTAAAAAAATTGAAGCTGCTTTGTTTCAACAGACCATAGTTAAAATTAAGCACAGAACAACTAAAACTTAGTAAACCACAAAACACTAAATAAAATATAATATATCAATAACAATCAATAACAATGTCTGTCTGTCTGCCTGCCTCTCTCTCTCTTCTTGAAAGAAATTTAACGTACTAGAATTACTGTAATAAGTCCAGTCCTATGAGAACTTTCTTCTACTTTTTTGTAGGCAAGATACCTTCCTTCTCCAAAACCTGTACCCTGTGGTGATAAGCACCTATTGCTTGTTTGCTCACAATTGACTTCAAATAATAGTGTACTTCAAAGGGAATCATTTATTCACCTGAGTGTTTAATGATGTCAATGAGCTCTCATTATCACACTTAATTGAATAATTCAACAAGGTAATGTGCCAGCACGTAGACACCGTAGAGCTGAATTTGTCAATGCATCTTTCTATGGAAGTAGTTATGGCAACCACTGCTAAAGCACAAAGATGTTTGTTATGCATGCAACAGAATATACAAAATTCTTTGGTAGCATACAGAAACAATCTATGTAGTAGTAGAGTTCATTGGCTTGTCTTTCTTTTACAAAAGACAGTCCAGTATGTTTAGTGATGAGAGCTTTAGAGTGCATAGCATATTCTGTTGTAGACACGTGAATACTTTTTTTTTTTGAAGTGTCTGACCTTCAAGGCACTCTAATTGAGGCGCAACACTCACAGCTTGTTCCATACTCTTTTCATACCACCTCCAACTGTGATCATATGTTCTGTCATCAGTCAAACCGGGTCAGGTGACCTCTTGCAGTGCAGATCACCAGGGATCACAAAGATGTACTGGCAGGGGTGCAGAGACCACTTTTACTCCTAAATGGGCTAGGTATTCATATCAGGAATTTCTGAAGTGTTTGAATTTCCCTGACATCTTTCAGTTCTTGAGACCCTGGTCTTTACCAATCAGGGCTCAGCTCTTAGGCTTTATTGAGAACAAGTCTTATTGCGCTCGGTGGAACTTACGTCCAAATACCTTGCCTAGGATTACACCTTTTGTTCATAGTCATTTATTCATTAATTTTAAACACACACACATATATCTTTAATTAAATGAGATAAGGAGGCTGAAGCCAGGAGGTGATATTTTTCAGTAGCAACACCAACAGTTTGGAAAAGTCTGCCTTTGGATATTAGATTAGCCCCTACTGTGACAGTCTTCTGGAAAGCATTAAAAACTGAAATATTGCAGGGGGCCTTGGGAGTTGAATGTTGTCTCATTGCTGTCTTTTCATTGTGATCTGCGGGATGTAGTGTAACTGTCATGGGATTGTGTAATAGGGTTTATTAATATTTTATGACAGGAAGATGTTATTTTGTTTGTTGTACTATACCATGAATTTGTCTGTGTGTGTATTATTGTTTGCTGTGGATATTTTAATGTTTTATTGTTCATTGTAGACATTTTAATGTACTGTGGTTTTAGTGTTATATTTAGCACACATTTTCTTTATTATTGCCTGCAGTTTAAATTGCTATTAGCCAGTCTGGATTGAATGATATTGATGCCATACACATTTTTAAAAATAAATAAATTACAGGTAATTTTCATATCTTGGGAATAAACCTAATTGGATTTATTACAAGAGACCTACATAGGATAGGTCTTCTGCTCTGAAGACTTGGAACATAAACATAACAGATATCAGGCCAAGTTCTTACTCAACTTAGCTTATATAATGCCAGATATGTCTTTCACTCTGTCTCTGCCTGTCTGCCTTTCTCTCTGTTTGGAAGAAATTTAATGCTATTAGAATTAATAAGATACTATGAAGAAAAGACCTTTTGTGTGGCAACATATAAATAGCATTGTAGGCAGAATTCTCCACTTTTTAATTTAAGAAGTCCCCCATATTATCAAAGAAATGCTACTCCACCCCCAGAAGAGAAAAGTCTTCCCTGAAGTAAAACCACTCAAGCAGCTAGCCCCTGTGAATGGATATTTAGTTTCCCAAACTATCCCATTCACAAACAAAATGCCTTCAGGTATAGCCTCCCTTGGGAAGGCTGGAATTGATCAGATTAAAAAAGCAGAGAGACAAAGACACCTGAAATGTACATTCCCAACCCAGCTCCAAGGACAGGGCACAAGCTTCCAGCCACAATGGGAGTCAGGCAATAATAATTAGAATACTAAAAGGACAGACCCAGGCACAGATTAAAGTACATTTCACCATGAACCTGGGCATCTAAACCACAAAGCTCTAGAAGCTTTCATTCATTCATCAGACTGTTTTGTCCCAAAACCGATTTCTGAGTCACTTTGCTTTTAATTACTGAAAAAATGGAGACTTCCTTTCCAACTGCAGTTTGCCACCTGTGTCTTCCTCTCAGCTTGGAACCAGACCAGATTTTATTTCCAATATTATCCTGCTGCCTTTTATTCCAGAATATCTTTAAATGTTTGTATTTTATTTATTGGCTTTTTTGTTTGGAATTTTTCTCAAGATAATTTATGTGGCATTCATATTAAATACTTAACTCTGTGTGGTTGACAATCACAACTAATAGTTTTTTTTTTAAAGCATGTTATTGATTGGGGCCTTATAACATGCTGCTATGCCTTTTGGGGGTGGGCTCAGCAGACATCTTGACCTATCATCTGGAGGAATAACTAAATCCTGACAGGTTTTTGAAAAGCCAAGAGAATCAGTTCTCCTGGATCCTGGGGAAGCTACTTCATAGGACAGATAACACAACAGAGAAGGCCCATCGTAGTCTCATCAAGTGACGATAAAGTAGGATGTAAAGTGAGAATTGGACATTGTGTGAAACCTACTGGGTCAGGCTGGACAGCCTCTCGGGGCCCCTTTACTTCTATATTAAAAGGCCACATAGGCAGAGTTTGCAGCTTACAAAAGAACAGGAAGTGAATGCCTACAGCAGGGTCCAACAGTTCTCAGAAAATCACAGGGTTCAGATAAAGTTTTCAGAAGGACACGTTGCCATTAAAAAGGGGACACAAGACAATGTGAGCTAATGCATAAGGTAACCAATATGAAGTGAAGTTAAGCATTTCTGTGCACGTTGGTCTTAGAAAGGTATAAAATAAACTGTTGGTATATAGGTTCTTGTCCAGATGTTATAAATTGTTATCTCTGTCTGGACCTTTTGGCTAAAATAAAGTTTATCTTGATCTCGCAATCCTATCTATTGATTTTCTGCAACCACATGATCTGTAATATGTATTTCATCAAATGTTCAACTGTAAATACTCTCCTGGGCATTCGCGCATGTGTGTATCTGTTTGTATAACTTATTGTATAAGAAGGCTTGGTACTTTTAATGTTGCAGGTAATCAATAGTGAAAAAGCCAACAAGCTGGTATGAATTGTTTCTTAGCCATCCTAGGATTACATTTTTATTTATTAATTATCCAACCAATATTTTATCACAGATATAGTTAACAGAATTGCTGGTGTATATAATTCTTCTTTCTTTTTTTATGATAGAAAAATTCTAATTACAAAGGAATCCAGTGGGAAACCGAAGGTTGTATGACATACCAGTAA
Organism: Thamnophis elegans; assembly: GCF_009769535.1. Taxonomy (NCBI): domain Eukaryota; kingdom Metazoa; phylum Chordata; class Lepidosauria; order Squamata; family Natricidae; genus Thamnophis; species Thamnophis elegans. The sequence goes on from NC_045558.1 coordinate 23,996,983, forward strand.
TTGCCATAGTTTTCTGCCAGCTTGTCACATTACAGTGCTTCCATGCAGACACTCAGAAGTGGTAGTTTATGTTAGCTTTGCTAAAGGATAGAAATATTTTAGTTTTCATAGGAAAAGTTTTCATGAGAGAGAAAGGGCAGGTTGCAAGTGGAATGACTTTAGAAATGGGATCTTAAGAAAGCACCAGCAAGCACTCTGCGGGAGAAAAATGAGAAATGGGATGGAGGTCACATGTGGCAATTAAAATGGAAGAGACAGTTCTCAATGCTGAAGACTTAATTCAGATTTTAATAAAGAACAATGTGGTCTGGTAAGTCAGAATCAAATTGAGAGCCTTTTAATTATTTATTTAATTTCTGTAGCTGCCCATCCCCACCAATGATTCTGGACAGCATATGATAAAACATAAATCAAATAAACAAAAAAAATGACACATGCACACGCACACACACACACACACACATACACACACACACTCTGCTGAAGGTTGTGAGTGATGGGTAAATCTGGAAGAAGTTGTTGAAAAGAATTGTTGGCAAGAATCAGAGAAGGAAGCTGAAAATCAGCAGAAAAAGAAACAGTTATGGATGTGTCAATCCAAGCAAAAGGCTGTAGGAAGAGTTGAAGAGAATGCAAGAAAAGAGGATCAAAGATTTTACCAGCAGAGGAAAAAGACAGCTGCCACTCTGACTTCTAGAGGAAAAAGTTACCAATATCTTCCTTAGCATTAAATTACAAAAGAGGTACAGTTAGTATTACACAAACGCATTAAATTCAAGAGAGCCAGTTTGGTGTATTGGTAAAAGCAATAGGCTAGTAATTGGGAGATTGTGACTTCTAGTACCACATTAGGCATGAAATCAGTTGGGTGGATCTTGGGCCTGTCACCCTCTCTCAGCCCTAGGAAGGTGGCAGTCAATAGTCACCATACATGATAAAAAAAAACCTCACTTCTGAGTGATCTATGATTTCCTCAATCTTGAGTCTTGTGGCTTGTGAGTTTAAGGATTCTGCACAGCATCTTAGCTGTACCTAGCATTGCACCAGTGGAGAAATTCCTTTTTTTTTTTTACTACTGGTTCTGTGGGTGTGGCTTGGTGGGCATGGCGTGACTTAGTGGGTGTGGCTAGTGGGCATGGCAGGAGAAGATACTGCAAAATCTTCATTCCTACCCCACTCTGGGGCCAGCCAGAGGTGCATTTGCCGGTTTTCTGAACTACTCAAAATTTCTGCTACCGGTTCTCCAAACTACTTAAATTTTCTGCTACTGGTTCTCCGAACTTCTGGGAATTTCTGCTGCTGGTTCTCCAAACTACTCAAATTTTCTGCTACCAGTTCTCCGAACTTGTCAAAATTTCTGCTGCCGGTTCTCCAAACTACTTAAATTTTCTGCTACCAGTTCTCTGAACTTCTCAGAATTTCTGCTGCTGGTTCTCCGAACTACTCAAAATTTCTGCTACCAGTTCTCCGAACTACTCAAATTTTCTGTTAACAGTTCTCCAAACTACTCAAAATTTCTGCTACCAATTCTCCGAACTTTTCAGAATTTCTGCTGCCGGTTCTCCGAACTACTCAAATTTTCTGCTACCAGTTCTCCAAACTACTCAAAATTTCTGCTGCCAGTTCTCCAAAACCTGTCAGAACCTGCTGGATTTCACCCCTGCACTGCAGTTTTCTGGACAGAGAACTCTGATGTCCCTCCTGAGATCCATTGGAATTCCTCTACCAGCAAGAGAATCATGTGCTCAAGTGCTTCTACCACCACTGGGAACATTTTGATCTTTAATGTCCATCCTCTCCAGTATCTCCTTCAGGCTCTGGTAGTTCTCCAGCTTCTCATGTTCCTTCTTTTTGATGTTGCTGTCACTTTGCACTACTGCATATCTTCTGGTGCTTGTCTACTATCACAATGTCTAGTTGATTGACCAGTACCTGACTGTCTGGATCTAGAAGTCTCACAGGATCCTAATCTCTCCACGGCTTTCTGTGGAGTCTCTGTCTGGATTTGAAAGAATCTGAAAGTGCAGAATCTGACACAATGGGGCATTAGAAGTCCATTGCTGTAAGCATTTGACACTGTAAAGAAGAACACTCTGTGACTCATCCAGAGATATTATAGACATACATGTGGTGTGCGTGTGTGTGTGTGTGTGTGTGTGTGTATGTATTTGCATCAAATCAGTGTCGATTCCTGACAAGATCCTGCAAATATCTTGGCAGGATTTTAGAATGCTTTCTTCTACTGCCTTCTTCCTAGGCTAAAAGAGAATGAATGGTCGAGATCACCCTGCTGACTTTGTGCCTAAGATGATACTAGCTCTCATGATCTCCTGATTTCTAGCCTGGTGCCTTATTCATTACACCAAATTGGGTCAATATTATGTTATAGCTGTTGGTTAAAAGTCATTGGGGGATGTTATTGCATTCCCCACTAAACAGTTGAGGTTTGATGACTTAGTCTTAAAAGAAGTTTAATAATTTAGTCATTAACTTTCAGCCTAATCCTGGAACTTCAATGGAAAAGTTTGGTATATAAAAAAAAGGCAAAATGGCAGCTGTGACCTTGGAATTAAAGCTCAAACTCCCTTTTACATGAATTTGCAATCCAGATTTATCTTATTTCCAAAGGATTTTCATAAGGCTGTTGTGAGGTTAAAAGGAATGGAAAAGGCACTATATGCCACCTGGACTAAAGTGCAATATAAAGCTTATATATTGCTGTATTTTGAGACAACATAATGTTTCATAATGCAGCAACATATTTTTTATGTTGGAGCAATAGATTCTTTTTAATGAGAAAAATTCTTACTCTTTTTATGTAAGTTAAGAATAGTATTCTTTAAATTGTGCTGTATTTTTCTATTCTCTTACATTAAGACCAGCCCCAATACGGTTGATAATAGAATCACTTTGCTTGTTTGGAGAAATGGAAGAACCAGAACTTCTCTCTCTATCCATGTATGGATTCAGCTGTGGAAATATAAAACATCAAGACGTATTAATTTTACTAGAAAGAGCTGGAATAATGCAGACAGGAATAAGTTATACATCACAGAGTCCTTTTGCTTAAGCAACATCTTTTCGGGTAGGATAAGAAATGTGAGTGATCTCTCTTCAACGTATTTTAATGGCTTGCTAATAGGTATTGAAAAATAGCTTAGCTGGAGATTCCCTCAGCATGTCTGAAACTATAAGGTGTACTTTTAAAAATGCAGCTTTTCAATGTAATCTCAAAAGAATCTTTCTTCATAATAGTCTTCCTTGATTTAAAGACAATAAAAGATATCTTTCACAGTGCACAAGGTGATTTCCCCGGCTATCACTTTGCAGCATTCAATGATATTTTATAAGGTGAAAGTGAATAAGTGTGCTAATGATTCTCACAGAGCTTGATAAGAAAAGGAATTCACTGCCAAGCTGATGTAATAGAAAGGTGCATCTTGAAAATTTCCTTAAGCCTCTTCTCAAATAGCAACTGAAATTTCTTTTTAGTAATAGTTCTGGTTTCTCTCATGCATGTGAACATTTCTTTTTCATTTATTGATACAAATAAATTTTAGTTTAGTGATACATAACTAATTATTAAACACCTTCCTAATTGTATCGGCATCCTGTTTTATATTGGCTTGCATCTTGATATTAAAGTTAAAGGAATTATTTGTGTATCCTGGTAAAGAGGCTTATCATCTGATGCCCTCTAGATCAGGGGTGTCAAGCTCAAGGCCAGGGGGCTGGATCCAGCCCACAGGGTGCTTAGATTTGTCTACAGGGCCACCCTGGAGACAATGAATGACCAGCCCACAGCGCCTCTGCCAGTGAAAAGGTTCTCCTGAGGTCATTTTTGGCTGTGACAGCCTTCTGTAACCTTCTGCCACTGAAAACAGAGCTCAGGAGGATAGCCCTCCTGAACTCTATTTTCACTGGCAGAGGGTTGCAGGAGGCCATCACAGCCAAAAACAGGAGACCCTTTTCACTGGCAGAGTGCTCTGGCCACCACAGGTGCCCTCAACATGAGTGACATCGAGCTGGTCATGCTCATCACTCCAGGTCACTCCAGGTACACTGCAACTCTGATCTGGCCATCAATGAAATCAAGTTGTTTTGAACATCAGTTCCAGCCAGAAAGGCCATTGAGAAGGAATCATGAAAGTTGCTTTTTCCTATTATTGGTTGAACATAACTCCATTTATCTAAGTCAAAGAGAAACAATGTATAGCTCTCTGGTTGCTCAATAACTTCAGTTTTTATCTATAGGGGAAAGAAGAGGACCTTGCTGGAAATATGTAGGGATCATTACCCAGGAAAAGGAGGATGAAACATTTTTTAGAAGTCCAGAATAAAAGACAACATTCAGAATCAGTTCAGGTAGATGCTTCCCGGAACTGTAAGAAGAAGGATGTTACCCAGGCTATCCAATTTGATTGTTACAGATTGACTAAGTGGCATCATAGATGGAGATTTTCAATATTATTATTATAGCGTAGCAATACCGCATCAAAGATATTTATTTCAAGTCCAGATTTTCATACTGCTATCCCAATGAAGATAGATTAACTACTATTTTTGCTCTTCTTATTTTATAGACCTGGAATATATTTGTCAGACAAAATGCTAAAGAGCATTCAGATTTTTTTCTGAAATTTTAAGAGAAAAGCGCATGCCTGAATGCTTGAAGTCACATTTAAGATTACTTGCATATGTTAACATTGATACAACTAACTAATCTTTAATGTTGCACATATTCATGACAATTAAATCTCTAAGCATAGACAATCTACTATAGTCATTTAAAACCATTGTCATAGATAAATGTTATACTACATAAGTCTGCAGGTTACATTATTATTGTTCCCATATTAATTGTAATACAACAATTTATCACAGGAGTTGAATGCTTGCAAGGAATCATACAATTGAGTATGAAACTATGATAATTAACCATAAAATCAAACTGGACAAGGGTAGTGTTGCCTTATGTTAGTTGCAACTTCCTGTTTTGATTATAACAATCATCTCATCATGAGGATATTTCTGAAAAAGAGTCTAGAAAGTTCATCCATAACAAACAGCTTTTTATGTGAAGCTTTTCTTCCAACTGTGTTATACTGGATGGCTTACTGCAATTTATGGGAGATTATTTTGACTGAATAAACAATTGTACACACTATTTATGAGTCACATCTTTCTGCATATGATTTTGATATTAGCTAAGACCTTTCAATCATCCAAGATCTTTAAAAGAATTAATATTGCTAAGCCGATCCCTTTTCTTAGAATTATCCTTGTTTTCATTTAATGTTACATTCATTATCTTGGTTTTTAAATAATATTTTGTCTTGTACTGCATTTGTAAAGCAATTTGTGATGAGCAATCTACAAATAAATTAATAATAAATATTAAAAAGTTTGAAAATTCTGCAAGATATCCTTTTAAAAATTACTTGCAGAGTGATGAGCAACATATGACAGTTATTTGATGTCTCTTTCGGGGTCCTTCAACTGGGATCATAGATGGAGGTGAAAAATGCTAGTCCTGTGAGCGAGATGGGCAGTCTCTGAATTTGATAAATAAATGAAATGAAATAAAGCTGATAGAAAACAGCTTGAAAATGGCTGTACAATATGTTTTTTCTGGAGGCTTATTTTACAAGAATGCTAATGACTATGAGAGTTGTGGCAGACTAAAGCTTCTGCTTCATTTAATACAAGAGGGGAATAATAATTGGCTGGCTCATTCACATGCAGGATAACAAAAGCAAAGTGGAACTCTAAAGATTTTTTTTCCCCCGACTTCTTTTCCCAGGGACTTGAGATGGCTTAAACAGCCATTCCTTTACCCAGAGTCATTAGGCAGAGAAGACAGCAACCGGGGCAAGACTTTCTTGGCTCAGTGCCCTCCCCACCACCAAATGTCTTAGGGCTACATTTCACACACAAAAAAAATCTAGTAAGCAGAGTATCTATGAAAGCGCTATTACTTGGATAAATCAATAAAGCTGCTGTGATACTTAGATAACATTTTGTTTAAATATTGTTGCTTTGCTTAGGAAACATTCACTTAAAATATAATAATTTCAGTGGAATCCACTTAAAATATAGCAATACCAATGGAAATAAACATGAACGCACATGTTTAGACGATGTTCGTAAGGAAGTGGAGCTTGATATTTTGGACAGCAATTTTGGAGGTGTTCATTTTGAAAGCTACCTTAGGACTACATAGCCTGTTATTTTAAAAAAATTTAACAACTTCGAAATAGTCAGGAGTTTAGCTGAATCTACTGCAACTTATTTATATGCCACTTTTCTTCATCAAACAATACCCACAAACAGTCATAATTTACACATCGTATTTGAGATTCAGTTATGAATGGATTGCAGGACAAATCATCGAACCAAAAAAGACTGACCACATTTCTGTTATTATTTACCAACTTTATAAATCAAGATACAAACAAAGTTCTTTGGCTTTGCATATAGTTTCTTCACTGTCTTTGTGCATGACAAACTCTGGAAGCTCACATTAAACTATAGTTTTTTTAAAATCTCAGAACTGAAATCAGGAAAATAATCATGGTTTAAATCTGCCTCAAGACCTTCATTGGCTTTGAAGCTATTTTCTTTCTAGTCTGAGCAGGATGGCCCTACTTCGAAGTTATTCCTCCAAGGAAACCGACTTTGCAAATTGCAACCTATAGCATTTCTTTCTTTCTACAAGTACTTCTTAAGTCAGGCAACCATGATTCTGAGTAGATCAGCATAACATCAAGCTGTGTCATTGATTATTGAATGGTAGATTTTTTAAAAAGATTTTAAGATATTTGTTTACTTTGAATAGTGGAATTGTTCTATATGATAAGCCAGCAAACATTCCTCCTACAGTTTTCACAAAGCATAAGCACAGAGGGGACCACAATGAAGCTAGTCTTTTGCCCAAAGAACACAGTCATCATAATTACAATCAGACAAATCACTGTGTTGAAAGAAAAATCATATATTTTTCAGATGTCCATGGTAAACTTCCCCACTGTGAATTAAAGTAAATCTTAAGTGTGTGGAAAACTTCTGCAATTTGGACCACAGCTGCAAAGAAAAGATTTTGAGCTAAAACATTGCTTTCATCACAGCATTTTTTAAGCCTTTGTTGCTTTATCAAGGAATGTGGAAAAGTAGCAACATTCTGCCTTACAACAACCCTATTATTCAACTGGGAGGAAAAAAATAAGAAAATGGAAGGGGAAAACTTAAATACATGAAATGATTGTCTTTAATAATCACTTGCTAGATCTGCTATGTAAAATAAATATTTCTTTATTAAAATGAATGCTTTTGAAGAGTACATCAAGCACATTACTAGGCTCAGTCTTACCAACTGATTCCGATGTTTAATCTCTGAACAGCAGCAGCACTCACAACAGAGACCTCTCCAGTAAGTTCAATAACAATCCCTTACTGAATCTAAATGATGTTATCTAGCTGCAAAAAAAAATCATAAATGTGGCATTTGTTATATTTTACTTAATAAAAACAATCTAATTCAGCTCTCAAAATTTACTGAATGTGGTGCTCATTCCCTCTATTCTTTTCTTCTGTAATGATATCAGAAAGGCATGAAAATAACTTAATTAAAAATTAACAAATTATTTCCCAGGTGATTTTGTCCTTCCAAATGCAAGCCTTTATTTTGCTGGAAAATTAAACCACAGAAGCTACATTCTTTGTACTGAAAGGAAGCAAATGTGACAAATTAATTACATGTCACTTATATCAAATTATACAGACTGCATAATTTCATTTTGGTTGTTTTAAAAGTATTTTTAAATTATTATTATCTCTTTAAAAGTTTTCTGGAAACTCTGGATATCGTTTGCCTTTTGAAAATGCCATACAAGCTATACAAATAACTAACAACTACCTGATCTCCTTCATGTGTAGATGAATACAATTTGTATTTCATACTCTAATTATAAATACAGTATTACCAGGATGAAAAAGACACATCTGTGCCCTTTCTGCTCCTGTTAATTTTGATTGCCACAATAACACAAATCGTTGTTAAATTTATGCTCCTTTCAGTTTTGTCCATTTTTGTTTAAAAACAAAAGCCTGGTAATTCTGAAATTTAGGATAAAGACCATCTGTCTTCCCTCTCTTTTTATGCTGGTAGCATTCATGAGTTCCTGCCTGAGGTTCATAAAATATTAGAGAACCTTCTCACAAAATCAAGAATGAGATAAGATATACATTTTCCAAATTTATTCTGCTGTGCACATAGAAATAATATCAATGTTATTAATAGCAATGGGCTCCTTTTAAAAAAATCAAGCAAGGGTATAAACATTTTATTTTGCTTTGTAGAAAAGCAATTTGTACTTTGGGAAAAGTTCATTGACAAGAGCATATGCTCACTGGTAGAAAATTCCAGGGTCAGTCCCATGTCAGCCAATTATGTGAAAATAGCACATAATTAGAAAGTCATGTCATATCTGCTGGGACTATAGCTTTCTGAATTCTTAAATATCTGGAGAGTTTCAGTTTGCAGGGAAAAAACCCCCAAAACATCCAATTGATATGTACGAGATTGGTGAAGAAATAGTCCAATCTGATATGAGAGAATATTTTTTTTTTATTTCAAATGTTCCTGTATGAACATTCCAATTTATTTTGAAAATGTTGGTCAGTGATCACAATGAGATTTAAATTGTCTATATCAAAATCCATGGAAACTAATCCGGTGGAGGAGTGATAGTAAACCATTTACTTCACTGGTATTCAGTTTTTGTTGACACGTCCTTGCATTAGTCATGATGACTAATCTGGGCTTTGATTCCAAAGTCATTGCCATCATGGGTTTTTTTTCCCCCAGCCTAAATATCTTTCCTCTAATCTAAAAATCATTCTTCCACAGATTCTACCCAGGGTGCTAAAATATTTCCCCACCCACGTGAACAATTCTAATTGCAACTCATCACTATTCATGTTCTTGGACAGAATTAGTGATTTTGCCTTAAGACAATATATGGAGATTTTGTACTGAATGATAGGTAATATAGCACAATTCTGTTCATATTTTCCAAGGCGAGCTAAAGACAAATATCTCATGTACAGTATATGCTGTTGGAGAACACTTTTTTTTTACTGAAATTAATTGCTCTGAAATTCTATTTCTGATTCACATAGCCTTATTATCCTATAGCATCAAGGCCTAGAATCATGCAAGTAGGGAATTCATTTCTATCACATAAGTGGTCTCTATATTAGGAGGCTACCAAGAGTCATAGCAGGTGAATATTGGGAAGAAAAGCTACAAAAATAGCTATTTTAATTACAACTTACTTTCACTGTGCAAAGACTTAATGTGATTTCATTAATGATGGAAGGGGACTTATTTTGCCCACACAGGAAAGTTCAGCTTTTGTTAATCTTTCTATCCCATGAAACAGTTTTTTTTTTTAAATCTTTCCAACAGTTTTGTTTTGCAACTGTGTTCTAATACTTGAACAGGCAGCATAGCAAACTTGCCCCATTTCATCAAATTACCAAGCAGAATATAATTCTAGTATGAATGATGTTTCTTTTTCCCCTTTATTGACTGGTTCTTAAATACCAGCTCAGCAAAGAAGTCAGTTCTTAAAATGCCTCATTTTAGAAATCCTTATTAATTTTGCATTGGTATAATTCTTTGATGAATGGGATAATAATATGCAAACCTATATAAATGATGTGTTGAAAGATTCAGATCTGCTTTCATTTCCTAGTATCATTTTTATGCTATGAATGCTGTGCCATTATGGCCTTGTCTAACATAGACATTTTTGCTTCCTGCAAACAATTGAATTCCAGTTTGTGTTTCTACATGCTGTAGGAGTTCCTTAAGAGTATTTAAACAAACATTATACATGGCAAGCTAAGAAGTAATTGGTGCTTTCTTTTGCAAGAATAACGAGGGACCTTAATCTGATTTTTTTAAAAAGACACAGCAAGTAGAGACAGATATAGTTTCAACAAGTACAATCTAATAAATTTCACATGCGCCATGGCTTTCAAACTAGCTAGCAGACTTCTCAACTTGATGTGGATTATTCCTAATACATGTTTTGGTCCAGAGATATGAATGAAAAAAAATGCTTTGATTAAAAGTGTTTTCTCAAAAGGTAGATTACAACCCTCTTGAAAGATTATGCAAGAAGGAACAGAGCAATGAAGATTAGCAGTTGCTATAAGCTTTTTATTTTTTTTTTAAAGCAATAGAAAACATTGGCAGTCTGTGGCCACCGATGGTGATTTTCTTAGCAGAAGGAAGTTGTAAGATAGCAGCAGGAGAAGATTGAAGGTTTAAATATCCACTTTTCCAAGCACTGTCATTCCAGACTGTTAATTAATTCTAAGTGACAGTAAAAAGGAACACCTACATACTATCTTGTTGATATAATGGATAATTTGATCTGGAGATATAAATTGGTGTTAATCTTCTTGGAACTGAGCTTTATTTTTTAACAGTTTATTCTTATTTTAGTATTTGACTTTATTGGATTTACCCCTTCCCTTGATATTTATTATTGATAGAAGTAATGTGATTAAGTTTATCTGTCTATTGATATTAATGTTCTTAAGAATACATTAAGATTACAACATTCTTAATACTTATTCCCCAATTGTATACATGTTGATAAGTTTCCCAAAAGAGAAATGACAAATGGCTCCAGATCCAATTACTAAGCTAGCCATTCTATTGAACTTGGAAAACTAGCTTTGTCTTGCAAAATCAGAGGAATTGCTGGTATTTGATTCCTGATAGACCAGCAAAAATGATTAGAGGGACTTCTAACAAGTCTTGGGAATGTAATCAAAATCCAGGTACATTTTATAATATGTTTATCATATATCTTGCTATGTATGTGAAACCATACATATGAAAACATACTGAATAAACATAATAATGACAATATGCAGAAAATATTTAAGATACAAATATTAATGAAACCTGAAAATTTTCTTTTAGATATTAAGGCAACCAATTAAAAAAAATGGGATGCTATTTCTTTATATGGTAAATGGATTGTACTTGGGAAGGAAATGTATAGAGATGCCAATAGTTGAAGAATTGGTTTTAAAATTGACTGAATTAGCAGATATAACAAAACTAACTACTTTGATTGGAGACAATGGAGTAGAGTAGACAGTTAATAAGAGACTGAATGATTTTGTGGACTTCCTACATGTAAAAATACAATAACATAGTTAACAGAGGGATTTGAAGTTTAGTGTAATGTTTGGGCTAACGTGTTGACTGTTTTCCCCCCCTACATACACATTATGATTAGATTTGGGTCCATTAGATTATCACATAGAGATCCCCTCATTTGGAATATTTGTTTATTTAATACAGTGTTCTTGTTAAATAAGAATGGGAAAGCTTATATATCTGTAGACCTATTACTGTATGTAAGGGAAAGCAAATTTATCATGCTTTTTTATTTCTTTGTTTCAGCATCTAGCCAGGGTGTATTCTTTAAGTTTAATGTTAGATTTATTTGATATTTGGGTCATTTTTCCCCTTTCTTGCACAGTTTTTCCCTTTTTTGTTGGATGTGTTGGATATATGTTTTTCTATTTTTTGTTTTGCATTTTTTTCTTCTTGATAAAACAAACAAATATATATAGAACAGATATACATGTCTATTTTTGTCAGTCCATTTAAAGAATTATCGTAGTCCTGAAGAACTCTTTCTTACACCAGGGACAATGTGGAAAAAAGAATAAATCTAACAATACATTGGTAATTCTCACAACGGCAAATGCTCCCTTGTTTCAAGACAATAATGAGAAAAGTTTAAAAAAAAACAGTTGCAGAAACATTATATTATGCTTCATCCATATATGTTTTCCTTGAATGGAAAAACATACATGCAAATTTCTATGGAGATTCTCAATCATCCAAATCATGATTGTCCCAAAGGTGCTTTAAACAGATAACTAGACTTTCTAGTTTTTTTCCTTGAGGTTTTCGTTTCTCATCCAGGAAGCTTCTTCAGTTCTAGCTAAATAGTGGAGAATGGAAGGATTCATATTCCTTAGCAGTCTAAATGCTTAGCAATATAAATCCTTTTATTCCCCACCACTCAGCCGGAAGTGAAGAAGCCTCTTGGATGAGGAGAAATGTTTGCAAAGAAAAAAAAACTCCAAGAAGGTTCAGTTGCCTGTTGAAAAGCACCTTTGGGACACATTCAAACGGTAGTTCTAGAAATATCTAAATATTCAGAATATTTGTAATTTGAAAAATACTATTTTGACATTACCTAGAGTTCTAGATTTCCAAATTGTTCCCATCGTTCTGGAAGAATTCTGAGCTCAAAACAGCCTAACTTTTAATTTGGAAGCTCGCAATACATCTATAATATTTTCAATAATGTTTCACATTCTGCCTGTTCTGTATTTTGCACATACCCACTTTTATGTACCTTGCATTCATGATGAGTTTTAAAAGCACACTACATACTGATAGTTTCTAGTTTATGTTTGCTATGACTTAATGTAATCCTGTTTGTTTAAGATTAAAATCAAAATTCTAAAGTTCTATAATGTGGGGTGTTAATGAATTTGGTAGCCTTACAATCTGTATTTGATCATTTGTAATGAAATGTAAGGATACAAACTGGGATTAATTACAATTTCTATTCAGTACATTTTTCTCAGAAGAAGATATATACATACATACATACATACATACATATATAGTCAGCAAAATTTTATTGTATTTGTCCCTGTATTTTCCTGATTATCTAATGCAGACCCTGAATATTACTTTACTGTTAGGAGAATCTTCCTTTGAGTTGACACATGTCAATTTGTTGCATTCAGCAAAAAGCTAGAAATATGAGTTAAAGAGAAGTGCAACCATTAGATTGTATTATGTGATTGACTACTGTACTGAGGGGTATACTTAAGGTGACCAGATTTTCAGATTGGTAAAGAGGGACACCATTGACGGGGGGCGGGGAGGAGGAAGCTAGGCCACGGCGGTTAGTGCCAGCCCGCGGCCTCGCTAGGGACATCTGGTCACCTTAATTATACATATCCTCTCTCTCTCTATCCATCCATCCGTCTGTCTGTCTATCTGCCTGCCTATTTGTCTATCTAGTTATGGTATCCCTCTTTTTTTTCGCTGGAGCGAGCAACAGCTGATGAGCTGAGGAGTGGGACTTTTTGAAAACTGCATGGGGCGCGGGACAAATTGTACAAAAGCGTGCCTGTCACGCTGAAAGTGGGACATCTGGTCACCTTAGGTATACTTCAAAATCAAAACAGAAATTACATTAGATTTCATTTAATTTACATGTCAATATAATATAAATTATTTAATTTAGTATTATTTAATAAATTTATTTATTTTGCATTACAAACTATAATTTAATACCAACATTTGGACATTCCTGTAGAACATGCAACATTTTCATGGAAATCTCAGGCTCAGGTCCTCTGAGTTTAGCTACAGAATTGGCAATTTGTGGCCCTAATGCAGGGGTGTCAAACTCAAGGCCTGGAGATCGAGTCTGGCCTGAGGGGTGTTTAGATCTCTGGCTCGCTGGGCCACTCTGCAAACCGGAAAGGATGGCTCTTTGTGCCTCTGCCAGTGGAAATGGAGCTCTGGATGGCAGCCGTCCTGAGCTCCATTTTCGCTGGTGGAGGATTGCAAGAAATAACTGAATACGGAGTTCATAGTCATAGCTGAAAACAGAGCTCAGAAGCCTGTTTACTCTGGCAGAGTGCTCAGGCCACCACAGGTGCCCCTGACATAAGTGACATTGAGCTGGCCATACCCATCCTGGCCATGCCCCCCCCGACCCCCCCAAGGTAGAATACAACCCTCATTGAAATTGAGTTTGACACCCCTGCCCTAATGTATGTATGTTTTTATTTATTTAGCAATCTACTGTATGTTCAAATGTAAATGTCTACTCCATCTAATCCGAGGTGGCGCAGTGGTTAGAGTGCTGTACTGCAGCCACTTCAGCTGACTGTTATCTGCAGTTCAGCAGTTCAAATCTTACTGGCTCAGGGTTGACTCAGCCTTCCATCCTTCCGAGGTGGGTAAAATGAGGACCCAGAGTGTGGGGGGCGATATGCTGACTCTGTAAACCACTTAGAGAGGGCTGAAAGCCATATGAAGCAGTATATAAATCTAACTGCTATTGCTATTGCTATAATCATTTAAGCACAGCATCATTTATATTAAAATATTCAGTTACTGGACCGGTATATGTTCTCAGCTTATAGTCGGTCACACTGTGATCTACAATTTGACATGGGACCCTGCAGTCACACTGAGGGGAAGATACTATGCCCCATTTATACAGACAGTCCTGGCAGATGCCGTGTGAGGTACAAATCCTATTCAAGGTTGTCCATTGCTGATGTGGTCGTTCAAAGCCTGGCACCTTTTTTGTGAGGCCATTTATATTTCTTCCTATATATGGGCATACGGAGACCCATTTGGCTTTCTATTGGAAATCAGTATTAACATTGTTGGGCAGATGTAGTACAAGTGCCAGTTGGGGATTCCTGGATTTGAGTCTTCTTGCTGATTAATAAGGAAGGTCAGCATGCACTGATAAAAAATAACTTGTTTATAATTTTTCTGTATTCTTCCACTAGTGTATCTTGCTTTCGTAAAGCTGGTGGTGCTACATGGCTCAGAACAGGAAGCCAGCAAGTTGGAGTGGTTTTAATAAATCCATTTATAGTCCTCATGGTGCCTTTGAGTATGGCATTTACCTTATTAGTATTCAGTGGTATATTAACCATTAAGCAGACTAAGCACATGCTTAAGGCACTAGGCCCAAGGGGCAGTGGTGGGTTTCAATTTATTTTACTATCGATTCACTCATGCGTGCTCCTGCTGCCACCACTACCGGTTCGCCCGATCCTGGGCGAACCAGCAGAAACCCATCTCTACCAAGGGGGCACCACAAAGTTGAGAAAGAAAAAAAAACAATGAAGATTTGTACAGTATGTAGAAAGAAGGGGGCATCAAGATTTGTCAGTGCTTAGGGCAACAGTGAGCCTTAATCCGCCACTGCTAGTATGGCAACAGTTAAGCCATACAGGGCACTGTATTCTGCATTTGGATTGGTCTACTCCTTAATATATTTGTCAGCGTTCCAAGTATCATGCAGAATTAAATCAGAGTCCAAGGCAAAATGATCCTTAAAGTTCCAATTTAATAAGCGAGACATCTTAGCACATCTGTGGAATCCCAGTTCTGGAAGTTACCAAGGATTCCCACCCAGTTGAAAGTTCATGATCTTGTCCCCACATCCACAAATCCATCACATGGTCCAATCTTCTTTTTCCACGCTGGCATCTTCACCCAGCTGGTTCCGGTCAGGTGCAGAGGTGCGGAGACAAAATATGACCTTGGGCTTCTAGAAAAGAATGACAACAACACATTCCACAATTCTACTCTTTCTATTCCCCTCCCCCAACTACTACACTAATGAAACAGCATAATGAGGAGCTTCCCTGAAGCTTCAGGAGCTTCCCTGAAGCCCGGAGCGCAAAACCCCCGACTCTATGGCAAACCGGAAGTTCAGGAATGGATTTCCGGTTTGCTCAGAGGCCCGGTTTAAGCCATCCGGAGCCTTCAGGGGCCTCCCAGAGGCTTCCCTGAAGGCTCAGGAGGACTAAAAATGGCTCAACGGATATATAAAACCTCTGGAGCCTGGGGAGGGTGAAAAAAGCATGCAAAAATGGGGAGAGCACATCATGTGCGTATGTACGCTGGGGTCATGCATTGCATTATGGGTGTGGCATGCCTGCGCATGACCCCTCCGAGCTCTCCCCGCTTTTGGCATGCGAGCCAAAAAAGGTTCGCCATCACTAGCCTATGGTATCATATTTTATATGAAAAGTCACTTTCAGTGAATTAAGTCAGTTAAATATAACCACCCCACCCCCTCACACACATCTTCTGGGATTTAGTTTCCTCTCAAAAATTGTCCTGGGATCATTTATATATGGCTTTATTTTGCCCTACTGTTATATATTTGTCTCATTCTCCTTTTTAAAAAAGGAACTGAAATAAATCAGACACCTATCAGGTCCCAAAGTCTTTCCTTCCTCAAAGACTATTTATATGTTCACTTGGCATGATAGAGAATTTTGAGCTTGTGTGGTACAACATTGTGAAAGCCCCCTCCTTTCCCATTATCAATGGAAAAAGCAAAAGAAGAAATTTGTGGTGTGCCAGGATACATTAATCTGCAGTTGTGAAATATTTGCATGTGCCAATCTTCAGTGGTTATTTGCAGATATTTACTTTAGTGCATGGCATATAGAACATTAAAAGCATTTTGAAAATCCCACAGTTTTTCAACTTCTGAAGGATTATTAACTTCAAAGTCAGAAGAAATGCTGGCCTTCTATGGCTGGAAATGCCAGCAGCCTTTTGCATATCCCACCCCAGTACCAAGCAACCCCCAGCAGAGAGGAATGATTACTGTCTCCGTGGTGAGAGCATGTCTTTTGATCTCCCAACATATTGGAAATTACTTAAAGGTAAGCCATCTGGTAGCTGAGGAACAAAAATAGATTACATCACACCCTGCTAGAAAGATTGTGTTAAATCCTGTGTATCAAGGCTTTTCATAATTTTATATTAACTCAGCTAATAGGATTAGGGACACATTTTCCATAGGTGTTGTTCACCAACTATTAACAGAAAAAAAGGAAAAGAAAAAGAACATTCTTCCCCATTTTGGTCATGATCTATAAAATTCAACCATGTTCCACCATGGACAGAAATAAGTCTTTCAAACAAACAGCTTTTCTTTAGAACCCAATTAGTATCCTTAAATATATGTATCATAGGGAAGTACTTTCTGGAGGAGGAAGGGAACAATGGGGCAGGGAGGAACACAGGTTTTTGTGGTTGTTAACCATTAATTGAAATAATTTATAGACGGTAATGCAATGGTAAAAACAGCGTCTACAACATACTTAATTGGCCAAAATACTGAATTACTGCAGGTAGGTTTCATTAATAACACCACTGGCCTTTCAAAAGTGAGTCTTCATAGCCCTAGAAAACTTCATTTATGTAGGAACTGAGTGAACCTGCTCTGAAGAGTGAACAACACAGATAGGATGCACAGAACTTGAGAAACTTAAATGAAAACATGGATTCAAAGATCAGAGATGGAATCGAGACTGGAATTCTGAGAAGTGCAGAAACAAGAACATAATGAGATGAATTATCCATTCTATTCTGCTCAGGAAAATCTGTTGATTTGCGGGTTTGGAGATTTGGGGGGAGTTCCTTTAATAGATTCCATCTCTCCCAAAATATTGAAAATCCTTGGATACGTGGGTGGTTTATCAAGGCAAAAGCAGAAAAAAGGCAATTTATCTTCTACTCTGGTCTGGACAAGGTAAGAGGCACTTTTACCCCACTGAGAAGTTCACTACTACTACTACTACTACTACTACTACTACTACTACTACTGACACCATTGTAGAGGTTCAGAGATTTTGGGGGTACTATGGACTTCCAGAGGAAAAAATGAGTTACAAAACCATCTAATATCAAGAATGTTTACTTAGCGATTACTCAAAATAATAAACAATAGGTGGTAGCTACATCTTCTATGATTTCCAGTTCTCCCCTTTCTCCTGGATTCAAAGCAGCAAAAGCATCATTTCATGGTTCTATATTAAACCTACTATTTTCAAGATCTTTCTTTAAAAAAAAATCTTATTCAGTGACTTTGCCAGCTCACAATAAGAATAAGTTAGAGCAAGTGGAGAGGAAGAAAATTTCTTCAACTTTCCTAGCTGAAATAAATCTGAGCCACTTGTGTGGGTTTCCTTTCAGGACAAAAGCAAAGTAAAACCCTGTAGAGAAAGCTAAGCTCATCTCCCTGGTAATTTGGCATTGCTTCCTTTTTCTTTCCACTTTCACCTTTTCTGCTAGACACTAGTCAGGAGGCAAAACCAATGCTGAAAACAGCAAACACTTGACCTGATCCAAAAAAACAACAACAACATTATTTTAAAAGAAAAATCTAATCTGTTTTCTGTATGCAGTTTTAAACGACAAAAGAACAACATTATACGGCCTTTTATAAAACAAACTGCCTCAAAGAAATACACATAATCTAGGATTGAACAGATCCTCAGTTGAAATAGTCTTCTCACTCTGAAGAACTACATGACCAATGATTGGTATGGGGAAAAAAAGATGACATTGTTTCATATTTGAATAGATTTACATACTAACACAGTTTGAAGGGACCTTATAGGTCGTCTAGTCCAGCCCCCTTCCCAAGCAGGAGAACCCTACACCATTTCTAACAACTGACAGTGTAATCTCTTCTTGAAAGCCTCCAGTGATGAAGCTCCAACAATTTCCAAAGGCAAGCTGCTCCATTGGTTGATTGTTTTCACTGTCAGAAAATGTATCCTTATTTCCAGGTTAAATCTCTCCTTGTTCAGTTTCTATCCATTATTCCTTGTCTGGCCTTCAGGTGCTTTGGAAAATAGCTTGACCCCTCCTCTTGGTGGCAGCCCTTCAAATATTGGAACGCTGCTATCATGCCTCCCCTGGTCCTTGAGAATAAAGTCCTTGAAAATAAAGCTATACAGATTTGTTTCTTGCCATAACCAGCAGAATTTCAGGCCAAGTAATAAAGCAGCATCTTTTTAAATGTGTGATGGATTAAAAAAAAATCATGTGCTGTAAAAGTAACTAATATAGCTAGAGTTGTATCCAGTTGTAATTTTAAAGAACTGTTAAATTTAAATTTTAATAATAAATATGTATCAGAGAAATTTAATAATTATGCTGTTATTGCTTTTGCAAAATATATTATCTGTGCTCTAAAGTTTCCAAGCCAAATTGCAAGGAGATCTAAAAAAAGTGCAGCCTAGGATATTGGGTAGCATGATGAAGAAAGGAATTATAGAAGAGACTAATTAAATTTGCATGGATTATAGGCAATTCATATTACAGAATGAAATTTGTGATAGCTTGATTCTTGCCCCTGCATCTCTGTCAGGAATCACAGTTTTAAAACAGGCTAGGACAAGATCAACTTAGTAGAAGGTCACAGGGAGGAAGTTACTTGAAGTGTCAATGATTTTTCTCCCCAATTTATATGTATTCCAAGCCAATTTGGAGCCAGTAAGTCTGGGAACTGATTCATTGACATGCTGACCTCTATGTGCAACCATTCCTTGAGATATCAGCACCATCAGGAATACCACAGCTATGCGGTCTTTTAAACTTGAAAAACTTGTGAGGTAGTGTAAAGTCAGAGGAAGGATCCCATCTGTTTTGTGGCCCATTTGAGCACTCTGGTACAGCAGTTTCTTAACCTGAAAACTGAAGACTGTTCCAACACTTCCTATGTACCAAGCAACCTAGGAACACTTTTCCAGATTAGACTACTGATCAATATTGATACGGGAGCAATAGGCTCCACCAAGGTCCTCCATTCTGATGGGAAAATACTTGAAGCTGATTGGCTGAGCTGTCTGACAGCTCCCTATAAAAGGGCAAGCTGTCAGACAGGCCAGTGCTGGATCTGTACATAGTTTGCTGAATAAAGAGCTGTTGTTGTCACTGAAGCCTGAGTCTTGTCTCCTCTGTTCACCCTATCTAACATTGGCAACAATGGGATCGGAAGACAACTAAACCCAGAAAGAGCTGATAACACAATTCAGTCATCCCAGTAGGAGTGATCAACATTGGGCGCCAAGCAGTCATATTGAGCAGCAAATTTTAAATTACCTCAGCCTGTCACAATGATGACGCATGCCCCACCAGCTCTCTACGATCCAGCCACGCAACACTGGGACTCCTACGGTTCAAGTGTTTTATGGAGGCCAATGACCCTCTCAGCCTATCAGATAACAAGAAGAGGGCTCTCTTCCTGAGTTACTGTGGGCCCGAGGTTTTCGATACTGCAAAGGCACTTTCCAAGCTGACCCCGGTACAGACAGTCACCTGGTCCATGCTACAGAACATGCCCAAGATGCACCATGTGCCAAAACCATCCAAATTCATGCGGTGGCACAAATTCAACTTGCAGAATCAAAAATAAGGAGAGACCATCAACCAGTACGTTGACGTGCTTCAGAAGGCCCCAGCATACTGCAAGTTTAGAGACTTAGACAAGTTGCTGATCGATCGGATCATCTGCAGAGTGAGGGACATAAACCTGCAGCAGTGGCTGCTGGCTAAGATGAACCTCAACCTACAGATTGCACTCAATGAGGCCAGAGTGACAGAATTGTCAACCAAGTCTACTGAGATGCTATAGTAGCATGGCATTCTGCAGAGTTCACACCAAACTGTTAAAGGGCATTGTGAGATTACCAAACACAATTCCTCATCTGACAGTGAGGAAGAGATTTGCCACCTTTGATTGGAGAAGAAAAAAACCACAATATGAGGCTGAAGGACGGCTCCCTCCATGTGCAGCCTGTGGAGGGAATCACCCAAGGGCAACCTGCTGTTTTAGGGATGCCATTTGTCAATATGCAAACAAAGGGGGCACCTGGCCCAAGTCTGCAATGCCAGCCAACCAGCCATGCAACCAGCCAGGCCAATGACCAGCCAGGCCAATGACAAGCCAGCCAGGACACCTGAAGCAACCCAGATGGGAGACCTGGAAACCCCATGTACGAAGAGATGGAGTTTATGGACACATTCCAGACAAAGATTTGGCAGGCCAACACAAAATAAGAAACTGCAACCATTAAAATTGAAGGTGCTTCATGCATCATGGAGATCCACACTGGGTCATCACTGACCATTGCCTTATGGGCAACCCTGAAGAAGACAATCCCGAGGCTCAAGAGACACCAGCTGAAACACCAGCATCTTCGGCTCAGTGACTACAAAGGAAACTGTATCCCTGTCCTCAGCTGTGGTACCGTCTGGGTACAATTCAAGAACTTTGACGGGCTGCTCACACCAACGAAGGTCATCTTGGATTTGTTCAAGTCTCTGGGCATGGGAGAAACTGGCGTCAACGCCATCACCAATATCAGCACTGACAAACTGCTCTGCGAGTTTGAGGACATCTTCAGAGAAGATCTGGGCAAGTATTTGGGATCTCCTATATCCTTTAGCCTTGACCCAAAATTGCACCAATTAGAATGAAGCCTGAAGGATTCCTTTCACCCTCTGGCACAAAATTGACAAAGAATTAGATAAACTAATTGACCAGGGAATCCTGGAGCCTGTCAAGCATGCCCGATTGGAAACCCCAATAGTGACCCCAGTCTGATGGGTCAACCCACATCTGTGCAGACTATAAGTGCACCCTGAATAAAGCTGTCCAGCAAAGTACATACCCCATAGCAATTGGGCAACATTTGCTTCATTCCCTTGGGCTGAGAAAATATTGGCAAAATTAGGCCTTGCACAGGCCTACCAGCAGTTGCTGGGAGATGGCTACTGTGGAGGCTCAAACCATTGTGATACATAGGAGTGCATTCAAATGTAATAGGCTATAATTTGGAATCAGCATAGCCCCCAGACCAGTGATGGCAAACCTTTTTTGGCTTGCATGCCAAAAGTGGGGGGAGTGCAGGGGGTCATGTGTAGGTGTGCCACACCCATAATGCTATGTGCATTACCCCAGCCTGCATGCACGCTTGACCAGTGCTCTCCTCCATTTTTGGTTTGCTTTTTTTGCCCTCTCCAGACTCCAGAAGCTTTATAGGAGCCTGTGGAGGGTGAAAACAGTGACTTCCGGTTTGTCCGTAAGGTCATATTTTGCCCTCCCGAGTCTTCATGGAAGCCTCCTTAAGGCTCCTGAGGCCCCTGAAGGCTCCAGAGAGCTAAAGCTGGCCCTATGAGCAACATGGAAGTGACTTCTGGTTTGCTCTTAGGTTGTTTTTTGCCCTCCAGAGGCTTTAGTCTCCAGAGGTGAAAAATGGCCTCAAAAGAAGGCCGAAGTCAGCTTGTCAGCGCACGCATGCGAGCTGGCCAGCTGACAGGGCAACGCCTTGCCCCAAACTGTTCCAAGTATTATGGAACGCCTCTTGCATGGCATACCAGCATAGTTCCTTTTTTCAATGATGTCCTGGAATCCACAACAAATATGGAGCAACTCCTCAAATGTTTGAAGATTGTCCTAAGCAGGTTTAGGGAATAGGGCCACTGTGTAAAAAAGAAGAAATGCCAAATTGTGGTGCCAAAGGTTGAATTCCTAGTGTACCTGGTAGATGGCTCTGGGATACACCTTACAAATTCTAAAATCAAGGCTATTCAGGACGCCCCCACACCTCGCAACCAGACTGAGCTGCAGGCAATCCTTGGCCTACTTAATTTTTACAGTATTTTCTTAAAACAAAAGGCAGCTGTAGTGGAACCCTTGCATTGGCTTTTGTGAAAGCCAGATGGACCTGGAACTGAAGCCGCAGCTTTTGCCACCGTCAAATGATTCCTGTCAGTGGACAGCCTATTGGTTCAGTACAACCAGACTCTCCATTTGACCTGTGATGCGTAACCCTTCAGCATAGGAGCAGTCCTCAGCCTGCTCTGAGGCCCCAATCACTTACTACTCAGGGACCCTGTCCACTGCAAAATGGAATTATAGCCAGTTGGACAGGGAAGCGCTGGATGCAGTGGACGGAGTCAAGCAGTCATTGCCAACCACAAACCTCTGCTGGGGCTCTTGACTGGGGACCGCCCTACTCTTGCCTCACTATTTCTATGGATGATCAGATGGACTATCTTCTTAGCGGCATTTTGCTACAAGCTCACCAATTGCCCTGGAAAGAGTCTGGTCCATGCTGATGTCCTCAGAAGATGCCCATTGCCAGAACTCTTGGAAGGCCCCACTCCAAACACACCAGTCTTGCTAATAGACTGCTGGACATTGGTCCTGTAACATCCAAAGAGGTATCAAGACATTCAGCAAAGGACAGAACCATTGCCCAGGTTCTGAACTGGGTGTGGAGGGGGTGGCCCAAAGGACCAGTTGGGACTGAATTTAAATCATTTTTACGTAAGCAAAATGAATTGTCTGCTGTGGGGGGACTTGGTGATTCCTCCCCCCCAGTCTCCCCACAGCAGTGGCAATCTCCACCTGCAGTGCCAAGAGCTGCAGCCATGCCCCAGGAAAGCTTCCAGGCACTTCCATTGGTCCAGTCAAGAGTAGAAGCAGCCCCATCTGAACAGACTGCTGCCTCCACCCCAACTGAGCTGTGCAGATCTGAGAGGGTTCACAAATGCCCCACCTACATAGGGGACTATGTGACTAATTGGGTGAAACCATCTAAGAGGGGAGGGCTGTTAAATATTAAGACTGGAGCCATAGGCTCCACCAAGCTCCTCCATTCTGATGGGAAAATACTTGAAACTGATTGGCTGAGCTGTCTGACAGCTCCCTATAAAAGAGCAAGCTGTCAGACAGGCCAGTACTGGATCTGTACATAGTTTGCTGAATAAAGAGCTGCTGTTGTCACTGAAGCCTGAGCCCTGTCTCCTCAATTCACCCTATATAACAACTACTGCTCTCTCTAACTCAATATTTTCTACCTCAGATTGCCTGTTTAGTTCTGGCTTCTACTCCTGAATGCTTCTGTTTGGAAGACAGTTGGGAAAAACAGTACTGAAACCTGAATCTGGGCTGTTTTGTATGAAAAATATATGTTTTCCATATGTATTTAAGCACATAAAACATACAAATATTTTTTCTGTAATTCAAAAAGTAATTCCAGAAACAAACTGATGTAAAAAAATTAAGACAATCAGAAACAGTGCATGCTTAATTATGTAAGATGTGGATGAGTATTATGAGTAGTAGACAAATTACTGACTACTATTATGAAAGTACTATTTCTATCATGACTCTTAAGATTCCTGTCTAAGTCCCAATAAAATGATAGAATGTACTAGTTTTTGCATATTGGAAACTGTTCTGGCCCCCTCTGTCTGGTAATGAACGCAGACACAGGCTTAGCTGTTTGCCACTCTTTATTCACAGCAATTATAATCCTGTTGGCTGAAAGCCCAGACACGACTCACTGGCAAGACATTGGCAGCAACCCAGACTCCAACAGACATGGGAACACAAGGCGGACCAGACAAGGAGTTCTCCAGATTATTATGAACGGTTGTGTCCTGCAAAAGGACTCCTCCCAAAATCTCTTCTTATATACTATCTTGGGAGGGGTCAAGCCACAACCACCTGGACTTGATTATCTCTTATGAGTCTGTCTCTGTAATTGCTGCCTCCATTTCTCCGCCCTTCGTTGCCTGGCATCATGGACAAACTCCCTTTGATCTTCCCCACTGCTCCATGCCTCAGGCGCCTCCTGGTGGCCAACCAGCCTCTCTGGTCCCTGCTCTGAGTCGGAACCCTGCCCAGGGTACTCCACATCTTCCATAGCAGACTCAGAGGGGTCCTCACTATTGGAGTCCATCGACAGCTCCAACAGCTCCTGCTGGGCCACAACAGGAAACTTATTGAGAATTTATACCTTTGTTATTAATTCAGACTAGTGTTACATTTATACTTAATGAAAATCAGATGAAAGATCTATCAGTAGATTGACTCATACATATTTAAAGAGTTAGTGTGTATTTGTAATCCAGAGGTATAGACTAAAACAATAGGTATGCTATCTGGACTTTTCAATTCCTGGGTCAGCTCTCAGAATCAAAACTTGCTAGATTACCAAATTATAACTTTTACCCTAATTATCCAACTCTTTGATTGGAAAGTTCCTATATCTATAAATGAGAACAAGTATTATTGTCCTAGACCCACCATTTTCAATTGAGTATGGATCCAATATCCCTCTCAATGGACAAGAATAGCTTTATATACTTCTGAACTATTTTGAACAGAAGAATAATACCAGATTGTTAGGTACCAACTAAATGCCCTGAGCTGGCATTAGAACTTTTTTAAAGTTCAGAATCTAATTTGTAACCCGGACATCTATTTTAGATGTCCAGGCTGACATTAGGAGTAGAGATTTTCATTCAGTGACCAACACTGTTGGACACCTTTTAAGACTCATTGCAATGGAAAAATAATCTTATTAACTGTTCAGTTTCTTAGCACAACTGTTTTGTTTCCTATTTGGTCATCTTCTGCCAGTAAGAGGACAAGATAGAACAGAAATATATTTTTCTAAGCAGTTCTGGAGACTGAGTCCATGGGGAAAAGTTAAACAAACCCTGAAACAGAAGTAGAAAAATGGGTCACCAAAGGGATCTTGTCACATAACCTCTTTAATATGTGCAATCCCAAGAAAACTGATGACTTCATCCAGCCCCTTTTCATCTGTGTCAAAATTTGACATAACCATTAAATTTTGACACCACCACTGCTATTAAAAGTCAAAAAGGACAGCATTTCTATTTCAGTGCTGGAGAAAATATAGCAATTACTGTGCTAGGTACATATATTTATAATGAGGGGATATATGTTTTCAGAGGGAGATGAGCTTGTGTATAAGGAAAGCATTCATAGAAGGGAAGAATATCTGAGCATCCATGATCATGCACATTAATGCAATTGCATTCCTGCAGCACCTCTGCTGAGCCCTTGAAAAGCAAGTCTCCTCTCTTTCTGGAGCTGGTATCAGTGGTGGGTTTCAAAAATTTTAGAACCTATTCTGTAGGTGCAAATGAATGAAGGAGGCACCAGCCCCAAACCACCTGCTCACCTGCATTCAAACCAGCCTGCCTTCTGACATGCTTGGGAAAGAGAGGGCTGGAACTGACTGCCCGGGATTATGCTTCAGCCGCCGCTGTGAAATGTCTGTTCTGCCAGCTAGGAGGCTGGCAAAAAAGCCTCCATTTCCCCATTGCCGCTGAACAGTCTGTGCCCTCCACTACGGATTGACGCCACAGGAGGGAAGGAAAGAAGCCAAGCTTGGGAGGGACTTTCCCTTCCCCTCCAGAGAACCCATGCCGGAAGAGAAGAGGCAGCCGGCTTGAGTGAGGGCGAGCGGGTAGTTTGGGGCACAAAAGGAGAAAGGAGGTGCATAATAGAGCATCCCCCACCACCAATGGCAAAGGGGAGCGCTTTCGCTCTTAGCTATTGTGCACCTCCTTTCTATCTTCACCTGCCCGAACGAATGAAGGAGGCCACTAAACCACCCACTCGCTCGTGTTCAAACCAACCTGCTTCCTCTTTCCTGGCATTGCCTCTATGGAGGGGGAGGAAAGGTCTCACCCAAGACCTGCTTCTCTTACCTCATGGCGCAGTTCTGGGATGGTGGGATATTGGGGCGTAGCCTTGACCCATGCCTTCCTTCCTCTTCCAGTCCAGTCCCATGCAATCTTCCCACCACTCGACCGACCTGGGAACACTCCTGGCTGCAGTTGGCATTCTCCTAGTGATCCTTCCTGACTGTGCCCCCAGAGCGGTCACATGGTGGAAGTGCATGGGCTGCTGACTGACCAGGGTCCACCCCAAACTCAGCTCCTCTGAAGAAGACTCGCACCCGCTTCCTTCTCTTTGGGAAGTCCCAGTTTTGCAATGTGCTTATCAAAGAGAAGGAAGCGTGGGCTTCTTCCAACAGCTGCGTCCTCCTCTCTGGCAAAGGAATTGGGTGGGTGGGGCAAGCATGGTGCAGACAGGCGGGGCAAGAGAATGAGTGAGTGGTGACTAGGCTGGCAGGAGGGAGGGAGTGGGGGGCAGGCCAGGGGAGGGACTGTTCCGGTGCAGGGCCTCTGGAGGCCCTGGTACCCAAACGCACACCAGATTTCTGGCACCAGTATGGTAAATGGTAAATGGTAAATTTATTTATAGGCCGCCCTTTTCCCTGGGGGGACTCAGGGCGGCTTACAACAGATAAGGCGGCAAGACACACAATGACATATATAAATAACATATAATTAAAATAAAAGCAACATTCATTCATCATTCGGGTGGGGACAGACTATAATCTTTAACCCCAGGCCTGACGGGATAGCCAGATCTTGAGGGCTGTGCGGAAGGTCTGGAGGGTGGTGAGGGTACGAATCTCCACAGGGAGATCGTTCCAAAGGGTCGGAGCTACTACTGAAAAGGCTCTCCTCCGCGTAGTTGCCAGTCGACACTGACTGGCAGATGGAACTCGGAGGAGGCCCAATCTGTGTGACCTAATAGGTCGCAGGGAGGTAATTGGCAGGAGGCGGTCTCTCAAGTACCCAGATCCACTACCATGGAGGGCTTTAAAGGTGGTAAGTAGCACCTTGAAGCGCATCCGGAGATCAACAGGTAGCCAGCGCAGCTCGCGTATGTGCATAATGCACTGTACTGTTAGGTACGTGCCCTAAACAGTTTCCATGTGAGATGTATGTGTGCACCTACAGTGTCACGTACATAAATCCTCTTCAAATTCTCCCAACATCTTGCAGCAGAATCTTCTCCACGAAATGTACTAACTGCTGATCATTCAATGTTAGACCAATTATACACAATGCCCATTCGTTGCATCGCTGAAAATCTGCTATTTTCTTGGCATCATCATCGTTATCTGGATTCCAAGCAGTTACATCTGGTGGATTCCGTACAGCATCCCATAAACCTTCCCTATGCAGGAGTAGACTGCATTTCATAGACCAGGAAACATAGTTTGTTCCTTCCAACCAGGTTATCATTGATAGGCTTGTTGATGGGTCGCTCTCCATCTTCTCCAGGATAGTAACAATCACTACAATAAACAGCTATCTGTATACGGTATTGTATATCAACACCATCTCCTTTAGCTATGTCTGGTACATTCTGTGCCCATAAGCAGTGTTAGGTGAGCTCCTTGGGAGAGTGAGTGCGTTCAAAGAAGCGTTGTGAGAGTTGTGTTGGAGAACACACAAACCAGCATACAGAGACACTGCAGTTTAAATAGACTTTTACTTTCATGGAAATAGAGGTATCAGAGTCCATCAAACAGTCCAAGTCATACACAGATAAGACAGTCAGTCATCAATGTCTTTCAGTTAAGGGATAATCCAAATAACATAGTCATAATCATACAAACAGTCTGATACTCAAAGTTTGCTAACAGTTGCAAAACTTACAATAGTAAGTTTTCACGGCACTTTCTAACAGCCAGCTTCCAAAACACTCAGATCAGATCAGCCCAGCATCTAACAAACAGAGAGCTAACAGTCATTCTGGCTCCCTCTTATGGCCAATTGAGGAAAACAGCAACCAATCACATTTTACAGTATGATTTAAAGAAACAGGTACAACATTGTTAAATGATTTATATATTGCCAACCCAACCATTAGATTATATTCCTAACCACTGTTCCCTCTAAGGTGCGCGCCTGTGCGGCCGCGCACATGGAAAGAAATCCCCGCGCAGCAGTTTCTAACTGCCGTGCAGAGATTTCTACCAAAGCAAACGTGGGGAAGTCCTTTGCAGGCAGCTAGAACTGGCCGCCCGCAAAGGACCTCCCCAGACTTGTTTTGATGAGCCGCCAGTCCTCTTGCTTCTTCTCCTTCACCAGCAAAGCTCCCGCTGGCTTCCCCGCCAATGGCAGTGGCATTGGTGCCTCTCCCTCCACACGGAGCACCTGAGCTGGCTCCCGCGTTATCCCTCCCCCTTCCTCCTCTGTCGTGCTTTTGAGGCCGCGGGAGCTAGTAGGAAAGCGGCCGAGGTGGAGGCGGCAGCTGGGCTCTGGGTTACCCCTGCTGCCGCCTCCACCTCCGCCGCTTTCCTACTAGCTCCCGCGGCCTCAAAAGCACGGCAGAGGAGGAAGGGGGAGGGATAACGCGGGAGCCAGCTCAGGTGCTCTGCGTGGAGGGAGAGGCACCGCTGCCATGGGCGGGGGCGCCAGCGGGAGCTTTGCCGGTGAAGGAGAAGAAGCAAGAGGACTGGCGGCTTTGAAATGCAACCCCCTGGTCCCGCCGGCCGCGGATTTGATTCGGCGTAAGTGGGGGCCGAACACATGCTGAGCCGACTTTGCGCAGTGAGGCGGAGTAATTCAACCCCCCCAAAGAACGTGTCTGTCTGTGTGTGTGTGTGAGAGAGAGAGAGAGAGAGAGAGAGAGAGAGAGAGAATTGGATCAAAATTGGTGGCCAAAGGAGTGGAGGGAGGGAGGGAGGGAGGGAGGGAGGGAGGGAGGGAGGGAGGGAGGGAGGGAAGGAAGGAAGGAAGGAAGGGAGGGAGGAAGGAAGGAAGCCCTGCCCCCTGTGAAAAAAACTGAAGATGGAGCAGTGAATGAATAAACCATAAAAGCAACAAACAGTTAAT
The DNA here is from genome assembly GCF_009769535.1 of Thamnophis elegans. Taxonomy (NCBI): domain Eukaryota; kingdom Metazoa; phylum Chordata; class Lepidosauria; order Squamata; family Natricidae; genus Thamnophis; species Thamnophis elegans. Next base: position 24,026,201 of record NC_045558.1, read on the forward strand.
GCGTAAGTAAGCTGAGGAGCAAGTTCTCAACTAAGGAAGAAATATAAGAAAGAAATATAAAAAGTTCAATATGCCAAAACACTTATTTTAGTCTTCATTTAATTACTTGTATTGTAGTCTGATGTAACATCTTTTTAAAGTTAACGTTAGTTAGAAAAGATAGGGTACAAAACTTTAATAATAAAAAAATTGTACATTCATTTTGAAAAATAAATGCAATACTTGATTAATTTCATATCTTTATTTAAAATAGTTTTGGCATGGCATATGATTTTATTGACTCAGTTGGAAATGATGTGGATGTTGTATCTGATTCTGAGGTATATATATTCTTAAGTAACATAACATATAGCATATTGTCCAAACTTGCTAGACTATTTAATTGATCTTACTACTTTAAAGGGGGAGAGTTTCATGATAAATTATTTTATTACATTTATGTTGCATTTATATATTATATTTATTACATTTATATTCCACATTATATATTTGTATTGTTATTTTAGTGTATATTGTCAATTTCGATAGATATTATATTGATATATCAATACTGATTTTAATCATACTAAATAACAATTACTGCTATTATTTATCAGCATTACATATTTACAGTTTTTAATATCGAGTTAGTCGTATTTTAGAATAATAGCGTTATCTTTTAATAGGATAATTGGCAAAATCTAATTCACATGTGATGGGTTGCATTCCAAAGGAATGTGAGAGGACGGGTTGCCTGCAAAATGCCAGGACCCAGGACCCTGTTGGTGCCATGTCTCTCTCTAGCCAGTCTAACGATCTAAAAGCTGAGCAGAGAGCCTTTTTTTTTTTCAGGGTGAGCGGAAAAGTATAGTGTTTGAGTGGCACTTTTCATGTCTGGCATTCATCGGGCTGAAACCTCTCTCGCAATTGGCGCTTGACGCTTGGAAGGTTGCGCAAATGTCCAGCAGACGCAACAGCAGTTCAAACTGTGGCTCTCTTAGGTGCTCAGGCATGAAACTGTGCAGCTCAAACACTATACTTTTCCGCTCACACTGAAAAAAAATTAGAGGGAACATTGTTCCTAACACATACTGCCTGAAACCTACCTCTGACTTGTATGCACAACACATTCCACTAAAAGGGCCATGTGATCTTGAGTTTAAATTAAATAAAGTTAAGTATAAAATGAAATTAAAATTAAACTGTCAAACAGTATGTTTAAGGAGCTCTGATGGTGCATTAATTAGAATGCAGTCTTGCAGGCAAATTTTTCCCATAGTCTGGGGTTCGATCCTGATGGGGCTTAAGGTTGACTCAGCCTTGCATCCTTCTGAGGTCGGTAAAAAGAGGACCCAGATTGTTGGAGGAAATATGACGACTCTGTAAACCTTTTAGAGAGGGCTGTAAAGCCCTATGAAGCCTAAATGCTATTGCTATAAATAACTCTAAATGTTATTGCTATTAATTACTTTCAGTTACCTTTAGCCCACATCAGAATATTATCACAAGACTATTGATTTGGGGAAGCCTCCCCATAAACTATCTTGAATTTGGAACTGCTAGATTGGGTAATGAGTGTTAGATTGGGTAATGGATAGGCACACACAGGCTTAATGGTAACAACAGCTCTTTATTGAATACAACAAGTGAGAACACTCCAGCAAAGGTTGAGTCTGACAGCAGCCCTTTTATAGGGAGCTGTCAGACCCTTTGACAAATAGGATTAAAGCTCTGTTCCCGCCGGAACAGAGGACCTTGGTGGAAACCTCTGTAGATAGGGTGAATATCTAAAAGGAACCCTCTCTCCAAGCTAAACTGGTGGATGAGCTCAATAGGCAACTGAGTTTGCTGGATTCAAGTCACAACTTGCCCACCTGCTAAACTGAACTCTAATCCTTGCTTGGGAAATGAGTCAGAACAGAATGGCTGTCTCTGCCCCACTTTCAGAAAACCTCCAGGTCCTTATTTTTATCTAATATTCCTAAAGATACCTGTACCACTCAGGGTTGAAGTTCTGAAACCACAAGAGAACATAATTAAAATGACTTTAATGTCATGACTCAAAATACCTCTGCTTGTCAATGGGACAAGTGCAGTGTGCTAACGTCACTTAAAATTGCTTTCAAAAGCTTTTGTTTCTATTTCATTTATCATTAATTAAGGAATTTGAATGTGTAATTATCTAGTAAATATGTTTAAAGGCAAAGGTTCCCCTCACACATATGTGCTAGTGGTTCCTGACTCTAGGGGCACGGCGCTCATTCCATTTCAAAGCCAAAGAGCCAGCGCTGTCAGAAGACGTCACCATGGTCATGTGGCTGGCATGACTAAATGCTTAAGGTGCACAGAACACTGTTACCTTCCCACAAAGGTGGTCCCTTTTTTCTACTTGCATTTTTTACGTAGCTTTCGAATTGCTAGATTGGCAGAAGCTGGGACAAGTAACGGGAGCCCACTCCATTAAGTGGCACTAGGGATTCAAACTGCCAAACTGCCAACCTTTCTGATTGACAGGCTCAGCATCTTAGCCACCACATCCCTAAATATCTTTATAGATACTATTTTTAAAATAGTAGACTAGTCTTCCCCAGCCTGACACACTATAGGATGCATTCTTCTGGACTGACACTCCAGTATTCTGACTTCTAGTTATGGATGAAGTTCAGCCTAATAAAACTTTGAGGGTGTAATGAAGTGCCAGACTAGAGAAAGATGTTTCTTCTTTCCAAATACTGTACATATGACTGATAGTGACTACCAACAACTTGAATATAGACATTTCTTAGCCTTACAATATACTGTATTTTTGGAGTATAAGATGCACCGGAGTATAAGGCACCAAGGTTTTGAAGAGGCAAATATTTTTAAAAAGTTTTTGCACTCTGCAAATCTCCCAAAAATGGCCCGTTTTTCACAAAAATAGGCCCATTTTCCCCCAAAAAAGGCATGAATAGCCTTTAGGGGGCTTGCAGAGTGCTTCGGAGGGTGTGAGGGGACCAAAAATGAGCAAAAAAACGGCCCATTTTCCACATAAACAGGCCTATTTTTCATTTTAAAAAGGGCATGGATAGCCTCTAGGAAGCTTATAGAGTGCTCCTGGGGGCTGGGGAGCGGGGGTAAAATTGAGCAAAGAATGGGATGTTTTTTGCTCATTTCTGCCCTCCCCAGCTCCCAGGAGCTCTCTGAAAGCCTCAATAAGAGTATGCACGGCCATTTTGGTGAAGGGGTGGGGTTTCTAGAGGCAAAAATGCTATATTTCGTGTATAAGATGCACCCAGATTTTCAGCCTCTTTTTTGAGGGAAAAAGGTGCGTCTTATACTACGAAAAATACGGTACTTTTAGCAGTATGAATTGTATAAATAAGCCTTACATTAGTTTACTAACAATGTTGCAATGGCATTGAAAAAAGTGACTTACAACTCCACACTTACAACTGTTACATCATCCTCATGGTTATGTGATCAAAATCTGGGTATTTGGAAATCAGCATGTATTTAGTATGGTTGCACAGTTCTGGGGTCATGTGATCACCATTTGTGACTTTTCCAGCCAACTTCCAACAAACAAAGTCAATGGGGAGAGTGATATTCAGTTAATGTCTATGGAAATTCTCAGCCATCCAGGTCATGGTGGTCCCAAAGGTGCTTTTTCAAAAGTTTCCTAGTTCCAGAAAGTCCAGTTGCCTCTTAAAGAAGCACCTTTGGGACATATTCACTTAATGAGCATCTTATTCATTTAATTACTGCGAGTTACTTAACAACAGAGGCAGATTGCTTCCAGTTCAGCCCGGTTCGGTCAAACTGGGCGTGGTAATCTGGCCTGGATAGCAGAACTAGCAACCTGTTCCTCCTGCAAAGCGTGTGTGAAACGAACTGGTACTGGTTTACTGATACCCTCTGCTTAACAACCATGGTAAAAAAGCTGTAAATTTAATATGGTTCACTTAACAACTAACTTGCTTAACAACATAAATTCTACTGCCAACTTTAGTCATAAGTCCAGGACTACCTTGGATGACTTAGATGGAGTACTATCTCTTTATAACGTGTTGTCAATGTGCTAGCAAGATATAACATCAGGGAAATGAATGCTTTGTGGTTGACACTTAAAGCATACAGTACACAGTGTATTTTAAAGTCTGGTTTTGATAATGCAGAGTCTTGGACTATAGCAATAATGTAATCATTTCAATAGTCCCAGAAATGCAATACTTTTCACACTAATTGCTTTTAGTGTGCAAATAGCCTTGTTGATCAAACTCAGAGCCTAGGGGAAATTGGGTTTTGGTCTTTTGGAAACTTCCTTGAAGTATATTTTTGTTCTGTTGAAATGCTTTTATTTATATGCCAAATTAAATTTGCCAGTGTTTTTGATTCATTAATTAATTCTGTTTGTTCAGATGTACCATGCTAACACAGAATTCTTTGCTAAACTCCTGCGAGGCTGTTAAACCTATGTTGAACTGATTGTGATAAATCACTTCTGAGTAAACGTCTACTCACACATCCTCATCATAAAAAAAGAAAAAGAGAGAAACATTTCTCAGATCCGATTTATTTCATTGGAGTAGTCATTGGAACATAAAATTATAGTCTAAGGTATACAATGTTCTACAGATCAGAGGGAAAAAAGGAAAATATATTAATTTCAGAAGTTGCTGCTTTAAGGAAATATGTCTAGTCTAATGAGGAGAAGGACTAGATATGATAGCAGTCTTCCAATATTTGAGGGGTTGTCACTAAGAAGAGGGGAGTTGGCTGATTGTTCAACACACCTGAGAGTAGGACAAGAAATAATGAATGAAAGCTTACCAAAGAGAGATCTAGGATAGACCCAAGGAGAAATTTCCCAATAATGATAATAATCAATCAGAGAAATGGCTCAGAAGTTATGGATTTTCCATTTCTGGAGGTTTTCACGAAGAGATTGGATAGTCCTTTGTCTGGAATAGTACAGGATCCCCTACTCAAACAGGGGGCTGGACTAGAAGACTTACAATATATTCAGTATTTCTGTATGATTATTGTACAGGAAATTATTCAGTATCTTCCATTTCGGGAGGGAGTCCCCCCCATTTCTTTCTTGGGTATTTTAAATTATTCATGGTTATTTCCTCTCAACAATTAGCTCTTTCTTATTAAAGCACAGTAGGAATGACTTTAGAATTCTGATCAGGATAGCATTTTGAAAATCTCAAAAATACCAAGCTTGGTTAGGTTTATTTTTAGTGCTCCAGAAGCCCTTGCATATTCTTTTTTCTAGGAAGTTACAATTAAGATTGGTAGAAGCAGCAAAAAATGTTGTTTTAAAAGAGCCATTTCTGACTGAAATCTTGCTGGAAAGGAAATAAAAGACTCGGGATGCAAGAAAACAAGTTCTTTTTTGCATTTCTCAGTGAATTCAAAAAGTGTTGGGAAACTATTTGAACCTTGTCCCTTGATAGGTAGAAATGGATTTCTTTAACACTCTGAGATATCTTATTTTTTGCTTCTTAGTAAGGGTTGAATTGTCACCATTTAGATAAAGTTACACACACACACACACACACACACACACACACACACACACACACAAATGTTTTTGTAGATTTTCACGGGTGTAGGTATACTGGTCTGGTTGTATTAGGGTCTTTTCCCGTGTAAGATTGAGATTGTCTTGGCAACATTTCAGCGAGGTCTCACTCGCCATCTTCAGGCTGGGTTTTGTGTGTGTGTGTATGTATATGTGTGTGTATGTATGTATGTATGTATGTATGTATGCATGCATGCATGCATGCATGCATGCATAATCTGGGCAGTGACAGAAATCAAAATATTTGATTTGATTGCTATATAGGATATTTTATAAAATCAGAGGGAAGGGTCTGAAAACACTCCATCCACATTTACTTTTTGTTAGTTTCATATACTTGAATCTGAACTTTTACCTCGTCTGAATAATCCACACTCACATTAAATAAATATGTTTCCCCAACAAAATTCTCTGTTGTATTCTACAGTTAAATATAATCTTTATTGTCATTGTACTTAAATACAACAAAATTGGTTCACTGTTTTCTGAAACAGCAATTATGAATGTTATATTATCTGAGAAACTTCCAGAAATAAATCAATTTTTCTTCTGTATTATCCATATTAAATCAAGAAGATAGTCTCTCTGCAACCCCCCCCCCCCCCGGGTAGCTTTGAAACTTTCGGAGAAATCACACAATATGATTGAATGAAAGGGATGATTTAAGTTCTTTGTTAGCTGAGATCACAAAGAGGTCACTTGTCTGAGTAGTTGTACAAATCTACTTGTGTGACACCTGTCTATTAAAGGACTGGCTTTCCAGCTGAAGCATGCTGGCATTTTGAAGTTACCTCAATAGGAGGTATCCAAAGGAGGGCTAATGGAGTGACATATATATGCTTTCATGGCCCCAATACTGTATCTTGAACACCCAACAGAGACAGAGAAGGGGGTATGCCATAACTTCCCATATACTAGAGAAATTAGCTTGAAGGATAGAAGCTCCACTATGTTTATAGAAAGAGAAATGAGTAATATTTTCCATATTAAATTTTGTATGGCATAAATCCAGTGTTTCCTTTCCTCCTCCTATTGTCTCCTTCATTGAAAAAACTAATTCTTTTGAAAGCATCATTTTTCCTACACTGACTTAGATAGCTACATTTAGGCTGAAATGAAAAGCTAATATATTTTTATGTAGATACATCGGGGTCAGGATATGTTATACATTGTGGCTATATAAAATAGATAATAGATAATAGAGATAGATGATAGATAGATAGATAGATAGATAGATAGATAGATAGATAGATAGATAGATAGATAGATAGATAGATAGAAGATAGGTAGGAGATAGATAGACGATAGATAGATGATAGATAGATAATAGACAGAGACATAGAAAAAAGAGAAAGAGAAATTATATGAAGCTGGCCTTGGCCAAGATAATTTTTAAAAAAACCCTAAAATTTACTATAATTTAATTTAATATGTCTATGACATCACTTTATTCAGTAATTAAATGAATGGGACAAATTAGCTTCTTTTACTTTTTAACTTAATTCATGGGAGGACATCCAAGGAGATCCTCCTGGGAGAAACTGGTAATAGTGCCCCGCGTTCTTTAGATAGGAGGAAGTGATAGAAAGCACTGTTTTACAATGATACAACAGTAGCTTAAGAATCCAACAGTATCATATCCAAGAGATATAATTTTTCAATAAAGTTTAGACCTTTATTGCCTGTTCAGCTAAGGAAAGCCAACATTCACATGAACATATAGAACAAGTCTAGGATGTAATACAATAATACAATAGCAGAGTTGGAAGCAGCAGTAGACAGCCCTCTCTAAGCGGTTTACAGAGAGTCAGCATATTGCCCCCAACAATCTGGGTCCTCATTTTACCCACCTCGGAAGGATGGAAGGCTGAGTCAACCCTGAGCCGGTGAGATTTGAACCGCTGAACTGCTGATCTAGCAGTAGCCTGCAGTGCTGCATTTAACCACTGCGCCACCTTGGCTCTTAAGGGACCTTGGAGGTCTTCTAGTCCAACCCCATGTCTAGGCAGGAAACCCTATACTGTTTCAGACAAATGGATATCCAACATCTTCTTAAAGACTGCAAGTGTTGGAGCATTCACAACTTCTGGAGGCAAGCTGATTAATTGTTCTAACTGTCAGGAAATTTCTCCTCAGTTCTAAGTTGCTTCTCTCGTTGATTAGTTTCCACCCATTGCTTCTTATTCTACACTCAGGTGACTTGGAGAATAGTTTGACTCCCTCTTCTTTGTGGCAACCCCTGAGATATTGGAACACTGCTATCATGTCTCCCCTAGTCCTTCTTTTCATTAAACTAGACATACCCAGTTCCTGCAACCGTTCTTCATATGTTTTAGTTTCCAGTCCCCTAATCATCTTTGTTGCTCTTCTCTGCACTCTTTCTAGAGTCTCTACATCTTTTCTACATTGTGGCGACCAAAATTGAATGCAGTATTCCAAGTGTGGCCTTACCAAAGCATTATAAAGTGGTATTAACACTTCACATGATCTTGAGTCTATCCCTCTGTTTATGTAGCCTAGAATTGTGTTAGCTTTTTTGGCAGCTGCTGCACACTGCTGGCTCATATTTAAATGGTTGTCTTCTGGGGTGTTGGCTATTTCTGCCAGCTTGGTGTTATCTGCAAATTTGATGAGTTCCGCATTTATTCCCGAATCCAAATTATTGATGAAGATGTTGAAGAGTACTGGACCCAAAACAGAGCCTTGGGGTACTCCACTGCATACTTCCCTCCGTGTAGATGCAATTCCATTGAGGACTACATGTTGAGTGCGGATGGTCAGCCAGTTACGAATCCATCTGGTGGTGATGCTGTCCAACCCACATTCTGTACGTAAGAATCCTTCCCTTAGCAGAAAGTGCTTAGTTAGCACTTTTGTCAGTGTACAGTAGAGTAACAATTTTGGCTGTGGTTGCATCAGTTTATAGATAGAATGTGGAGGCTACATTTTCAAGGAGACATGTACACAGACATGTATGTATGAATCTATGCATGCATGTATCTGCGTCTCATTCCTGATCAACAGGGAACCTGATGGAATAAGCCAATACAATAAGGGAAAAATAGAAAAGAAAAGAATAGAATAGAATAGAATAGAATAGAATAGAATAGAATAGAATAGACCTTTGAGGTCTTCTAGTCCAGCCTCCTGCTCAAGCAGAAGAACCTATACCATTGAAAATAAGTGACTGTCTAGCCTATTCTTAAAAACCTCCATTGCTGGAGCGTCCACGATTTCTAAGGACAATCTGTTCCACTGGTTAATTGTCCTGACTGTTAGGAAAATTTGCCTTAATTCCAAATTGATTCTCTCTTTGATTAGTTTCCAACCATTGTTTCTTGTCCCAGCCTTTGGTGCTTTGGAGAATAATTTGATCCCCTCTTTTTTGTGGCAGCCCCTCAAATACTGGAATGCTACATTCATGTCTCCCCTAATTCTTCTTTTCTTTAGACTAGCCAAACCTAAAACTTGCAACAGTTTCACATATGAGATGAGATGCTATAGATCCAACATTAACTGGTGATAAATAAATGCTTTACTTAATAAAATAAGTAAAGCAGCCTTGGTATCATTTCATTTCCTGAATGGCTTTGTAGGTAAATGAATTTGGTATCACCTAAGGATTGTATAAAAGGCTATGTTGAAAGAAATGTCCATCTGGGTTAAATTCCAAGTAGGAGAAAGATACTGGAAACATGGAGGCTATTTGGAAAGATGGTTTAATGGTGGACAGGACCAAATGGTTTGAAGGCAAAACGAGCACATGGAGTGTGTGTGTGTGTATGTGTATTTGTATGTATGTATGTGTGTATGTATATTTATGTGTGTGTGTGTATGTATGTATGTATATATCTATGTCTATATCTATATCTCTATATCTCTATCTCTATCTCTATCTCTATCTCTATCTCTATCTCTATCTCTATCTCTATCTCTATCTCTATCTCTATCTCATCTATATCTATATCTATATCTATATCTATATCTATATCTATATCTATATATCTATATATCTATATCTATATCTATGTTTTCTGAGGTTTTCGCGGGTGTTAGTATGTAGGTCTCTAGTTGTTCGGGTTTTCTCCCGCGTAGAATTGGAGATGTCTTGGCGACGTTTCAACAAAGTCTCATTCGTCATCTTCAGGCTGCTTCAGACTACTTCAGGCTTGGTGTTTCCAGGAGTAGTGTGAGATCTCGGCTGTTTATTCCTTTTAACTGCCAGTAGGGGATTAAATTTAACTGCCAGTAGGGGATTAAACTGATTGGGTGGGGGTTTGGCTGTGTCTTGATTGGGTGGAGGTGTGTCCTTATTTGGTGGAGGAGTGTTCTGTTCTGATTGTTTGGGGGGTTGTGTTTCATGTGAGGGTAGGTTTTTTTTTTAAAGAGGCTAATTGTGCTTTTGCAGTCTGGCTTCTTGTTCTGGGTCGTGCCTCCTCATCAGTTTGTGTTTTTGTCTGTTTTCTTTGTGGATGTTTTTTGGTGATATTCTGTGTGGCTATTGTGGGTGTGGGCCTGGTCTCATTCATCATGTTTGGGACTCGTTTGTTAATAAGGGCAGGTTTCCAAAAGGCTGGCAGGCGGGAGGTATCGTCCCGCCTGTTCATGCTGTGTGGGCGTTTTTCTATTTCAATTGCTTCTCTGATTATACGGTTGTTGAAATGTTCGGCCTTGACGATAGTTAATTGTCTGTGGTGCCTTTTATGTATGGGAGGAGGGCTTTTCCATTTTCTTGTTTTCTGTCCTGGACTTTAGTGGGGGTTTCTTTTTGGATTAGGTTGGTGAACTTATTTCTTTGGAATCCATTGGATGTCAGTACGTTAGTGAGAGTGTGTAGTTCGGTTTTTAGGTGTTGTTCATCAGCTAGGCGAGATCTCACACTACTCCTGGAAACACCAAGCCTGAAGTAGTCTGAAGCAGCCTGAAGATGACGAATGAGACTTCGTCGAAATGTCGCCAAGACATCTCCAATTCTACGCGGGAGAAAACCCGAACAACTAGAGATCTACATCTACATCTACATCTACATCTACATCTACATCTACATCTACATACATACATACATACATACATACATACATACATATATATACACATACATACATACATATATATATATATAAATTTAATTATATAATTAAATTATAATTATATTTAATTAATTATTATTTTATAGATAGATAGATAGATAGATAGATAGATAGATAGATAGATAGATAGATAGATAGATAGATAGATAGATAGATAGATAGATAGATGAAGGGAGGGAGGGAGGGAGAGAGAGAGAGAGAGAGAGAGAGAGAGAGAGAGAGAGATTATATACACACTACACACTACCTCTTGGGCTTTGTCTTGGAGCTACTTGTTCCTGTGTAAGAAATGTATTATGATTGGTTGTCAGATTCCTATACTTGGTTGAATCTTTGATTGAATGCAATCTCCCTGTCATGCCTGCAAGCCATCTTTTCTTTTTGGACTTCAGATCTGCCACACTTTCTACTGTGGGAAAATGGGAGGGGGATTATATGGAGTTGGGTGATATGTAGCCATAATAACATTCTTTTTAGAAAGTCAAGGTCATTCTTTGTCTCTGCACCTGGCCAGAACTGGATGAGTGGATTCTATCTTCATGGCAATGGGAGATTGTGATGAACTTCTGGGTATTGGGGCAGAATCTTGAACTTTCAACTGGATGGGAAAACCTGGAAGCTTTCAGATTCAGGTTTTTCCAGATGTGGGACATTTCTAATAAAGTGGAAAGGTGAGGAAACTCAAACCTCAGAGTTTTATTTCATGGAGGGTGTTTTTTTTAGAACACTTACACTTCCTAGATGCCATGCAGTGGTGGGATTCAATTTTTTTTACTGCCGGTTCTGTGGGCATGGCTTGGTGGGTGTGGTAGGGGAAGGATACTGTAAAATCTTCATTCCCACCCCAACCCAGGGAGAAGTTACTGCAAAATCCTCATTTCCTCCCGATCGGCTGGGATTCAGGAGGCAGAGAATAGATGGGGGCAGGGTTTCAATCAGAGGTGGTATTTACCGGTTCTCCAAAGTACTCAAAATTTCCGCTACCAGTTTTCCAGAACTGGTCAGAACTTGCTGAATACCATCTCTGGTGCCATGTGGTGAGTTTTATTGCTAGATGGGTAGAGGGCTCATCCTATCTTGAGGGCCATGTCTTAATCCAAATACCTGGAGCTGAAGTGGGGGAGCAGGGAGCTGCAGGATTTTTTTTTTTTTTTTTTTTTGTAGATTTTATTAGTATTTGTAGGCCGCCCTTTTCCCTGAGGGGACTCAGGGCGGCTCACATAAAATCGGGGAAGGGGAATACAGACGTTAAGATAGAGACATATAATAAAATAGTAAGCAACATACATTCATCATTCGGGAGGGGTAACTATCCTTGTCCCCAGGCCTGACGGGCGAGCCAGTTCTTAAGGGCTGTGCGGAAGGCCTGGACGGTGGAGAGGGTGCGAATCTCTACGGGGAGCTCGTTCCAAAGGGTCGGGGCTACTACTGAGAAGGCCCTCCTCCTTGTAGTTGCCAGCCGACATTGGCTGGCCGATGGAATGCGGAGGAGGCCTAATCTATGTGATCTTATTGGTCGCAGGGATGTAATTGGCAGAAGGCGGTCTCTCAAGTATCCAGATCCACTGCCATGTAGGGCTTTATGGGTGACTAATAGCACCTTGAAGCGCATCCGGAGATCAACAGGTAGCCAGCGCAGCTCGCGGAGGATAGGTGTTATGCGGGTGAACCGAGGTGCACCCACAATCACTCGCGCGGCCGCGTTCTGTACTAGCTGAAGTCGCCGGATGCTCTTCAAGGGCAGCCCCATGTAGAGCACATTGCAGTATTCCAGCCTAGAGGTCACAAGGGCCCGGGTGACTGTTGTGAGCGCCTCCCGATTCAGGTAGGGTCGCAACTGGCGCACCAGGCGAACCTGGGCGAATGCCCCCCTGGTCACAGCCATTAAATGGTGGTCAAACGATAGCTGTGGATCCAGGAGGACTCCCAAGTTGCGAACCCTCTCTGAGGGGTATAAAATTTGACCCCCCAGCCTGAGAGATGGAATATTGGTCGAATTTTTGGGAGGGAAACACAACAGCCACTCGGTCTTTTCTGGGTTGAGCACAAGCTTGTTAACCCTCATCCAGTCCATAACAGCTTCAAGGCCTCGGTTCATCACGTCTGCCGCTTCATTGAGTTGAAGCTGCTTTGTCTTTAAAACATGTTTTTCCTTTACTCATCCAGGAAAATATAATATTCTGCCTTTTTAATATGTCCTAGAATATCTAGGAGGTGGATGGGTGCTAACTTTTTTAGAGCTGCAAGGGGTCATTTTAGGATCTATAGACTAAAAATTACCAATTTTCATCATCTAGTTCCTTATTTAGCATCACTTTGCCCTTTGGATACATTTGTGTTTTTGTTTGTGTCTGAATGTAAGTACATACATCCGTGCTCATGTTTTCAATTTTTTTTTAACTTTCTGGAAATTTCTTTGAGATTTTCTGGACTAGTCTCTGCAATTTCTTGGCATGGTTTTTTCGGAACAGGTTTGCCACCAACTCCTTCGTAGGACTGAGAGAAATTGGCCCAAGATTACCCAACTGGTTTGGTGTTAACATGGGATTAGAACTCATAGTCCCCATTTTCTAGCCCAGGATCTATCTGTCAGGGTTCCAAATAACATCCAAAATTAAACCAGAGTCCAAGGCAAAGTATTCCTTCAAGTTCCAATTTATTAAGAGAGTCATGTTGGCACATCTGGGGTAAACCCGAATCTGAGCTTCCTGGGTTTTCCCAATCCAGTTGAGAGTTCATGATCTTTCCCCGACACTCACAAGTCGGTCACATGGTCCAATTTTCCACTGCCATGCTGGCAGTTCCACCCATCCAGTTCCGGTCAGATGCAGCGGTGCAGAGACAAAGGATGAGCTTGGATTCTAGAAAGGAATTTTATTTTGACAACATCACATTCTACTTCTTACTATCCCCCCTCCCAATTCCTCACTAATGAAACAGCATAGTAGAATAGAATATTAGTTTGGCAGGCCAAAGATCCCAAAAGGAACTGGCTGCAGGCCTGACACTACCTTTTGGGGAATTTTCAGAGATAGAATTAAAAATCTTGGCCCTACGCCCTCTAAGGACTTCAGAGGAATGCTGGCCATCATTTGCAGCCCTCTGGCCATACTGTTGCATTTTTGCAGAAAGACACTTTTTATTTATATGTGTTCTACCCAACTTCATTTGCTATCCAAACAAAATAAAATAAGATGAAATAAAGGTCTAGATCAGGGGTGTCAAACTGAAGGCACACGGGCCAGATCTGGCCTGCAATGTGGTTGTATCTGGCCCACGGGGCTGTCCTGGTCTGCCCAATATGAAGAGGAAAGATCAGGCCAGTCTGGCTTTGGGCTGGTCTACCCAATGCGAAGAGGAAATATGCCAGCAGTTTGGAGAGTGGTGTCAAACTAGCCACGCCCACCCAGTCAGCCATGCCCACCATGCCTTCCCGAGGTCAACCACAGCCCTCAAAGAAATTAACACCCCTGCTTTAGGTGTAATGGAAATCAGTTCTTTATCTTAGTTTACAAATTTGTGATCAATGATGAAAACCAGAATAGAAAGCATTTTCTCTCACTGAAAAGAAATAAATACAAATAAAAATAATCAGAAATAATGATATTTCTACTCAGGCTAACAATTTAAATGGTATCATTTCTTTGTAAGATTCTTTATATTATTAATTAAAAGCAAACAGTTGTATTTCAGTAAACTACAGTCCTTTCTTAAGATTCAATATGTGATAATTAGAGCTATTAAGAAAGTATCACTGGTTCTTATTTATTCTGAGATTATTATGATAAGATTGTACATACGGCATAAAAAGTTTACTCATTAAAGTTCTAGCAGAAATGTCTTTTTTTGGGGAAAATACTTTTTGTTATTCATGAGAAAGAAAATTAAATTGAGCCCCCTCTTTTTTCCTCCACGTTTCAAGATCTGTATCAGAAAATTACAGTGTTAATGCAACTTAATAAATGTGCTTATATAAATCATATATATTTATAGACAGTGAAATCGTAGAAACATTTGAAGGGGAGTGGTAGAAATGTATTTATTTAATTTATGTATTTAAAAGATTATATGGCTTCCCATCCTAAGAAAACATGGGCGGCTTACAATAACCATTAAACCAATAAATAAAGCAATCATAAAAACAATAAACCAAATCCCTGCATCATAATCCTTGGGAGAGGCCATAGAAGGCCTCTTCCTTCCATACCTTCCTTCCATGACTTGTATTTTCACAATCCCTGTACTTCAGTAAAAAGCCATGGCTTAATGCCTTTCTGAAATGCTATGGTAGGAGGGTGGGGGCCTGCTAATTGTCAGTGAGACGGTGTTCCACAGGGGTGGGTTCCGGCTTCTGTTAGTGCCTGTTCACTTAGGAATGTGCTTCGCACGCTCACCTTGATATGCACTATGTGCACATACACAGTAGTAAAAAAAATGCTTCTGCGCATGTGCAGAAGCAAAAAATAGAATGGCGGTGCCATAAGCGCTCCAATAGAACCAGTTTGGGGGCATGACTGGCCGAGTTACTACCCACTCGGCCGAACCGGTCTGAACCGATCAGACCTTGTGGAACATCAGAGGAACCCACCTCTGATGTTCCACAAGGTCAGGGTAGCCATGGAAAAGGCACACTTCTAAGAACCTGCTATGGCAAAGCCACCCCCACCCTATCTAGCAGGAGAGACAAATTCTTAGACAAAGGCTTTCCTACCAATCTACCAGGATCTATATGCTATATAGATTTTAAAGGTGATAATCAGGCCCTTCAATTGCACATGGAAAAACACTGGGAACCAAAGCAGTTTCCACAAAAAACGGTAACATGAGCAAACTTATAAGCACTGTGTATCAATATGTCCAAAGCTATTGAGTGAATCAGCAATTAAAAATTAAAGAAAACAGTATCATATACGGTACTTACCAATCTATTCCAAGAGCTGTGGTGGCGCAGTGGTTAGAATACAGTACTGCAGGCTATTTCTGTTGACTGCCGACTGCCAGCAGTTTTGCGGTTTAGCAGTTTGAATCTCACCGGCTCAAGGTTGACTCAGCCTTCCTTCCTTCCAAGGTGGGTAAAATGAGAACCCAAATTGTTGGGGGCAATATGCTGACTCTGTAAACCCTTTAGAGAGGGTTGTAAAGCACTGTGAAGCGATATGTAAGTCTAAGTGTTATAGTACTATTGCTACAGCAGCACTGAAAAAAGTGACTTATGACCATTTTTTACACTTACAACCATTTCAGCATCCCCATGGTCATGTAATCAAAATTCAAATACTTAGCAACTGACTTATATTTATGATGGTTACAGTATCCTGGGGTCATATTTTGCAACCTTCTGACAAGCAAAGTCAAAAGGGAAGCAAGATTCATTTAACAACTGTAATACTAATTTAACATCTGCAATTAACTACAGTGGCAAGAAAAGTCATAAAATAGAGTAAAACTCAACGCATGTGTCACTTAGCAACATAAATGTTGAACTCAGTTGTGGTCATAAATCGAGGACTACCTATAATGTAAAGTGATTAATCACATGAAATCTTTTCATGTTCTCCCATCAAGAGAGCTAATTTGTTCTTGGAATTTGTCCTGCGCATTATGAAGTCATGTGATCAAAATATCCTATGCTTTATAAGCACTTGCTAAATAGGGCAGTCAGAAGTTAGTGCTGAAAGTTCACAGGAACTGCATTGGAAGCACTGTCCAATTATTTCACACCAAAGGAAAATACATCTGGGGAGCAGAGCGTGTAAGTATATATGTCTCTTCTTTAAAAGAAGGCATCAGGAACATCTAACCATTTATAATGGTCTGTAAGAATGTCTTTGAAAGACAAGGGGAGAAGAACAGCTGAGACTAGACCATACTCAGATAAGAGAAAGCTTAGTCCTCAGAATGAATGAACATATAACAAGTTTCTTAGAGGTGGGGGGAAGATATGTACTTTCAGATTTGCAAGATTCTACTATTGCAACCTTACAGTAGAGATAGTGTTAATACTCATGTTTGTAATTCTTACCTCAAATGGCTGACACTAGCATCATCCAATAAAGCCCTCTGGATTGGGTGTTAAACTCAATTTTTCAATTGGGTCTAAATTCTTGCTAATTGTCCAGAGCCAAAAATCAGTATTCCTGCTCCAGCAGTTGCAAATTGAAGTTGGGGGATTTGATGAGGTTAAGATTAATCTAGGTTTGTTTGGTTTAATCATAACTGCTTCTTATTTTGTAGGAGTAGTTCATAGCATTATATTTTTTATTGAGGCCATACTTTGGCTGGTATCAAGGACAATGAGTCAAAGAAAATTAATATGTCATTTGAGATTTAATCACGCTTAAGTTTGATATTATAGGTTTTTCAAGAAGGACTAATGTGAGAACAGACAAATATTCCTGCTGGTCTAAACTGCGTTTGAATCAGCATGAGATAGTAATGGAAGTAACCATCATGAGATGTTAGAAAATAGACTCTAATTAGACTTCCGGAACCAGTGCGGATATTTTTTCAATGGAGAGTGTCATGTATTCAGCTCTGTGCCAGAAGAGGGAACCGCCCTGGATGCTGATTGGTTAAGCCGTCTGACAGTGGGGTATTTAAGGAGCTGTCAGATGGGGAAACTTCTGTTCTGTTCGTTCATAGTTTAAAGCAGTTGCGATTAGCTAGTGATATTAACAAAGGGTTTGAACTAAAGCTGTTTCGCCTCATTTGTCCACACCCACCTCCAATGTTCACAATATTGAACATTGGCAACAAAGGTGGGATGTGGAACAGAGGCAGTAGAATAGAGAGAATCGGGAATTAGGCGTGTTAGCAATACGATTTTCTCAGGGGCGAAATTAACAGTGACATCTCCTCAGAAGATTAGCAATGGCTGCCCTCCTGGCATTCACTCTTTTTAATCCCAATATTGAGCCATGGGAATCTTATATTACTAGGTTCGAATGTTTCCTCAGGGCTAACGAAGTAACTGATATGTCCAGTGACAGAAAGTGTGCTTATTTTTTAAGCGTTTGTGGACTAGAGATGTTTGATACGGCCATCTCCCTTACAGCGCCGAATTCTATACATACCATGACATGGGAGATTTTGATGGCTAAGTTAAAGTTTCATTATGCTCCATCCCCCTCCAAAATTTCTAGAAGACATGCTTTTTACCACAGAAATAAGAAGGAGGAGGAGTCAATCAACCATTATGTAGCTGCTTTGAGATCTTCTGCTTTATATTGCGAGTTTAAAGATCTCAAAGATGCCTTGATGGACAGGTTGGTGTGTGGCGTGAGGGATCTTCACCTTCAATGCTGCCTTTTAGCCAAGCCTGAGGTAACTTTCCAGTCAGCCCTGGACGAGGCAAGGGCTGCTGAGTTGTCCACTCAATCACTGGCTGTTATTCAAAATCAAACACCAATTACTCTGGCCAAATTAGATAACTCTTCAAGCACAGCTATACACCACAGTGAGGCTGGCATAGAAAATAATCCTAAAGAGGAGAAAGATGTACATAGATTGAATGGAGGGGGAAAGAAGTATGACCCTAATACAACCCCGGAACTAGTTTTGGTTGTGGGGGAAGCCACTTTAGATCTATCTGTAAATTTAAGAAGGCTATATGCAGAAATTGTGGCCGAAAAGGGCATATAGCTAAAGTTTATAAAGCCACAGAGAATGGAGATTTTGTGGTATCCTTCCCCTGCCACGCCCACCAAGCCACACCACACCAACCAAGCCTTGCCCACAGAACCTGTAGTAAAAAAATGATTTTCACCACTGGTCTGATGGTTCTCCTGGACTTGTGACTTGTGCTCAAGGACTGGATTATAGCCATGGCCTGGAAAATCTTTGCACAGCTGCATCTTAAATTGAGAAATACTGCTCACAGACATCATGCTTTAGGCACCTTTCATTTGGAGTACAGATAGTCCTCGACTTACAACCACAATTAAGTCCCAAATTTCTGTTGTTAAGTGAGACATTTGTTAAATGAGCTTTGCCCCATCTTACAACCTTTCTTGCAACAGTTGTTAAGTGAATTACTGCAGTTGATAAGTAAGTAACCTGGTTGTTAATCTGGCTTCCCTGTTAACTTTGCTTGTCCGGAGGTCACAAAAGGAGATCACATGATCTTGAGACACAGCAATCATCATAAATATGAGTCAGTTGCTAAGTATCTGAATTTTGCTCACATGATCATTGGAATGCTTACAGTCGTAAGTGTGAAAAATGGTCATAAGTCACTTTTTTCCAGTGCTGTGGTAACTTTGAATGGTCACTAAATGAACTGTTGTAAGTCGAGAACTATGGGTAGAGCCACAGTGGTATGCAATGGTTAGAATATAGTATTGCTGGCTGCCTGCAATTTGGCAGTTTGAATCTCACCAGACTGAAGGTTAACTCAGCCTTCCATCCTTCCAAAATCAATAAAATGAGGACCCAGATTGTTGGATGCAATATACTGACTCTGTAAACTCCTTAGAGAGGGCTGTAAAAGCACTATGGAGCAGTATATAAGTCTAAGTGCTATTGCTGTTCTAATCTGCTCTACATGGGATTGCTCTTGAGCAGGAGTCAAGGCTTCAGCTGATCCAGAATATGGTAGCATGGTGAAGATTGAACTCTTTGTTACTTATGGGACTACCTCTTCACAATATTTTCTGTCTGTTCCACTCGACTGGGCAAAGTTGGTGCGATCTGGTGAAGCCGTGATGCTTGATGGGTCTTCAGAATCTTGCCTTTCTGTCATGGCACCTGTCTTATGGAACATACATTAACATACAGAGGACCTTAACTCAGTTAGCCTTCCCTAAGGCAATCATACCTGGCTACTTGGATTGCAAGACGATCAAGCTTGGACTGCAAGATGATCCCTTGGACTGCAAGGCAATCAAACTGGTCAGTCCTAGAGGAGATCAACCTTGACTGCTCTTTAGAAGGCCTGATCCAGAAGATGAAACTCAAATATTTTGGCCACCCAATGAGAAGGAAGGACTCACTGGAGAAGAGCCTAATGCTGGGAAAGATTGAGGGCAAAAGAAGAAGGGGATGACAGAGAAGCAGTAGCCATGAGCTTAAATGGACTACAGAGGTGGTAGATGACAGGAAGGCCTAGACTAGAGGAACATTGTCCATGGGGTCACGATGGGTTGGACACGACTTCGCAACTAACAACAACAACCTGGCTACTTCTCCTGGAACTGGGTCCAGAGTACTAATAGAGCTCTGATGTGGATGCTCTGATGTGTATCTTTTCTTGGTGATTTTTTTTAGGGTCTTTGCTTTCCTACTTCTTATCTTGTGGATTGCAATTTTATTCTGCTTTTATGTATTTGAAACCCAGAGTGTCTTTGATAAATCAGCAGCCATGTCATTTTGTTAAATGAATGAATGAATGAATGAATGAATGAATGAATGAATGAATGAATGAATGAATAAATATTAGCAGCAGCTTCCGTAATAACGGTGACCTAGTAAATATGAATTGCATGCTACAAAAAGGCAAAGTTAAGTTTGTATGGGAGCCCATGATGGTGCTAAAAATAAAAAACTTTCAAGACCACTAACTTGACAAGCTGTAAACTGTCATGAGCAGAAGCAGTCCCTGTTTTGTGCCTAGAAGACATCAGCTATTCCAGGACTTCAAGAATGTAGAATTAAGGGGGAGAAAACAATTGGGAAGCTAGTGGGTTTAATCTGTAGCTGGGAGGTGAATCTCACAGAGGGTGGGGACAGAGTATTACCTTATCAATTAGCAAAGGTAATAGGCTAAGCATTTAGAACAGATTCTGTTCATGTCTTCTGTAATGGATTTAAACCTTCTAAGGCAGTGTTTCTCAACCTTGGTCACCTGAAGATGCGTGGACTTCAACTCCCAGAATCCCCCAGCTGGCTGGGGGATTCTGGGAGTTGAAGTCCACACATCTTCAGGAGGACCAAGGTTGAGAAACACTGTTCTAAGGCCATGATAGCGAACCTGTGGCCCATGTGCCTGAAGTAGCACATGGAGCCATGTCGCCTTGCACCTGTGGCATCACCCATTCCTCTTCCAGGTTTCTGGCGTGCATGCACATGTGATGATCACCTGCCCTTCCTGCGTGCGGCAGTGCTGTAAACTTGAAGAGCTGGTCCTCCATTTTCCGGCATGAGCATGCGTGCCAGCCAGCTGTATACTCGCATGTGCATGCGCAGCAGTAACTGAGAAAACTAGCTATCTGGCACACATGCGCATGATGGAAACCAGAAGTTCATTTTTTGGCATGCGCATACCTCCTGAGCAGCTCCTCTTCTGGGTTGTGGTCCAGAGGAAAGTGCGTGTTCTAAGGTATTGTAATTTAGTTGTCTTTCTTTTTCTTGTGGTCTGTACTCTATCACTGCTACTTAGAGGTAAGTTACAGCAGTGGTCCCTAAGTTTTCTAGTGTGGCCCAGTGCTGCTGGTGGTGGTAAATTTCAGAAGAATGCACACATGCATAGTTCCATTTATGTGAGTGATGGGTGTGTGCATGTGTCCTCCGCTCACATTAGCGGAGAGCACTTGAGCAGAGGGCACTTGAGAGGAGAGTGCTTGCATGCAAAGCTCAATTCGTGCAAAGCTCCATTCATGCAAGTGGAGCTTCACATGCCGCTTGCCCATCCCTTCTATGGCCTTGGCTCAAACAGGCCGTGGATGGCTAGTGAGCCTTGGGCCATGGGTTGGGGACCTCTGAGTTACAGAATGTTATTGGAAACTGAAATATTGATTCATTGCCTTGCTGCCATTTTGACCCTTGACAGTGTGATGCCACAATAACATCTTGTCCTTTCCCACTGCTTTGACCAACTATGGTCAGTGACAGAAGAATCCAGGAATAAAGATAAAGATTTCCTCGCACATATGTGCTAGTCGTTCCCGACTCTAGGGGCAGTGCTCATCTCCGTTTCAAAGCCTAAGAACCCAGCGCTGTTCAAAGACATCTCTTGGGTCATGTGGCTGGAATGACTAAACGCCAATAGCACACGGAACGCTGTTACCTTCCCACAAAGGTGGTTCCTCTTTTTCAACTTGTATTTTTACACGCTTTCAAACTGCTAGGACAAGTAACAGGGGCTCAATCCGTTAGGTGGTTCTAGGGATTCAAGCCACCGAACTGCCAACCTTTCTGATTGACAAGCTCAGTGCCACTGAGCCACCACTTAATTTAGGAATAGGTTAATCCAAATGTTTGAAGAGAATTAAATGAAGGGAAACAAATAATGTAGTGGTATTGCAAAATGCACTTTCAAAAAGCCTAACTACACTTTGTAGTAGCTGAACATGGCAAGACACAAGACACAAAAATGGAAGTAGAAAGATTTACATTTTATGTCCTTTTCTATTCTCATCTAATATTAACTTTTTATAGTTACTTCACAATTTGCACTATTCAGTTTTTAGGATGAGAATCTAAATTTTCTTTCAAATACATGTACAGACTACTACAAGGGAGCAAATTTGTCATTAGGGTTTTGGTTTAACAGAAATATAATGTATTTTGGAAAATATTCATTCCTATGGATTTAATTCTATATGAAATACAATCTTTTTGATCACAAGCCTGCACATTAAGAGTTCCATTGATTAAGTTTGTTTTAAAAAAAATCTTTGTAAAATCTCTCTTATTTCATAAGCTAGTTTATTTACCACTTAAATTAAATAACACATCTCCATATTTTTTAGATGTAAACAGCTATAGATATACACCCATAAAACAAATAGAACAGCTTAACTTAGTAAAGCAGGAATCTCACTTTAGCTGCTGTGAACTTTAATTTATGACAGTGATTAGCCAGAAAATTCTGTTCATTTAATGAATATTTGGTTATTTAATTAAGTAGGTTTATCTAGAAGCCACTCCAATTCTGAAGGTTATGGGGAATAAACCATGAAATATACTCAATTGTCACTTACTGAACAAGTGGAAATTCACATATAATGATGTCAGTGTGGTTTATTAGTCCTATGAAAGAACTTACTAGAGTAAGTGTAACATTAGCTTTTAAATGGCTGTCTCTCATCATTTATATAATAACTTGTGACAAATCCTAGTTAGCAATTTAAAAAATGCTAAGAGAATCAGACCTGCAAACTACCTAGATGAAAGCTTTCCAGAATTGTAGGTTAAACTGAAAAGTTTTTTTTTAAAAAACCTACCCCAAAAGAAGCAGTAGCAAACTACCCGTCACATCATGATGAAGAAAATTCCTAAGCACAAGTATATTTCATTTCACTTCTTTGGAAACAGGCAACAATTCATTTCAAATCATTCAACAAAATGGAAACAATTGGAGTTAAGTTTTAAATGAGTAGCCTCTACCTTTATAAATTGCACAGTTGAGATTGGATTGTACAATCCAATTAAAATGAAAAATTCATTTCTGTTAATTAAAACAGGGGGGGGGAAATGCTCCCCCCCCCAAGTGAAATCCTTGAATCCATAAAGGAGGAATTATTTGAGTAATGTTTGAAAAGGCTATTATGTACAAAATACATCACAAGGATGTGTTGTAGCCACATATTAAAACCTTTTGTTTATATAGAGTTGATTCACAATGCATGTCTCTCTCTTGTTCATGATATGCCTTTACAATATTCATGCTGATGACTTACAGATGTGAAGCATAGTACCATGACTGTTAATATTCAGCTGCCTATTGTAAAGCCAGAAATTAATCAAATTGTGCAGCTTCTTATGGCATAAGAGTGTGTTGTTAAAAAAATGTTATCCAAGGGAAGAAACTATGGGCAAATATACTATGTCTGTAGAAATAAATAAGTTTTATGATGGTTTGAATCCAAGCCTTAGAATTATTATTATATATTTTAATCAGAGTAGCCTTTCCTCATCTGGTACTCCCAGATGTGTGTGGAATACGTCTGATAGTTATTGATAATTAGAGAAATTGTAATCCATCTGTAGATACTGAATTGGGAAAACTTTTTTTTAAGAGAGAACATTCTATTCTTAGGTATTTTCTTTTGAGAAAATGTATAAAATAACTCAAAAGGAAGGAAAAAAATTGAAGAAGCTAACTACAGTACCAGATAATTATGAAAAAAATCCATTGATTATTTGATAAAGCTAAAGCAAGAATAGGAATCAATCCCCTGGCAGTGAAAATTTTAAATTTAAAATAAGCTGAAACAAAGCCTTTGAATCTTCAAACACTGTATCTTTAAGAAATTAATGGGTCCCTAAAGAAGTCTTTTTCCCTTAACCAACAATCTAACAAAAGAACCAGGATAGCCTAGTTTCTGGTCATAAAGAACTACTGTATTAAAATTTTCTCTTCTATCTTAATAGGGATGTAGAAATAATGTTGTCCCCAATTCTGAGCCTGGTGCCGAAGCCAATGATGGATGCCAGACACGAGGTGCAGGTTTTCTGGTTGCTTTTTATTGGAGTACTCCAAGGAAAAGGGTTCCTGGTCCAACGGCCAAGAACCCAGAACAAAGGATTAAGAAAGCTTTATACATTTTCATTAAAGGAGAAGGCGGGACAAGGCGGGGTAATAAGAAATATCATCTAATAAACATTTTAATAATAATTCTACAATTTGTTCTATGTCTCTAGCTGTCCCTATTCCTAAGTCTTGCCTAATGAATGCCCCAGGAGTTATGTAATACACATTTCATTTTCTGACGGCCATCTCTATTTCTAACTTTTACCTGAAGTCTGCAAGTTGTCTAATTCTTGTCACTTTTATCAACTTTCTAACTACCCATAATTGCTACAAGCTTTACACATGCATATTTCCTGTGGAGGAAGCATTCTTTGTTCTTGCCTGACAGACTCCACAATTACAATCTTCCTGATTTACTTTCAAGCGTGTGCCATGACCTTGCTTCAGCAGCCAGCCGATCAATAATGTAACACAAACTTAATGCTATTTTTGTTTGTTTGACACACAGGTGTCAAACTTGCAGCCTCCCGTTGCCATCCCGTAACATTTCACAACATTTTTTTCTCTTCGTGGAGCTGGGGTAGGTGTGGCCTGTGGGTGATGCATCCAGCCCGCAGGCCTCCACTTTGACCCCTGGTCTATCACATCTCTCATTCCCCATTGTTGATTATAACATCTTCTATCTTGTCTTGAGGTTTTCCATTTTGTTGAAAGAAGCAACACCTGTGGATAAAAGCCCTGTTTTGTTCAAGGTTTTATGGTATTATTGGCCTCAAAGAGGTCTTAAAATATCTTTCTTTTCAATGATATATGATATTGCTATATTTTCTTAGGACTAATTACCACCATATCTCAATGTACATTGGGTGTCATTGGGCAAGGATGAATCTAGTGGCCTTTCCTTCCTTCAAACTGCCTGGACATGACCTTACAGGTAACAAATGTAGGATATGGCTGATTTTATCCTGCCTTTTTAAAAATCCCATTATGATTATTGTTTCAGTCTGGCCTTGCCTAAGCATGGAAGGATATATTGGATAAACTATTAACATAGTGGTTTTTTTTCCTGATCTTGTTTTATCTTTTTTGTCAAATATAGGCCTAAAAATAAATGCTTCCAGGTATTTGATGGATCTTCTTTCACATTATTTTACAGCTCTTTATCAATGACAAGAGTCCAGATAAGAAAAGTGTTGGTATCTTTATTTGCATTAGGGTTTAATCTTTTATATTTCTACTCAGAAGTAAAACTTTAAGAAGTTTCACACACTTATTTCTGGATAGGTCTCAATAGCAGGGCCTAGAAGCTTTACTTGCTTAATTTTAATTATATATTTTTTCTATTTAAAAAGAGTATAGATACATCCAATGGAAAATTGCAGTTCCTGAAGTTCTCGATAGTAGCTGGCCCTGCTGAATTTATTTGGTCACCCCCTCTTCTGACAGATAACCAAGCACTAAACTGCACATGAGCTCCAAAAACATTCTTGAACTTAAAAATGATGGTGCAGAGTTGTGCTTTCTTATGCAACATCCCAGGTTGTTATTGGTTTTTTAAAAATAATTAAAACAATATGAAGTGCAGTTTGAAGCAGTATGGTTTGGGTCATAAACATTAATTATCTAAACTTAGTACAAAAATAATCAGAATGTATTCTTTAGATATTGATATTGACTTGGAATTAGTTGAATATAACTAATGCAGATATTTCGTTTCATATAACTAGAAGTCTAAAATATTGTTAATAAAAGATATGGTATGTTAAAAAATATTAAGAGCACTATTTAAAAAGTAAGTCAAAAACATGATGTTTCAGAGCTGAAGCTTGAATTCAGCATTAGCTGAGATTAAGTTCTCAGTGCAAATTTGACTTAATATTAATATTACATATTAATGCTGCCTATTAATATACACAGACACAGAGAGACACAGACACACGTATATGTGTGTGTGAATGTGTGTGTGTGTGTGTGTGTCTCATACATACCTCAATGGAAGGCTACCAACCTACTTTTTATTGAGGGCCTGTATATTGCACGAGTAAAAAGTGGGCTGTGAAATATCTACAGACCCCTCGCATCCTGGATTATAAATTGTTTCAACTTCTAACCTCAAAACGATTGTATAGGGATTGTACACCAGAACATCTAGACACAAGGACAATACCATCACTCTGCTATAGAACTAATCCCACAATATTGTCAAACTATTAAGACTGTATTACTATTATTTTTGTCATCCTTCCTATTACCTATCCTCCCACTTATGAGCATAACCATGTTGCTTGTATTTATATGCTTTATATTGTTCTGTTCGTTTCCTAGTATGATTTGATTGCTTATTTAGTAACCTAAGACTATCACTAAGTCTTATGATTCTTGATGATTTTTTCCCCCTTTTTCCCCTTTTTATATACACTGAGAGCATATGCACCAAAGAAAAATTCCTTGTGTGTCCAATCACATTTGGCCAATAAAGAATTCTATTCTATTCTATTCTATAATATATTTTCCAAATAGAATTTGGGAATAAAGCAGTGCTGAAAGAGATTGATATATCACTGTCATAGAGTCAAAACAACTATTCCAGTTTTTATATGAACAACTGTCCTCATCTGAGATATAAAGTAAGTCGGGAAAACGCTTTACACAAAACAGTCACATTTCAGAAACAAGATTTCAGTGTTTGCAGCTCAAAGGCTTTTATTCTTCCTCAAAGTATGTGCTCGTCCCTAATGTTAATGCACTGCATTGTCCTCTCATTGTCCTGGGTTTATGAATAAATAATTAGTCTTATTTAATTAATGAGGTCTGGCTAATAATATTCCCAAACTGTCTCTGCTTTCATATCCTTCAGTAATGAAATATGTTCCTGACTCGTGTGAATTCATAAGAAGTGGGGAGAAAAGAGAAAGGGGAAGAGAATAAGGGACTTTTCATAATTCAGTGGTGCTTAAAAATTTCAGTGACAGACTGTGTGCAAAGCATCTTAACTCAGCTAGGAAGACTAGAGTCTATCTTTCTCCCTCCCTCCCTCTCTCCCTCTCTCTCTCTCTCTCTCTCTCTCTCCCCTCCCTCTCCCTCTCTGTTTCACTCCCCCCCCAAATTGAAATAATCTCATGGTATCAATGCCAGATATCTATATTTTAAGGCACATGAATCTCTTATAAGGAAGCATCAGTCTGTAAACAAAAGAGGTATTTCTTGATTGCATCAACCACACATATGTGTTACAGTTATCATAGAATAGAGGTCAAGAAAGGAAACAGAAATAAAAAGGTAACATAGATAGCACATTTCAGACATAGGAAAGACTTTTTTTCAGATCTATGCACTGGCTGATGCTATATTTTAGCAGAGACTCCAGGATTCTCAACTTGTTTTTTTTTATCTTCCATAATGCTTTAAGGGGGAGGAGAAAATGGGGAACAGAGCTAATGCTTTTATACAATTATTGTAGTTAGGACAGACAGAAGGAGATAAGGGATTACGCCTGAGGCAAAAGATCCTCCTATCCACATAGTGCTGTCAACCAAACTGCTAGATACTAGTGAAAGCCCTCCGCCCCCCTGCTGTAACAGTGGCAACAGGCTAGCTTAAATAGAAAGAAAATCATGCTGTGTAACACATGCATCTTGCCATCATTCTGTTCCCCCAGCCAGAGTCTTCTGTTTCATTCTACCGAACGCAGTGACAGTCCTATAGAAAAGGTAAACAATGATGTGTCCCGGTTATTAGCAGCTGCATTGAGACAAATGAATATCCAAAAATGCAATTAGCACGGCACCGTAGAATGCAATCACTTTTCTTGCTGTATTGGGTATCCTATAAAAGCATCACTGTGCATTAAAAACAAACCCGAGGGAAATGTTAATAGGAACATTATTGCATTATGGTAATGATTTAAAACTGACTGTGATTATTTCAAAGTGTGTGGGTCTGCCCATGTTGTGTTGCACAGGTCTAAACAATGTGAGCAAATGCAGTTAGTCTACTTTGATATAACACCATCCCACTGTCTACTCAAGACATGCAAATTCTTCATACACTGACTCTATGACTAGGATTCACATAACATACTTGTGGATTGATGTGTTGTGTCAATCAATCATGTGGTTTTTAATCTGTGGATTCCGATTTAGCATATTCTATGAATCTGATCAATTTTTTATATTCAATATATTTTGAGAAATTATGTCCTCTCATGATATATGAATATAGTCCATGCATTTCATTATGCCTAGCTCTGAAGACTGCAAGTGAGGATAATGTCATAGAAGTTTAAAATATTAGCTTTTCACTCAATCATCTCCCTAATAAAAAGGCTTTTCCTTCTGCATCAAGTTTTATTTTATGAATCTTATTACAGGTAGTCTTCAAGTTACAACAGTTTTTTTTAGTAACTTATGACCATTATTCACATTTATGACCATTGCAGTATTCCTATGGTCATGTGATCAAAATTCAGATGCTTGGCAAATGACTCATATTTATGACAGTGTCAGTGTCCCGGGGTCATGGGATCACCTTTTGCAAAATTTTGACAAGCAAACTGAATGGGGAAGCCAAATTTCTTTAACAATTGTGTTACTAAACAACTACAACGATTCACTTAACAGCTGTAGCAAGGAAGATCGTAAAAAATGGGAAAACAATTATTTATCAAATGTTTCACTTAACAACAGAAATTTTGGGTTCAATTGAATCGTAAACTGAGAACTATCTGTATTTGATAGAAATGATGAAGCCACAGACTTTCAATATGATATCATCAAACAAGTGGTGAAAATGATGTAATTTTTATAATTTGGATGATGTCATCAAGACACAAGTGATATTATTTGCTTTCCCTAATAGAGAACAATTGATGAAGCCATTTAGTCATGCTAATTAACCAGATTAATTAACATCGATTAATCTGATACCATCCTACTCATAGTTTCACCATTTTTGTTTGTTGAAACTGCTCAGCATTATACATTTTACATGCCTGGGACTTTAGTTTCAAAAGCATGCTAACTGAAAGCTGCTTTAGCAACAGACTTCAGATATAATGTATACACAAGCATTTCTTTGTAAAGAGGGCCCTTAGATTTGGGATAGGAGAACAAAGACTTTTTTTCTTGGGACTTATCACACATGGTAGAAATGTTGGGGCTACAGAAGGCTGGGATTTTAGAATAGAATAGAATGGAATGGAACAGAATGGAAAAGAAAAGAAAAGGAAAGAATTATTTATTGTCCAAGTGTGATTGGACACATAAGAAATTGTCTTTGGTGCATATGCTCTCAGTGTGCATAAAAATACAAGATGCATTCCTCAAGAATCATAAGGTACAACACTTAATGATAGTCATAAGGTACACATAAGGAATCAGGAAACAATCAATATCAATAGAGATCCTAAGGATACAAGCAACAAAGTTACAGTCCTGCAGTCATAAGTGGAAGGAGATGGGTGATAGGAATGATGAGAAGACTAATAATAATAGTAATGCAGCCTTAGTGAATAGTTTGACTGGTGAGGGAATTATTTGTTTAGCAGAGTGATGGCGTTTGGGGAAAAACTTTCTTGTGTCTAGTTGTCTTGGTGTGCAGTGCTCTATAGCATAGTTTTGAGGGTAGGAGTTGAAACAATTTATGTCCAGGATGTGAGGGGTCTGTAAATATTTTCACAGCCTTCTTTTTGACATTTTGTACATTTTGGTCTTTATTCAAGCAGCAATAAATGGCTTTGTTACCATTCTTCTTCAATCCAGCAACATATGGACAGACTAAGTATTTTCATTTGGATTCCTGCACTGAGCAGTGATTAGAGCCAATGGTTTAATAGGCTCTTTTCTACTCTAGGATTCTATGATTGATTCCTTATTTTCACATTTTGAGCTTTTTTTGCAACAGCTAATACAGGGGAAACAATTAGGACTATTGAATTTTTATGCTTGCTTAAAATGTTATTTTCTTATTTAAAGCTATGAGTCTGTGGCTCAGAAACAACCTACACATCTTTGATGTGTAGCGCCTTGCCAAACTCTGCAAACAAGAGTGGTTTTATTTTAAAAATATAAGATTTTAGATTGCCATAAAGGTACCAGGATTAACCACCAAGTGAATTATTTATAGTTCATTTTGGAAAGCGAACGTGTTCTTTTGCTACTCACTGGGTTAGCAAAACAAAAGACTTGGGAGTCCTATGGTGAGATGCATTCTGGGACCCTGTGAGAAACTCGGGAACTTTCTTTTGAAGCAGAAACCTCTCACTTTCTCACTCTTTGTCATCTTTTAATTTCTTCTCAAATTTCCACACACAAAGATGCAGACACACGGAGCAAAGCCAGATTGCAGTCACAACATGGTCTAAGAGGATTGGGCTGTGACTGCAGGCATCTTCCAGAGTTAGAGAGCAGCAATAAGCTGATGAGAGTTTTTTCGAGAGCTTTTGTGTCCTGTTGTCCATCTGTTGTCCATAGATTCCCCCAGCACTGTTCTGATTGGGACCACTTCTGAAATATGTCCACCTATCTTCCTTCCTCTCCTAGTCCTGCAATCTGCAACCACCTATTCCCATTGCAGGCCAAGACCAGGAGAACTTGGTGTGTGTCAAACCTTCAACAAAAGGGAACTCAAGAAATAGGCTCAGCAGGGATTCCCAGGATGTTCTTTATTTTGGTAGGATGGAATAACAGAATCTTGAAAGCATGCCAGAGTTTCTTTCTGTATCAAACAAAATCAAATTGGGATTACTATGAGTTTCCTTCTTATGTATTTCTCCTTCCTGGGATAGAATCACCTTTCCTGAAAATTCTCCTTCAACCAGCTGCTTGTTCTTTCCCCACTCCCAAGGCTATTTCTTGTCCCAGTCCAGGGCATTCTTTTGTGTGATGTGCTGTTGATCCTTGGCTCATGTGTGTCTCCCTCCCAGTAGTTACAGTTTAATATGTGACACCTTATAGAAGACCCATAACTCTTGGTTGAAGCTAGCAATGGGATCCTTTCACAGACCTACTAATTGTGACATCTTGGAGATCTAAGTCAAGAGCTGTGAAGAAGTCAAAGCACATTAGTTGGGGAGGGAGATTTGCACATGGGGTTCAAAAACAAAGTGTTGGATGTTCATAGCATGTAGACAGGAAGCCTGATCTGGTCAAACGGGAGAGAGGAATAAAGGCTTTCCTCGACAACAGAAGCATTGTCCCAGTAGCCAGCTTCTTTCATGCTGTCCACATGGACATCCAGAAACTGATGTTCCTCCACTTAATTTGTCTGAGACATTTATATACATGTGCATATACTTTTATCAGATAATGCTATGCGGAACTAGAACTTTACAAGAATGCAGCCCCATTACCTAGACAAGCCAAGAGCAAAGTTTGTGTGTAGCTCCACCTTGATATGCATAAAATAGGGTAAAGATGTGATTGGGGACCCTTTTATGCTGGCTGGCTCATCCAGGTCTATTCACGAGGAGCTCATCATTTTTTTTACAGGGGGCACAATTACAGATACGTCTCTTGTGACGAGCCTAATGACAGAGAGTGGAAATGTGACCTTCCTCCCATACTTGGGCATACCAGGGGTTGTGACTTTAAGTATATACTTCCCACCCTGGCTGGCTGATAAAGGAGTCGTTCTCTGTAGCTCAAATGGTTAACTCCCTGCCTGGGAGGCAATAGAGCACAGGTTCGATTCCCAAACTTGGGTATGGCTAGCTGATGAGAGCTAAATAGCTTGAAATAGATCTATACTATTCTCCCTTTATTTATTTATCAGCATAAATATAACAAATGTAACAAAAAAGGCAACAGTAAAAAATATTGGGTTTCTGTCTGGATGGTCTCTTGTGACGAGCCTAATGACAGAGAGTGGAAGTGTGACCTTCCTCCCATACTTGGGCATACCAGGGGTTGTGACTTTAAGTATATACCTCCCACCCTGGCTGGCTGATAAAGGAGTCGTTCTCTGTAGCTCAAATGGTTAACTCCCTGCCTGGGAGGCAATAGAGCACAGGTTCGATTCCCAAACTTGGGTATGGCTAGCTGATGAGAGCTAAATAGCTTGAAATAGATCTATACTAGTCTCCCTTTATTTATTTATCAGCATAAATATAACAAATGTAACAAAAAAGGCAACAGTAAAAAATATTGGGTTTCTGTCTGGATGGTCTCTTGTGACGAGCCTAATGACAGAGAGTGGAAGTGTGACCTTCCTCCCATACTTGGGCATACCAGGGGTTGTGACTTTAAGTATATACCTCCCACCCTGGCTGGCTGATAAAGGAGTCGTTCTCTGTAGCTCAAATGGTTAACTCCCTGCCTGGGAGGCAATAGAGCACAGGTTCGATTCCCAAAAACTTGGGTATGGCTAGCTGATGAGAGCTAAATAGCTTGAAATAGATCTATACTAGTCTCCCTTTATTTATTTATCAGCATAAATATAACAAATGTAACAAAAAAGGCAACAGTAAAAAATATTGGGTTTCTGTCTGGATGGTCTCTTGTGACGAGCCTAATGACAGAGAGTGGAAGTGTGACCTTCCTCCCATACTTGGGCATACCAGGGGTTGTGACTTTAAGTATATACCTCCCACCCTGGCTGGCTGATAAAGGAGTCGTTCTCTGTAGCTCAAATGGTTACTCCCTGCCTGGGAGGCAATAGAGCACAGGTTCGATTCCCAAACTTGGGTATGGCTAGCTGATGAGAGCTAAATAGCTTGAAATAGATCTATACTAGTCTCCCTTTATTTATTTATCAGCATAAATATAACAAATGTAACAAAAAAGGCAACAGTAAAAAATATTGGGTTTCTGTCTGGATGGTCTCTTGTGACGAGCCTAATGACAGAGAGTGGAAGTGTGACCTTCCTCCCATACTTGGGCATACCAGGGGTTGTGACTTTCTTTTCAAAATCAGGAGAAAAGATTTCTCTGCAGTCACAAAGCATGAGCAATCAGTCTGAGTTCATGTTTTACAAAGTCAGCTTTATAGCTAAGCTGCATTTATGGGCTGATTACACTGTTAAAATCACAGTGTACTCATGTTCAGAGACCATGATAAAGCTTAGCATCACTATCATTCTGTATGTGACTCCTTTCATTGTTTTTTTCTAACGTTCTAGCATATTTTCCTAACAATGAAGTATGAGCCTCTTATTGCTGAAGTTAACTATGAATCTCCTTTCCTTTACTTTCATGGGAGTATTATGGAATGGAATGGAATGGAGTGGTGGAGAGGAGAGTACAATGGAATGGAATGGAATAGAATAGAATAATTTCTGGTGCATAAGTTCTCAGTGTACATGCAAAACAACAGTAGGTCATTGGATTCAAAATCATTGCCTACACTCACTTAAAATATTCTCATCCTCCTATCCACTCAGCTGAAGCTAATCTAGTCTGAAGGCAAAAGGTAGTTCACTGAGTTTATATCATTTTGATTACATTTTTATTTCAAAAGTTATCACAAGTCATCCTGCAGATTTTTACAGAAATTCAAACTTTTGATGGCACGTAAAATACCTTTAGCCTTTCTTTCTCTGGATCATTCCATAATTCATGCTTCAGAGATACATTTGCAAGTGGTCCTGGAAAGATTTCACACCAGCAGAAATTGGTTTTTCTAACCGAATCTCATTATATGAAACTAATCTCAATATGGGTTGCCCAGCACTGATCCATAAAAGAACAGCATTTTGTATTCATGAGTGATTTGCTCCTTTTTTATTTTCTTTGTCTGATGGCATGGCCCAAGTAATGGACAAGTGAGATGAGAAGATACTGTCTCAAAGTCAGACTGCTTTCTATACATCCACCATGTATAGAACAAAGAGGGAGGGAGGAAGAAAGGAAGGAATTCACTGTAGCTTTTTTGAGATATGTTATGATCTTAATTCTATCACATTGTTAACATTATCACAGCACTATATACTGAAAAAAAGATGATTCTGAATTT
This sequence comes from Thamnophis elegans, assembly GCF_009769535.1. Lineage (NCBI taxonomy): Eukaryota > Metazoa > Chordata > Lepidosauria > Squamata > Natricidae > Thamnophis > Thamnophis elegans. The sequence continues at coordinate 24,060,201 of NC_045558.1, forward strand.
AAGGTAGTTTCTAAATACTGTAGGAAATTTTTAATGAAAACCTATTTGTCTCTGTTACTTTTTTTTTGAGCAAATCTACAACCAATCTCCTATTTTAAAGTAAATTAATTTGGAAAGTAACTGAGTCATTTTTACATAAATATGATATGTTTTATATTATATGTTCAAGCGTATATAATGAGGATTCATTTTAGTTCAATTTATTTAGTATAGTGCAGTCTTTTTTTTTTTTAAAGTGAAGGTTATTTCACTTTAACCAAAATATATTATAGAGTAATTATGTGTCTGATATGGTTTGGGTTTTCTTTACTCTTTTACCAATTGAGATAATTGATTTCTTTCCAAAATTAGTATGCTAATTTCTCAAAAATTACCATTTGAATATTTTAATTTTGTTTTTATTTATTACTAAATTTATATGGCACCATCTTAGCAGAGGCGACTCTATTTTGATTCTTCTGTACTTAATTTAAAAAAATTAACTCCAATTAAAACTGCTTATTTGTATTTCTAAATCCTTAGATTCACATCAGATTAATAAGTCACATATCTAGAAACCAGATATGGTAGGATTTTGTGTGATGCAACATGATTCCTATTCAAACTAAGATACAGTTTATGTTCTGTAGATCCTCTCAAGATTTCAAATAAGCCTATAACTTGGCAAAGGCATTGTCTAGAAAGCAGGCAAATATTTTTATTTCACCTCCATCCCTCCTGCCTCTCTTCCTGCTTTTGACCTAGATGCGTGTTTTGTTTTGTTTTCTTAAAAAAACCCTCTTGACTTATATTCATTTTTAGCTATTTCAAAGTTGAGGATACAACCTTTCTACTTTGGGCAACTAGAAAAATTATGAGTTTTTTTATATTTCTTTAAAAAAGAAATGCGGAGAAAAGCAGAACATTTATTTTTAAAAGGTTTTCAAACTGGCAGGCTTCTATTTCAGAGACAAAAGCGATAGCCATGAACTAAAGTGTATTACAGAAAGCACTGACTCAGTTGAAGAACCATTTCTACCTCTGTTAATAGTTAGAGAATGCTGGAGTTAGCAATAGCAATAGCAATAGCAGTTAGACTTATATACTGCTTCATAGGGCTTTCAGCCCTCTCTATGTGGTTTACAGAGTCAGCATATTGCCCCCAACAACAATCCGTGTCCTCATTTTACCCACCTCGGAAGGATGGAAGGTTGAGTCAACCTTGAGCCGGTGAGATTTGAACAGCCGAACTGCAGAACTGCAATCAGCTGAAGTAGCCTGCAGCGCTGCATTTAACCCCTGCGCCACCTTGGCTCTAGTTATCTGCAGAAACTAAAGTTTGGTCTCAGAAATAGAAAGGAGTGGTTCAATGACCTGGAACCATATCTGTGGCCTGAGTCCACTTTGACAATGAATGTGGGATTAACAGGGGTGGGCTGCTCCTGGTTCGTCTGGATTTGAGAGAACCCGTAGCTGATGTTATGGCTGGTTTGGAGAACCTCCAAATCCCACTTCTGGCTGGCCCCTTCCACCCCACCCCTTCCAGGAGTCTCCATGCAACCTGTTTTGGATATGAGGTAAGTTCAGGGCCAGCACGGAGGCTCGGGAAGTTCCGGAAGGCCAGAAACGGGCCTCCGGAACCCCAGGGAGGCAGGTTTCACCCTTCCAGAGGCTCGAGGAAAGCCTTTGGAGCCTGGAGAAAGGGAAAACGCCCCTTCCCAATGTGGTGCAAGAGGCCAACTAGGCCATGCTCACCATGGCCATGCCCAGCCAGCAACTGGGCAGGGAATCCGTTGCCGAAGTTTTTGAAGACCCTCCCTGGGAATTAAGAGAGCACCATCATGGTACTCCATAACAATGTCCTGTTCCTTTGGCAATGGAGCATTAGGGATTAAGCACAGAAGAATAAACTTGTTGAAACTAGCAATAATAAGGGGAAATCTGATTCTATGAAGCTCACAAACGTTCGTTTTATTGGCACCGCTATCTTTCTTTTTGTAGAGCAGAACTCCACAGCTTATCAAAGGAGTCAGGTCATTGACACAAAACACAAATGCAAAATAAGCTTGAAAAAGATCCTTCTGCCTCCTATGACAGTGTCTGAACATAATGTCACTGAACCTCAGAACTTCGAGCCATCTCTCTGGCCCAGAAAGTCTGTCTCAGGAATTTCATCTCCTTGAAGAGAGTGCAAACATTGGCTAGGAAAAAAACAGAAAATCAAATCATCCATCTTTAATGAAGGCCACTCCAAATCAAAAATTATTAATTAAGATTACAGTTCCAGCACAGATGGGTTGGGGTGAATGTAAAAGTGAAATGTAGTCTTCCATGTTACTTAGAAAGGAATTCAAGGCAGGAACCATTGTTTAGTTTCTGCTGAATAGATAAAATATTATCTATTAAGCCTATTCCACAATTCTACTTTCAGCAATATTCAGCAATAAAATGCAAATTTATATCTTGAACCTGAGTCTGCAGCTATTTTTTAAAAAAACCTATCCAAAAACACTCTGGTGGTTATGTGAATGTTTTAATTAACTAAATTCATAATGTTGTCTCATAGGAGAAAACGTGTTTGAAGCTACTGAATCCTATTGAAATCAACCAGCATTTATTTCCGCCCATCTTTCTTTTAATACTGAACATAAGGCTCTGTGTGCAGGATGGCTATGTATCATTAAGCCACTGATTATAATCATCACAGTTTAGCTTCAGGAACTGGACAGCCTCATGTGCCTATATTGTACTCTTCGTGGTAACTCTGTATCCGTAACAATTTGTGTTTCTATGGCAACTCATCTTCATACTTCATATGGTGATTATTCTAGTGCTATACAAACATATTAGTGCTGCTATTGTTAAGCACGAATATGCACACTTCCTGTAGAACTCATCCAATTACCTAGAGGTAACTTTTAATAACCTGAATAGAAATGCCTCCTAATGGAATGATAGAATCAAGACTTGCATCATATTCAATGGGTCTACTTTAATTAAAATTAAACATGACTCTAACCCAGATATCCACAAGGCTAAGGTAATATTTAGGAACAACAGAGGAGTATAAGAGTTGCTGTACAAAGAAAACAGGATAGGACTCACATCCATTCTCAGGCATTGTGAGTACCGAATTAACATTTTGTCTTTAGACATAGAAGAAAAACTGTTAAGAACACCATGGACTTGCAGGTAGATTTAAAAAGCCCAAAGCATGTAAGGACAGGTTGCTTATGAAAGGCAAGAGGCATATTTGGAACCAACACACCCATAGCTTACTAAATAATGCATTATCCCTGAGGGCACTAAAGCTCAGTGAATTTGAGGTTACTGCTTCCTTAAGCAGCTATGCTAGCTGTTCTATTATTTAGTAAGATTCCTGAGAAGGAACCCTGACTTATGGCATTGGGTCTTTGCAGATTAACAAGTTATGTATTGCAAATAGCGTCTGTGTAATGTATACTACAATGTTATTTGAGTTGGTTAAAATATCTCTCCATTTGTACCAGTGAGAGGCTGACCTCAGAATGGCCAATTCCCATTGAAAGTAATTATGGCCTTAAGAAATCTATACATCTACTTACCTATTTTGCTTAAATGTTCATCTTTTGCCACTAAATCAATAGATTCTCAAGTGGGATTCTGTGAACAAAACAAAAAAAGCAATACCTAAAGAAAACATAGCAAACAACCCACATTAAAGGAAGACAATGTTAAACTGTAGTTCTTAAAGCTCCAAAGCTTGGTAAGTATCAAGATTCAATACAGATTGAAGATACTAACCAAAACTTAGAGAAATGTCTATAGAAAGAACATTCCCTCAAATATTGTGGTTTGAAACAATTTGAATATCATCACTAGCATTTTCAATTCAGAATAGAAGCCAGAGTCGTTCCTCTGAAATCAGTGATAAACTGTTGCTAAGTGATACTCTTAATTGCAATGAAGTTACTGCTTTTCTACTTGATGTTCAATGAATTACCCAGATCCTTTATTTCATTTAATATAGACCCTAAATTGAAATGTTCTAGCTTCAACTGAATATTTACCTTTAAAATCCTAAATGTGAAGCAAACATTTGTTAGCTTTTTTATAAGGCCGACAAGCCATTTTCCTACTCATATACTTTACAAATGTTGCATTCTAACAAACATTATATTGTTGTGACCTTGAAGCAATGAAATAAATTGTGATGAAACTAGACTTTCAGATTATGGCCTCATTTGTGTGATCAGAATTTTCCAAAACTTTGAATGTGTTTGAGTAAACAGGTGCAGTAATTAGGTATGTCTAGTTTAATGAAAAGAAGGACTAGGGGTGATATGATAGAGATATTCCAATATCTAAAAGGCTTCAACAAAGAAAGGATCGATCTGTTTTCCAAAGCACCTGAAGGGAGGACAAAAAGCACTGAGCTAAACAAGGAGAGAAATAACCTAACTAACCAACTAATAAATAACTAAGGAGAAATTTCCTGAGAGTGAGAACAATTAATCAGTAGAAAAAAGTGCCTCCAGAAGTTGTGGATGCTCCAACAAGGAATAAGCACATTCTGGGACTGGAGGCTAAAACATATGAAGAATGGTTGCTGTAATTGGTTATGTCTAGTCTGGGTGTCGGCAACCCACGACTCCGAATGCCACTCTTTTGTCCCCCTGCTATGGGTCCCTGACAGCTGAACTCACCACTGGCTGGCCCTGCCCTCAACCTCCCCTCCCAGTCACTTCTCGCCTGCCCTGAGAAGATAAGGGCGACTGCAGGGGATGGAGATTCGCTCCATATTCCAGAGTGGGAGCAAAGCACCTCTGTACTTACTAGGTTTCACGGGTGCTTCTTCCAGCCATTGTTAGTGCTGCATGCAACTCAGTTGCTCAGGGAGATGTGCAACTTGGTCTCCACCATGAGACACTGGCCTGTGAGTTGTAGCCAAGGCTGCTGCTGTTGCCATGTCCATAGCCTCCCTGCTGCTCTCACAGCACAGTTAAATTTAGCACACTTCACAATGGGGGAGATGGCATCCTCTCTTCTTCCTGAAACCCATTACAATATGGAGCATTAGCCACAGCTGGGGTGGTCCAGTGTATTGCGGCAGAGAGCTTCTCAGGCCAGGCAAGGGGTGACTGGGAGGGGAGGGTGAAGGGCGGGGCCAGCCAGTGGTGGGTTCAGCCGACAGGGAGCCACAGCAGGGAGATGAAAGAGTTTCATTTATCACAGAACCTGAAATGACTCTTGATTTAAATCATGGTAAAAAGCACCCAAAGAAAGAACAACATCAGCAAGAAAAAAACAAACAAACACTCACCTGGTTTTGGAAATGGTTCAAGAGGGAACACACACACACACACACATGAACGAGAGAGAGGAGAAAGAGACAAAGAGGTGTGAGAGGGAGACAGAGAGGAAGAAAGAGAGAGAAAAAGAAAGAGAGAAAGAGAGACGCAGAGAGAGAGAGATATATACCTGTTTTCCTACAGAAAAGAAAACACCAAGAGCCACAAAACCTGGGTAGGCATGGCTGGAAGTGTCATGTGACTGGGTGGGAGTAAGTGACATTGAGTTGGCCACACCCATCCAGTTCTGTGGCTCCCAGTGTTTTCTTTTTTGCAGGAAATGGATCCATATGCACTTTGAATGTTTAAAGTTGGAGAGCTCGGTCTAGTTTAATGAAAAGAAGGATTGGGGTTGACATGATAGCAGGGTTCCAATATTTCAGGGAATGCTACAAAGAAGAGAGAGTCAAGTTATTCTTCAAAATCCCTGAGGGCAGAACAAGAAGCAATGGATGGAAACCAATCAAGGAGAGAATAAACCTAGAACTAAGGAGAAATTTCCTGACAGAACAATTAATCAATGAAACAACTTGCTTCAAGAACTTGTGAATGCTCCAACACTGGAAATTTTTAAGAAGAGATTGGTCAACCATTTGTCCGAAGTGATGTAGAATCTCCTGCTTAAGCAAGGGATTGGACTAGAAGATCTCCAAGATCTCTTCCAGCTCTGTTATTCTGAAAACTGACCTACTTTTTAAATGTAAATCCTGCTAACAATGTCTTGCTGACGGCCTTGCAATTATACACAGGATTTACAACCAGTAGCTCCCTCAAATCTCCCTTATGACCACCTCCTTCTCTCAAATTTCTGCCCTATCCACACAGTATCACTATTCTTCATCATCAAGAAATGTGCAGTCAAACTTTGAGAAGGATTACAAGAAAAAACTGAGAAGAGACCTTTCTTCCAATTGGCTTATGTCTAATTCAAGCCACTGCTATTAAGATGCGACTTTAATCCAGTTTGCATATTACTTCCTTAATATTGTAAGAAGCTCTTTGGCAAATTTTATAAAAAACTGCCTTTGCAGGACTTTCTGGCCAGTATGTACCTCAAGCAACTCTACATAGTTTAAAGGTATGAAAGAAAACCAGTTTGCATGTAATTCACAAAGAATAAGGCAGACGTATGCTTAGCAAAGTGAATATATCTGTAGGGTACTTATTTTTAATAGTTTCATCTCTCAGTCTTTTATTCTATGCCCCAGAGATTTTTTCTCTCTGAGTCAAGTAGCATTCTAGTATAGCAGCTTGTACAACATATCAAAGGAACTAGTTGACTTGATACAACTGGTTGTGATTGCCAGACTTATTTCTGAATGGAGCATAAATCATTTTTTTCATGTTTTTCAATATTTGTAAAAAAAAAAAAAAAAAAAAAGGTTTACCTTGGCCACATTCTCCTACCACCAAAGCATGAATAGATCTGAAATACTAATCAGTAGGACATCTCCAGGCCTGGAAAGAGAAGGAAAGAGGCTGCCAGTTAACATAGTTTTCAACGTCACTTCGCTGTTCTTCAGTGTGCAAATTACTAGATCATCATCATCATCATCATCATCAACAACAACAACAACATATTCTCAGATGTTGATTATAGTAACATAACAGGGATGATCTTCAGAACCATACAGAACTTCAAATTGTATAAAATGTACTTGTCAGATAGTAGTAATATCAGCCTTCACCTAAGTACACTGGCTTCTAGGTTGCTTCGAAACCCAGTTAAATCTTTTGGTTATTCAAGATATAGTTAGGGTATCTGAATGACTGGTTTTTCCTATTGGCTCCCAACGTGTACATAAATATGGAAACTTTTTGAGCTTAAGATCTGGTTGTGTGTTCCAACTGAGAACACAGAGGGCTTTAAGAAAGTCAGGACTTAATTATGCTCTAAATTTTAGGGTGAGAAAATTGTGGGGAGTTGGGGAGAATTACAGAGAATGAAGAAGTTTTGCAACTTTAGACAGTGCACTTTCCTATTTGGTACTCTGGCAGAATTGATATTGTCTCATTGCATTACTATTACAAAAAATTGTTTCCAGCAACACTTTGTAATTGAGTTGAGTTTTCTGTCCTATCATTGTCCTAAAATAGATTGGGTTAATATTGTTGCTATTCAGTAGCAGTTCCTTCCTCTTGTCCTTTAGGGAACTGAATGACATAACAATTGTTCAGGTGAAACTTAAGGCAGATTCTGACATTGTTATTTCTGATTCTACCAATCTATCATGAGAGATGAATAATGCAATATTCTTCAGGTGAATTTTAACTGTCAATGCTGCTCTCAATTTTTTTTTCTTCTTTTTTAGTTATCTCTGACTTCACTGCATTATTTGCCTCTTTTGCTTTGCAGTTTTGTATGTTTATTCTTTTGATATGTTAAACTGAATTCAACACACTGAGTAAATACTTGATCTAAAAATATACTTCGCTCTGGCTTTGAATTTTTTTTCTTGGTAATTTTGTTTATAGCAATGTCACTGCATAATATCAAATTTTTATCCCTTTTTTTAAAAAAAAGCACACACGTGGACTGCTATTTTAATTAACAGGGTTGTGCTATTACTAAGGAATGTACCAAAAGGCTAAAAAACCAAGGGTAAGTTTTTTAAGCTCCTAGGCAAACTGCCAAACTGTTTTAATCTGGAATAGGCATCATCGGGTGATTTCTTATTATGTGGAGGAATAGGGAGAAGTCATTTGGTTAGTCCCAAAGCTGTTTAAGAGCTTTTATAAATTTTAGGTAAGAACAGGAATACTCACCTGCCTATTATACTGCTCCTTTTTCTGTGCAAAATGCAGAAAGGGTGTAAGAAGTAATTACAGCAAAGAAATTAAAGGCCTGAGATAAGGAAAACTGTATTCTACTCTACACCAAAATTCTAATTTACACCAAAATTCTAATTTACACTATCTCTCTATGCCTTTCTATCCATGAAAACGGTTATTGCTTTCCCATATCTGCATATTGCTTCACTTTTTGTACAGAGATATAAATGCCATGGTTGAGATTTACGAAGAAGGCTAAATAATGATGGGTCCTTTCAAATTTTAAAATCCTGACTTTAAGCCAACAGCATGCAAGCTATCACCAGCTAGTGAAATATGTCCAAGTCAGAAGAAAAGGCAAAGGAGCTAAGCTTCTGAAAAAAGCAAATACATGATGATTTTTTTTCACTGAAAAAGTTATCAGGCTCAGCCATGCCAAAAGATCAGCTAGAGAAAGGTGGCAGATGGGTTTTTATTATCCCAAGAGACAAGGTGGCTCAAAGCATCTATATTTGCCATTTTAAGAAGAAAAAGAAAATTGAAGCACGGTTATGACCAAATGAAAAGAAGGCTACTCAATAAATGGGAGGAACACAAGTTGGTATAATGCTCCAATTGAAAATCAGTAACTAGTAACTCTTAAGAAACTTGAAGCAGATTCTGACATTGTTATTTCCAATCCTACCAATCTATCGTGAGAGATGTAAGACTTTTTGACCTTTGAACAGTCACATATACGTGAGAGGCATAAGAAATATCCTGCAATCTATAACATTTGGAAATAGAATAAAAAGAATAACAGAGTTTGAAGGGACTTTGTAGGTAATCCAGTCCAACCCTCACCCTAAGGCAGGAGAGCTACACCAGTGATGGTGAACCTTTTAGATACCAAGTGCCCAAACTGCATGCATGCCCAAACTGAAAAGGTGTGCACGTGCAAACATGTGCATGCATGAATATGCCCAGATGCACACATGTGCAGGTATGTGTGCATGTGCAGCAGAGACCCGAAGACCATCTGGCCAGTAGGAGACAGGGCATAACAACACCAGCAGCATGACAATAAATAAGATCATTTTCTGTTTCATTGTTTGCAGGGAAACAGAAGCTCACAAAAGAAATGCCACAGAGATCTGATCTGGGTCGATGGTGCGCGTGCCAGCAGAGAGGGCTCTGCGTGCCACCTCTGGCAGTAGTGCCATAGGTTCACCATCACTAGTGCCATAGGTTCACCATCACAGTCACTTGAAAGCTTCCAATGGTGAAGCTCCCCTCCGAAGGCAAGCTGTTGCATTGGTTGATTATTCCCATTGTCAGAAAATTTCTTCGTATTTCTAGGTTGAATCTCTCCACAATAAGTTTCCATTCATTATTCCTTGTCTGGCCTTCGGGTGCTTTGAAAAATAGCTTGACCCTCTCCTCTCTGTGACAGCCCTTCAAATATTGGAACACTGCTATCATGTCTCCCCTGGTCCTCCTCTTCACTAGACTAGCCATGCCCAGGTCCTGTAACTGTTCTTCATATGTTTATAATAGAAATATAGATGGCAGGAATGGCAGACATTTGGTAGCTGGTCTATTTTGGAGGAGGGTAGTTTTTCAGTGGAAGATTTTGACTTCTCTTGGAAAGTTCTCCATCCACTCAAGAGCTTACTACAGTTATTAATCTCTGCCGGAAACTGTCAGGAAATCACACCATGACTTCAGTGAGTTTGCTAAAGTTTCAGCCATGCAATCCATGTGTCTTTGGTAAGCAGTCCACCAAGAGGGAGCTTGGAGGCAGTTGGCAAAATCAACCTACTGTGTTATGGGACAACACAGCTGCCAAGCACTGATAGTCAAGCAGGGGAAAGAGCTTTGAATTTTAGGACAACACCATAAAGAACAGGTCTAAGAAGCATCATCAGAGGTGGGTTCCTACTGGTTTGCACTGGTTCGGTGGAACCAGTTGTGGAAATGACAACTGGGTCTCTGAACCATAGGGACGGCATGCTCGGCACACTCCCAAACCAGTTTCTCGGTCGCCGCAACATTTTTTTTATCTTTTAAATGTTCTGCGCATGTGCAGACCTATTTATAGGAAATTGCGCATCACGCCGCATCGAACCGGCAGAAAACCCCCCCCCCGGTCATCCTCTCCTTTCACCAGAATTAACCTTACAAGGGTGAAAAGGGTGGTCTTTTAAATGTTCTGCGCATGTGCAGACCTATTTATAGGAAATTGCGCATCACGCTGCATCGAACCGGCAGAACACCCCCCCCCCCAGTCATCATCTCCTTTCACCAGAATTAACCTTACAAGGGTGAAGAGCACAAAGCTGAGAACTGTTCTTCAGTGTCCATTAGGTGCCTACCAGAAGATAAGTACTGGTACAAAGGTTTAGTTTAACGGTTTAGTTTAACAAGCGGCTCATTTTTAATATTACTCCATAAATGGTTGTAGATTTGCACATCTTCTTTAAGAATGATGCAGGTAGTCCTTAATTTAAAATAGTTCATTTAGTAACCAAAGGATGGCTAAACAGGATTGAAAAAACTGACATGACTATTTGGACTAGGTGGTACCTTGCTCAACAGGAGCAATTGTGAAAGGGGTCTTGGAGTCCTAGTGGACAACCATTTAAATATGAGCCAGCAGTGTGCAGCAGCTGCCAAAAAAGCCAACACAGTTCTAGGCTACATAAACAGAGGGATAGAATCAAGATCACGTGAAGTGTTAATACCACTTTATAAGGCCTTGGAAAGGCCACACATGGAATACTGCATTCAGTTTTGGTCACCACGATGTAGAAAAGATGTGGAGACTCTAGAAAGAGTGCAGAGAAGAGCAACAAAGATGATTAGGGGACTGGAAACTAAAACATATGAAGAACGGTTGCAGGAACTGGGTATGTCTAGTTTAATAGAAAGAAGGACTAGGGCAGACATGATAGCAGTGTTCCAATATCTCAGGGGTTGCTACAAAGAAGAGGCAGTCAAACTATTCTCCAAGGCACCTGAGGGTAGAACAAGAAGCAATGGGTGGAAACTAATCAAGGAGAGAAGCAACTTAGAACTGAGGAGAAATTTCCTGACAGTTAGAACAATTAATCAGTGGAACAGCTTGCCTCCAGAAGTTGTGAACACTGGAAGACTTTAAGAAGACTTCCAACACTGGAAGTCTTTAAGAAGATGTTGGATAGCCATTTGTCTGAAACAGTATAGGGTTTCCTGCCTAGGCAAGTGGTTGGACTAGAAGACCTCCAAGGTCCCTTCCAACTCTACAATGGTATTATTATATTGTATTTTTCACAATTTGTTGCAGCATTTCCGTGGTCACATGATCAAAATTCACACACTTGGCAACTGACTCACATTTATGATGGTTGCAGTATACCAGAGTCATGTGATCACTTTTTGCAACTTTCAAGCTTAATGCAGCTTAATAGGGAAGCCAGATTCACTTAACAACTGTGTTATTAACTTAATAATTGCAGTGATTCACTTAACAACTGTGATGAGGAAAGTCATAAAATGGGGCAAAACTCACTTAACAACTTTTTCACTTAGCAATGGAAAATGTGGTTGTAAGTAATTGATTTATAAGGACTGAAAGGTAAAAACCTTTTTCAAGTTTTAAAAAGAAGACTTTAGTCTTTCATCCCCACCAATTACCTATTTCCTGTCTGAATAAAAATCTAATGAAAGAAAGAAGAGCTTGTTTGCTTATAAGAATGAGCATCATTAATAATAATTTCTCAGTGCTGGCTGCCCTGTTCACAACAAAGCACATTTTTCTACTGACTTGAGCTATGCTATTGTTATCCCATTTTATAAAAACACAGGAAGTTGATTAGACACTGCCAATTATACACCCATCAATGTTGCTAAATTTATTTATTAAAAACTTTTGAATTGAGTTGAAAGTAAAAACATTGTTATTGAGGCGCAGGTGGGTTTCAGATGGGGTCCATAAATTCTTGACCACTATCTAAATTTTCCATATCTAGATAGAATTTTTTTTTTTAAAATTTGGAAGTTCCGTTTTCAAACCTTCATTGATTTTAAATCTGCCTTTGACTCTCGGAAAGTGGTAAGGCAAGGATGTATTCTAGCTCCTCAACTTTTTAACCTATATAGGCAAAGGTAAAGGTTCCCCTCACACATATGTGCTGGTCATTCCCGACTCTAGGGGGATGCTCATCTCCCTTTCAAAGCCAAAGAGCCAGCTCTGTCCGAAGATGTCTCTGTAGTCATGACTAAACACCGAAGGTGCACAGAACCTTGCTGTTACTTTCCCACCAAAGTGGTCCCTATTATGTTACTTGCATTTTTACATGCTTTCAAACTGCTAGGTTGGTAGAAGCTGGGAAAAATAATGGTAGCTCACTCTGGGGATTCGAACCGCCAAACTGCCAATCTTTCTGATCAACAAGCTTAGCCACTGAGCCACTGTGTCTCTTTTTTAACCTATATATCAATGCCCAAATCCAGGTCTCTGTCCCTACTTATATTTCATGCAGAATTGGCAGTGTCTGATCTACTTTCTGTGTTTTAGAAGGCCAAAAATTTCCAGGTCTTTAATATGCAGACAACATGTAGATAGTGCCTCCTCCACAGGTGAGAATAAGAATGGGAAGGCACTGATGGCTTTGGCCCCTTTCAGACAAAGTTAATTATGCATTATCAGAAAACTGAAATCCTAGTATCTGTTTAAATTATTATAAAATTCATAATTGGCAAATTAATGGGAATGCTATCTAGCAGGAGCACAATTATAAATAGTTCTGAGTGCTGTTTCAGTCTTTAGTATTCTTGCAAGAACATTTTTTCTATGTGGCAAATGTTGATTGGAGTATAACTATCCATCTATCTAGAGATCTTTCCCCTCAAATTTCCCAGTTCCTCATGGTGCTCAAGTGTGTACTGTTTTATAAATATTGACATTCTTAAAACTATTGAGCCTATCAGAGCTATCCTCACAATCCAAAGATGCACTAAAAGGCTGCACTTCATTTAGAGATGGAACTAGTCTGCACTCATGCCAATGTCTTGGTAACATTGATTTAACTTTTTATTTTCCCCAGATTCGCTGGTTTTCAAGGGCCACTTTAAGTTAACCTGTTTTTTTTTAAAAAAGCACTATATTTTATTTATATATTTATTTATTTATCTTATTTAGTTTTTCAAACTTGTACGAGATAACAGGTATAAGTATCAACATGGATATGAACACAGGAAATGGGCACAAATAAATGGGGACAATAGGACAGGGATGATAGGCACACTGGTGCGTTTATGCACACTCCCTTACAGACCTCTTAGGAAAGAGGTGAGATCCACACTAGAAAATTTAAGGTTAAAATTATGGGGGTTTGAAGATGTAACAACAGAGTTGGGTAGTGCATTCCAGGCATTGATCACTCTGTTGCTGAAGTCATATTTTATGCATATTATATATATAGGCAACAGAAGTAGGGCCTACCAGTTTGGACCGGTTCGGCTGAGTAGATAGTAACTCAGACAGCCACACCCCCGAACTGGTTCTATCAGCAGTGCCTTGGCGCTGCCATCTTGTTTTCTGCTTCTGCGCATGTTCAGAAGAAATTTTTTTACTACTCACATTACACGTAGTGTGCATAAAGCGCATGAGAAGTGCGTCTCCGAGCGAACCTGCAGTAACAAAAGCCGGAACCCACCCTGATAGACAAGCTTTACTTCTATGCTCATTTGTTCTTGATAGCATCAGAAATAAACTTACAATTTATTGAGACATTGATTTTCAAATCTATCTAACCCTAGTACCTAGCCCTGTGGGATCCTTTCAAAGGGTATCTACAGATTCCTGTCTCTCATCTACCATAGTCCTGAAATTCTACAAGGGCTTCCCTTTAGCCAGAGAGGATACATTGCTTCCTGCATGTCCACTCCCAAAATATTTCCATTTATTAAGCTTCCTTTGAGGGTGGTTCAGAGAAATATCTTGGCTGTATTCCCTCTACAAGATACCCCATGTGACATTATAATACTATCCAGATGTGATTTCCTGCTGGCATTACTATCGGTTCGGCACCTGAGAAATTTTGTCCTTAAAAACATCTGTGCATGCGAACATTAAAAAAGGAGGAAATACATTTTTAAAATGAAGATTGTTCTGTGCATGTGCAGAACAGAAATACCAAGATGGTGCTGCTGAGGATAGAACCGGTACCGTCAAGTATCTGGCGGAGTTACTACCTATTTGGCGGAACAGGTCCAAACCAGGAGGACCTGTGATACTCTCATGGGGAAAGAAATTCCTAGTAGATGACTCCTCTTTGACATTTTTCCTATCTGACTTTTACGTACTTAAATCTTTCCAAATTGCCCAGTTCTCCACTTCTCCATGTACTTCTCCCCAGATATAAACATTTGCACACTATTTATATATTTTCATTTTTACCTGTTTACTTTTTTTTTCAGACTACCCGGCCTTATGACCATAATTAAGGCTTGGTTGGATTAGATAGGATAGGATTGGAACTCTTCAAGTGAGCCAGGGACAGAAATGGCTTAGAAGACTTGCTCTAAGACAGTAAATCCTGAATAGAATGAAGAGTAAAATCCTCCAGGCAAAAGACTAAGGAATTTATTTTTTTTCTATAAGGATTTTTTAAAAATGCAATTTGAACTCAGAATGCTGATCTGGTCCTACAGCTACAACTGTGGGGAGACGATATGGAATTCATTAGCATGAACTAGAGGGGAGAGTCAGACTGGAATCCTTGGAGAATTTTTGGCCAGACACTCATTTCTCTATTCAATTTCAACTTAGAGCCTTAAGAACTGAGCCAGAACCACACGCTAAAAAGATGGTATCGCTATTAGATAAATAAGGGCAGGAGAATCAGTCTTTGTCCTTAGAACTTTACATTTCCCATGTATTTGCAAGCTCCTCTATTTTTCAGTTCTCTGACTACATACTAGCTTCCTTCCCTGAGAGATTTAATTAAGGTTTGTAAAGATTTCTGACATCTTCAAATAAATAGTGCTTATAAAGCCTAAAGGCTGGACTGTTATCTCTACTCCAAAATCATCCTCCAGCAACACTCATAAACTTGCAAGATGTATTAAATATTCTGATTAAATCAGGAGTGCTTAATTTCATGTAAATATGTTTATGAGCGAGGTATTAATGCCAGGTCTATGAACTTTAAATAGCAAAGTGTGCTATATTTAATTTTTACAGTTTTGGTTTCATGTTTCTATTCTCTCTTTCTCTGCCATTTTTTACTCTTTCCTTTGCCCATCACTGCGAATCTTAGCATTCTGTTCCTCACAGTAGAGTTCAATAAAGGAAGACTTCAGCATATTTCCTTTAAAAGCATAACACACACAAATTATACTTCAGGGTATTCTAATGCTTCTTGTGATACTGTAACACAATCTAATGGATCATTTCTGTTAAATTAAATCTTTTCTCTTAAGGTGGTTGCATCCTCTTCAATCTGAGCTTCACTATAGCGAATAAATGATAGCCCGATCGTTTGTTTGTTTGTTTGTTTGTTTGTTTAGTCAAGCATGTATTAGATAACAGATATAAGTATAAACATAATTATCAGGGATGGGTTTCTCGCCCCGTTCCAACCGGTTCGGTTGAAATGGGGCTGGCGGCGTCCTCATGCACGTGCGCGGTGCACGCATGCGTACTAGCGTCTGTGCGATGCTCCAGCTGCTCCTGGAGGATCGCGCAGGCGCTGTATGCGTCCTGCGCATGCGTGGAAGCGCAGAACTCATCAAAACCGGGTAAGGACCGCGGGCGGGCGAGCACGCCCTTCGCCATTCCCGGAAGTTACTTACTTCCGGGTTCGCCCACCAACCGGTTCGCAGGGACTGCCACGAACCGGTTGAAACCCACCCCTGATGATTATGAGTACAGGAAATGGATACGAAAAGGTAGGGACACTAGGACAGAGACGGTAGGCACGCTGTGCGCTTATGCACTCCCTTTACAGACCTCTTAGGAATGGGGTGAGGTCAACAGTAGACAGTGTTAGGTTAAAGTTATGGGGATTTGGGGATGTAACAACAGAGTCGGGTAGTGCATTCTAGGCATTGACCACTCTGTTGCTGAAGTCGCATTTTCTGCAATCCAGTTTGGAGCAGATCTTCTGTCTTGGGTTACATTTCAAATATGATTTCATTTTGTTAACTGTGCTTGTCCCCCTCTCTGCCAATATATGAGTGATCTTTGGATGCCGTTTCATCATTCAATATACTATGAGCATCCCTTTGACTCTCATCAGTGTTATAAATTGCTGTCAGGCTGTTCTGAACCACTCAAATAGGTATTTCTCCTTGGAACAGACTTACAATTTCTATCATGAGAACTGTAGGGCCAATGGTAGTTCTGTTTACTCTGAAAATGCTAATTCCTTGAATCAAGAATGCACAACACTGTTCAGAGTATTGCTCAAGTTGACATTTGAGAAGCAGGCCGCATGTTCAAAAATGGTCCGGTGCAAGACAAACATTGTTTGTTATGTAAGTATAATTAGTATGATGTTATATTAATTAAATGCATCTGATTTAATTACTCTGTATATTAAATCATTTCCCTTTCTGTCACTTTAAAAATTGTTATTTGGCAGCAATATTAAACTCTTTCAAACTATATACTGTTATGTTAGAAATTTAGAAGTTTTCTATGCTTTCTCATAATTGCAAAAATATAGGACAACTTTTCTGTTTTTGCTAAACTGCTCCTACTGTACCTTAAGAGGAAGGGGGAAAAAACCCTGCACAGGCTCAAATATAAGCTTTTCAACTTCACATGTCACTGTGATGGAAACTGACTTAGCACTGATATATTCTAATTTATCTTAATGTTATCTCAAACTAATTTGCAAACATAAAATAATTTTTAAAATTCTGCAATTAAATTATACTACTTCCCAAAGAAGTATTAAGATGTAATTCAAAGATCAAATGGAAGTATGATCTGTAATAAAAAGCATAATTCAATTTAATTTACTATTATCTGTAGTTAAACAAAAAAAAGGCCTTTTATATAAAATAAAGATCATACATAAACATCCTTCTTTTTGAAAAGATTGGATTTAAAATATTTATTTAGCACTAATTGGTATTCAGTCCTCCCAAAGGAAGTTGATAGCACAGCATATTTTTAACACTCCATTTTAAAGACATCCAGAAGGAAGACACTGTATTAATATGCAATTATATACTGAAAGTTGCATGAATGCCTGAACTTGGTAGCTGCACTTTTAAGTGTGTAGAGCCATTTGGTCTAGCTTGCAGGCCATGCCTCAGTTCTGTCTATCAAATAACAATCAGGTATCTTTAGAAATAATTCTTTACAAACAAGAGAAAATTATCTGCATCAAGGCGTGAGGTAAAAGAAGGGAGAAGGCATTTGACAACCTGCAGCCTTCATGATAAATATACATATCTTACATACAAATAATTACATATTAATTAATTCTAACCACCTTCCCTCTTCCATTATCCCCCCCCCCATTTAAAACTAAACAAGAGCTCGCTAACCAACAATGCACTGCAGGATTGTTACCAGAGGTGGGTTCCTGTCAGTTCTAACCTCTTCTATAGAAGAGGTTCCACAAATCTACAGTACCGTTTAGAACCAGTTCCAGCTCCCTCCCCCTGCCGGTCCGCACATCATCAAGATGAAAATCGAGAGGAGGAATTCTGGGAGTGGAAGTCCATAAGTCTTAAAGCTGTCAAGTTTGAACACCCCTGGGGTATTTTTTTTCTAAAGGATTAGGGGTGCAAGGGTCTTGTAACTTGATAGCTTTAAGATTTGCGTGCTTCAAATGCCAGAGTTTCTGAGCCAACATTTTGGTTGCTAAGCAAGAGCGTTGTTAAGTGAGTTTCACCACATTTTACAAGTTGGCCACACCCATCCAGTCACATGGCCAGCAAGCCACTCCCACAAAGCAGGCCACACCTACAGAAGAGGTTCTAAAAAATTTTGAAACCCACCACTGATCTGGGTGGTGAAAAAAATTAAGACACAGGTCCTTCCTTCCCATGTCCAGACCTTCTTTATAGTTGTTGGGTAGTTTAAATTTTGTATTTAAAGTTATCCTTTTCAGTCAAGGACATTTATTACAAAGCATTCCCATTAAAATAATAGACCACAAACCACTATATTTTAACTTTATATCAGGCAATAAGATGGTGATTGAACAACATAGAATTGACAAAGATAAAGTAGAGAGATTTAATAACATCATGAAGAATGTTTTTCCACTGTGAATAACTATATAAATGTAAAGATAGAAAACAGGTAATAGTAGAGATGGTATTCAGCAGGTTCTGACCAGCTCTGGAGAACCAGTAGCGGAAATTTTGAGTAGTTTGGAGAACCAGTAAATACTACCTCTGACTGATCCCGTCTCTATCTATTCTCTGCCTCCCAAGTCCCAGCTGATCGGGAGAAAATGGGGATTTTACAGTAACCTTCCCCTGGAGTGGGGAGGGAAGGGAGATTTTACAGTATCCTTCCTCTGCCACACTCACCAAGCCATGCCTACAGAACCCGTAGTAATTTTTTTTTAATCTCACCACTGGGTAGTAGCAATAGCACTTAGACCTATAAAGCACTTCACAGCACAGCTTATCTAAGCAATTTACAGAGTAGAGTCAGCATATTGCCCCCAACAATTTGGGTCCTCATTTTACCCATCAAGAAGGATGGAAGGCTGAGTCAACCTTGAGCCTTGTGAGATTTGAACTGCCAAATTGCAAGCAGACAGCAGTCAGCAGAAGTAGCCTGCAGTACACTCTAACCACTGCGCCACCATGGCTCATGTAGCTTAGTAGGCTAAAAGAAGCCAATTTTAAGGGAATGCTGCACTTCCCTTGAAGATGGGTTTGTTGTCCTAATTTCCACCAGATGTATTTCCATAGCTAAGGTGCACCAATTCCTGAAGATACCAAGAATTATTCATGGTTGCACATACAGTTTCTCAGTACCGTAAACTTACTCTGTTTATGACTGATTTTAACAGTTTTTAAAAACTTTATATAGCAATAGCAATAGCAATAGCAGTAGACTTATATACCGCTTCATAGGCCTTCCAGGCCTCTCTAAGCGGTTTTACAGAGAGTCAGCATATTGCCCCCAACAATCTGGGTCCTCATTTTACCCACCTTGGAAGGATGGAAGGCTGAGTCAACCCTGAGCCGGTGAGATTTGAACCGCTGACCTGCTGATCTAGCAGTAGCCTGCAGTGCTGCATTTAACCACTGCGCCACCTTGGCCAGAATGCCAAGGATATATAGCCCAGAATGCTGTATTGTATATGGACTGCTGATCAGCCTGCAATTATTTTCTACTTTCTTTTATTAAATCTGCCCAGAAGTCAGGCAGAAATGTTACAAATGGCCTAGTTGGTGGCTACTCCAGTTTGCCAAAGAAAATCAAGCTAGCTTGATGTCTGTCATCCTTCCTTCAGCAGGCATAGCAAGGGTGAAATTCAGCAGGTTGTCACAGGTTCTCGAGAACCAGTAGCGGAAATTTTGAGTTGTTCAGAGGACTGGCAAATACTACCTCTGGCTGGTCCCAGAGTGGGGTGAAAATGGAGATTTTTGCAGTATCCTTCCCCTGCCATGCCCACCAAGCCACGCCGGTAGTAAAAACATTTGAATTTCACCACTGAGGCATAGATATTTATTATTTAGTCAGACTTTTAATATAAAACTTGATTATCTGCTGATTGTAATTGGAGTGGAAAACGTGTGCTTCTTTCATCGAATTTGTGGCTTAATGCTGCTTTTGGTGTAACATTTATTGTTTTATTTGCATAGACTTTCAGTGACTCTGGGAGCTTTTGCTATCAAAAGCTAAAACAATAAAATAAAAGATTAGAGAGGCATGTGTTCGTAAGAAAGAAAAATCCTAGCAAACAAAACTAAGTCTCACAGGGGCTCATTACCATCCTACCCAAGGCCCAGGAAAATAACCAAGTTTTCAATGCCTCCTGGAAAAGAATGGGATGGGAGCCATACAGATCTTGGGGTGGGAGTGGATGAGAAATTCCATTCCAGAAGGAAGGTGCTGTGGTAGAGAAGGCTTGCCCTTGGGGTTATGTGGTGTTTCACTCACAGCATGCTGGAGTTTTTCCCCCCCACTTTTCATCCTTTATTTGGAGGAAAAAGTCTATTGCATATCAGTCTCTTTGGAAGTGAATATGGATCTTCCTCCTTTGTTAGATATAAACACAAAGTTCCTTTGTTGATTAGAGTGTGTTAAGTTTTAATACTGCCTGGAGGAGAGAGTAAATACAGCACGCATGGAGTATTTTGGAACGAATTTTATTTAATTAGAAGGGTGTCTCTAATTGCAAAGGTGACATGGATAAAATCAGCTACAACATCAGAAAATCTACCAGCCCAGTAAGAATGGGTAGTACAGGTAGTCATTAATTTACAACAGTTTATTTAGTAACTGTTCAAAGTTACAACAAAGTTACAACAGCACTGAAAAAGGGCCTTACGAACTGTTTTTCACAGTTAACAAGAACCTTTGCAGCATCCCCATGGTCACATGATCAAAATTCAGACACATGGTGACTGGTTCATACTTATGACCATTGCAGCATACGGGTTTTGTGCGTGCGTGTGTGTGTGTGTGTGTGTGTGACATGATCCTCCTTTGCAACCTTCTGACAAGCAAAGTCAATTGGAAAGCCAAATTCACTTAACAACAACCGTGTTCCTAACTTAAGAACTGCAGTGATTCACTTAACAACTGTGGCAAGATAAGTTGTAAAATGGGGCAAAACTCAATTAATAAATGTCTCACTGGGCAACAGAAATTTTGGGCTCAACTGTGGTCGTAAGTCGAGGACTACCTGTATTCTTGGCTGTGTTAGATGAGGCTGATATTTTGGGTGATTCCTTAGCCAGTTTAGTTGAATAAAGACTCAGATCTCCTAGCAGTGCTCTTCTGCAAGTTGCATTGCAGCTTGTGTGAGCTCCTCATTCTCATTCTTTCGCAGATATTCAATGCAGATGGTGCAGGCAGTTTATACCATCCTTCGCATCTTGTACAAAAGGGTAACTTTTTCTTATATGGGCTGACATGATTGAGCATTGCTGCTAGCTGAATATGCTGCTGTCAGGTCCATCAACAGCCACAGAGCTTGAAGAGAGAAAATATTCTATGTGGCAAGATGGAAAACTTCACTCCAAATTTATTCAGAAAAGGTTTCTATTATATCTTCAGGAATGAGACAGAGGCTCGTGTCCGGTAACTCTGTAACCAATTTATTTTAACACAACTTGTAACAGTAACAGGTAACAACCAGGCAGGGTGCTGGTTTAACAATGTAGCAACAGAAGGATGATCTGTGTAGAGAGAGAGGCAGAGAAGCAGCTCCAGCTGGACTGGAGTGTTCATCTGCTCTGGTGTTGAACAACTGACAGTTTGAACGAGTCTGCCTTTTATAGTTCCTCAGACTCGCCCGGCAACTGACAGGCGCGTCTGATTGGCTAAGACGCACCTGGCTGCTGCCGAGCTGTCATTCGTAACAGCGAGGACTAACTTTTACTATACAACACTTCTTCCCCCCCAGCTGTGCGCATGCGTGATGTTTGCGCACGCGTAGTCTTGTAAGTATACAGGAGAACGGCGGACACGCCCCGAACGCCGCAATTGCATTGCAGGCGGATCATCGCATTGCTGTCCCTGTCTGAGCTCCTCCCCTCGGGGAGTGAAGCTCCAGGTGACGTCTGATGGCAGAGGAACCCTGAATGGATGACTCCCACTGAATGGTAAGCTGGGCGAAGGGGGCGCGGCCGAGGATGTTGACGGCTTATGACTAGGCCGGTAGGCGGCCTCTGGAAGGGGAAGGCTAGGTCTATGTTGGCCTAAACGTAATGGGTTGGGGTTTTCAACTCCGGATTGAGAAGCACTGCTGGGCTGTGATACTGAGCTAGGCTGGCCTGGATTGGAGAAGGCTGGAGAGTTGTGGTTATTTAACTGCGGTTGCGGATTCAGGTCTGGCTGAGAAACGGTTAAGCCAGGACCTTGCGTGTCGGCTTGAGAATCATTTTCTGATGACCGTCATTGTCTCAATTGATCCAGGTGTCTTCTCCAGGTTGATCCATCTGAAACTCGAATCCTGTAGGAAACGGGCCCTGTTATTTCGGTTATAATTGCGGGCACCCATCTCGTCTCTCCTCCATAGTTTCTAGCCCAAACCAGGTCCCCAGGCTTAAAAGTGCGGGAGGGGGTTGGAGGCCCCAGGTTGCCAGACTGAATTCCTGAATAGACGGGATGCAATCTATCCAGGGTGGTCCGCAGGCGCCTGCCCATCAACATCTCCGCGGGGCTTTTCTGTGTCAGGGGGCAAGGTGTGGAGTGCTGTGCCAATAAGTAAGCATCCACCCTTGCCTGCCAGTCTCCACGGTTTAGACGGCCCAAAGCCTCCTTGGCAGATCTAACCGCCCTTTCCGCTCGGCCATTGCTGGCCGGGTGGTAAGGGGCAACCAGCGCGTGGCGGACCCCTTGCTCGGCCAGGTATGTTTGGAACGTTGTAGACGTGAATTGCGGGCCGTTGTCGGACACTACTGTGTCCGGCAACCCGTGGGTTGCGAACAATCGTCGCAAGGCTCGCACAGTACTGTCAGATGTGGTGGAGTGCATGAGCAATACTTCCACCCATCGAGAGTACACGTCCACAACTATAAGGAAAGTCTGGCCGTGAAAGGGGCCAGCGAAATCTATATGTATTCTAGACCAGGGACCCCGAGGCATCTCCCATTCCCGGGAGGGAGAGGAAGGAGGAGATGGTCGGGACTGCTGGCAGGTTTCGCATTTGGCG
This sequence comes from Thamnophis elegans, assembly GCF_009769535.1. NCBI lineage: Eukaryota > Metazoa > Chordata > Lepidosauria > Squamata > Natricidae > Thamnophis > Thamnophis elegans. The sequence goes on from NC_045558.1 coordinate 24,083,113, forward strand.
ACCCAGGCTTCGATCTCTGCATCTAACCCTGGCCACCAAACGAAACTGCGAGCAAGGGCCTTCATTCTGCTTACTCCGGGGTGACTTTCATGGAGACGTTGCAGAATCTGTTGTCGGAGGACCGTTGGGATGACCACACGGTCGCCCCACAGTAGGCAGCCTGAATGTATAGAAAGCTCCCACTGTCTGTTCTTGAAGTGCTTGAACTGAGGTGGTAACTCACCCGCAGGCCAGCCTCTCAGGACCCAGTTCAATAGCTGTGACAATGTGGGGTCAGACCGAGAGTAGGCGGCCACATCGGTAGAAGTCAATGGCAATTCTAACTGAGCAATTGCCAGAACAGAACGGCAAGGAACCGCTTGATCTTCCGTGTCCGGAAGAGGGCAGCGACTAAGGGCATCTGCATGCCCTATTTGCTTGCCCGGACGGTAGCACAGGGCGTAAGAATACGCCGCTAAGAACTCCGTCCAGCGGGTCATCCTTGGGGACAGGATAGGAGGGGTCGGTCTATCACCAGCCAGTAGCCCAAGGAGTGGCTTATGGTCTGTGAATAGGGTGAAGTGCTGCCCGTATAGGTAGTCGTGAAACTTTTTGATTCCAGACACTGCAGCCAGAGCCTCCTTGTCAATCTGGCTGTAGTTCCTCTCAGCCGAGGACAGTGTTCTGGAATAAAAAGCTATGGGGGCTTCTGAGCCGTTGGGCAGGACGTGACTCAGAACAGCCCCCAAACCGACGGGGGAGGCATCACATGCTAGAGTCAGGGGCATCTTGTCGCTATATTGCACTAAGACTGCCTCTGACGTCAGCAGGGATTTGACAGCCGCGAATGCATGCGCTTCGCGGCTGCCCCATTGCCAAGGCGCGGATCGGTCGAGCAACCAATGTAGCGGCTCGGCTAGTGATGCCTTGTGAGGGATGAAAGGCGCATAGAAATTTAGAAGCCCCAGGAACGATTGGAGCTGCGCCTTTGTAGTAGGAGTGGGAGCGTTCCTGATAGCTGCCAATTTAGAAGGGGTAGGATGAATTCCCTGGGCATCAATTGTGAAGCCCAGGAAATCCACTTGGGCCACAGCAAAGAAACATTTGCTGCGTTTAAATTTAAGACCCGCGCCCCTGAAACGGTCGAGGACTTTCCTCAGTACTTTGATGAGGTCTGAGCGGCTGTCAGCAGCGATCAGGACGTCATCAAAGTAAGGTACCACTCCAGGGAGCCCATGGAGCAGACGTTCCATGAGGCTCTGGAAAATCCCCGGGGCAACGGAAACGCCGAATTGAAGGCGGCGACAACGGAAAGCCCCCCGGTGGGTGACGATGGTTTGGGCAGCCGCCGCATCGTCATCCACAGGGAGTTGCTGGTAGGCCTGCGCCATATCCAGTTTAGCGAAAATACGGCCCTGCCCCAAGGAATGGAGCAGGTGCTGTACAACAGGGACTGGATAGGGGTTTGCCTGAAGGCCAAGGTTGATGGTCGACTTATAGTCGGCGCAGATCCTAATGGAGCCGTCGGCCTTCACCGCAATCACAATGGGGGTCTCCCAAGGTGAGTGGTCGACGGGCTCCAGTATGCCCTGCGCCACGAGCTTATCGAGCTCAGCTTCAACCTTTGGCCTTAATGCAAAGGGCACCCTGCGCGCCTTCAGTCTGATTGGTGCAACCTGGGGGTCCAAGCTAAGGGATATGGGGCTGCCTTTGTAATGGCCTAGCTGGCCATCAAAGATATCAGCATAGTCTGACAAGACTGCTGCTATGTCTGGGGGCGTGTCCGCAGTAGAATGAATCCCCTGAAGGGAGATACCCAAGGGAGAAAACCATTCTAACCCCAGAATTGCTGGTAAAGGTTTCTGAACAATTAAAGCAGGTAAAACAGCGCAAAACTTGCCATAAGAAACCCTCAAGGCATATGAACCTAGGATAGAGATATGGGAGCCTTGATAGTCTGTTAAAATTGCATTAAGGGGTGACAAGTGACAACGTTTCACGTGGGGGCACAACATAGAAAAAGTGTCCCAAGAAAGAAGGGATTTTGATGAGCCGGAGTCCACTTCCATCTGACACGGCTTCCCTTCAATCAGTATTTTAATATTGATTTTGTCCGTACCCTGTGAGGATGAGTTGATGGAGGTGTCATGCAGGGACGAAGAAGCTTGATTGATGTTAAAGCATTCGTCTTGACGCTGAGCAGGTTTCCGCTGCTGCGAGCTCTTCGGCGGGGGTGGAGGAGGACCATATGGAGGAGGTGGCTCGATTGCTGCAGAAGGAGTAGGAAGTGAAGCCTTGCAGACATGGGCTAAATGTCCTTTCTTTCTGCAGCGGCGGCAAACCGCTGCCTTGAAGGGGCAATTAGCCCGGGCGTGCGCTCCGCCACAGCCAATGCAAGCAGAGGAGTTTGAAGGGAAACGGCTGATGGCTTGACTCTGTCGAGGCTGCTGACGGCGGGGTTGTGCTCCAAGTCTATCTACCTGAAGTTGTTGTAGATAGTCAGGCAGGGGGGCTAGCTCATCAATTAGATTTGTAATGTACGTTGGCTGCTGGAGCGGAGGAGGAGTTGGAACGGTTGAGGCTTGAGTGGCAGGTAACCCTCCAGCAACCGTCATCTGCGCGAGGTAGCGTTCTATTTCGTTGGAGGATGAATCTGCCAACTCTGCAGCGCGAGCCTCGTCTATGGCATAAGCTAATGTGACCTTAGGCTTGCCCAAAAGTCTACGCCTGAGAAAAATATCCTTTAGGCCACAGACGAATTGCTCTGCTAGATTTGCCTCAAGATCTGGGAACTCACACTGCACTGCAGAAACTCTCAAGGCTTGCAAAAATTGATTTACCGTTTCTGCAGGCTTTTGGACTCGCCTGCGGTAAGTGAAGCGTCTGGCTATTTGAGATGGAGTAGGTGCGTAGTATGCCTGCAATCCGTCTGTTAGTTCTTGCCAGGTGAGGTCGTACACCGCTCTAGGGGCGGCAAAGGACCTTGCGGTGGCAAACATTTCTGGGCCACAAGCCGTAAGGAAGAACCCACATTTCCTCGCTTGAGACTGACCTTGACGGTTGTTAGCGATTAAAAAGCATTCAAACCGTTCAAGAAATGCCTCCCAGGTTTCACCTCCAACCCCAAAAGGGGCAAACATTGGCATTCCGGCCATAGCAGTTGGTTGGAGAAGTGGCAGTTGGTTCCTTTTTCTTCTGGTTACAGGTCCCCAGTCCTCGTCGCCAGTATTATATCTTCAGGAATGAGACAGAGGCTCGTGTCCGGTAACTCTGTAACCAATTTATTTTAACACAACTTGTAACAGTAACAGGTAACAACCAGGCAGGGTGCTGGTTTAACAATGTAGCAACAGAAGGATGATCTGTGTAGAGAGAGAGGCAGAGAAGCAGCTCCAGCTGGACTGGAGTGTTCGTCTGCTCTGGTGCTGAACAACTGACAGTTTGAACGAGTCTGCCTTTTATAGTTCCTCAGACTCGCCCGGCAACTGACAGGCGCGTCTGATTGGCTAAGACGCGCCTGGCTGCTGCCGAGCTGTCATTCGTAACAGCGAGGACTAACTTTTACTATACAACAGTTTCAGCTATGGCACAGGAATAGAAGGTGCATATGTCCTTTTGGATGGAGACATAAGGATTCTTAAGCAAAAGGAAGGGAATGTGTAAATGTGTTGTTATTAACAATCACAGAATCACTGAGTTAGAAAGGATAGCAAATACCACCTAGTTCCATCCCTGTTTAGTGCAGAATCTGCTAAAGAATTTCAGACAGATGAATATTGAGTATTTCTTTGATGAGGCAATAGACACTATTCAGCCGGTTTGATCCAGTTCGAATGAACCGGTGGCAGTGAGAGGCTCCACCCACCTGCCCAAACATCATCACGTCCCATTTTGATGCTCTATGCATGCGCCGAAGGTCCTACCTGTGCGTGGACGTGGTGCATGAGAGCAAAGCGCACGTGTGCGGGCGCTCACATTTGCGAACTGGTAGCAAAGGTAAGTTGATTTCACCCCTGCAATAAACCACTTTATAGATCAATGTGTTCTGTTTATTGAGATATTAGAACAAAAACAAAATGTACTTTATTTTATTTTAATAAAAATAATTCAACTCAGGTAATACTTTTTACATGTTTTAATATTTTTTTCTGTAGGCCACATTAAAAAAATACAGCTCAGAAAGGTCTCTTTGGAAAATTTCATCCAAAACTTTCTAATGCTGGATGCTGTCCATCAATAAATAATTTCCTTCCTGGGGCAGAAGAGAGGAGAGATCACCTGATGTTCTACTTTTCATATTTATTTCATTACTATTATATATGGTATATTATGAGGCTAAGTAGGTAGAAATAACTAAAGGCCTTTCCTTTGGGGTCTGTCCCCCATCATATTGTTTCCAATCACTCTGAAAAGTTTTTGGCCTTTTAATATATAGATAAATATATAGTTATAGATAATGTAGATTGTTGTTATTAACTCATCCTCTCTTTTTTCTCTGTTTTTTCAAATCATTTTGCCCCCTTTTTGCCAGTTAACATTTTTTTATATTTAGTGCTGTTTATTAAATAATCCTCAAGTTGTATTTTTGTAAGCTAATGTGAATGTATTAGTTCTGTTTTCAGCACAATCATTCCTCAGCATATGGTAAACAAACTGGGCCTATTTTAATACTCCTTTGTGTGACTGGATATTGGATGTCCTTATTGTTAGGCCCCAGTTTGTGCGAGTTGAGAAAAAAGTTTCCAAACTCCATCTCCTTGAGTACAGGTTCCCACAGGGCTGTGTCTTGAGTCCGCTACTGTTCACCTTGATGACACACGACTGCTGTGCCAAATCTGATATGAATCATATTGTAAAGTATGTGGATGACGCAACAGTGGTGGGTCTTATCTGGGACAGCAATAAAGATGCTTATAGGGAAGAGGTCAAAGCTCTGGTGGACTCATGCAATAAAAGTAATCTGGTTCTAAATGTTAAAAAAACAAAGGAGGTCATTGTAGGTTTTTAGAAAGAACTGGCTGGCATAGTCATACTCCCCACAGTATCAAGAATGCAGCTATAGAAGTGGTCAACAGTATTAAGTGGGGGTGCAGATCAGAGGTGGGTTGCTCCTGGTTCAGCCCGGTTCAACCGAACGGGTAGTGATAATCTTGCCTCTGTTGCAGAACCAGCAGTGACCCAGGCTGGCCACCCCCCAAACCGGTTCCCCGGTCTCCATTGGCATTGCTGGCACCTTGTTTATTACATTCTAATGGTCTTTGTGCATGCGCACAACAATTTTCAGTGAACTGCCCATGCATAAGCAATGGGTGTCTAAAAAACACGCGAGTGAACCAGTACCAGTTTACGTTGGAACCCATCCCTGATGCAGATAACTAAGAATTTGGTCTCTCCACATGTCATCATTAGTGAAGTGTGTAAACCAGCGTCTGCATTTCCTGCATCAGATAAGGAGCATGCATCTTTCGCCTTCTGTCCTGGCCACTTTTTACAGAGGCACAATTGAGAGCGTTTTAACAAACTGCATCACTTTTTGGTTTGACACTGCTTTGGCAGCAGTGCCTCAGATAGAAAGTCTATACAGAGAGTGTTAAGAACAGCCAAGAAGATTTTCTTTGTTCTCTATGTCATCAGTCCGGTAAACTTGCAAGATTTGTTTTTCTCACTGTGTACATCTGAACTAGACTGTGTTGTTTCTCTGTGTCATATAATATATGTGGGTATGTGGGTAATTTTTTTTATTTGTTTGTTTACTTATTCATTCATTTATTTTATCATGTTTATGTAGTGTATATTGGAGGTGGTGACTCTTTGAGAGGTGTATGCAATAAAATGGCATTTTAATGTGCTGATTAGTATACATTTAAAATGACAACAAAGTTATTCTATGTCTAAAGACCAGTGTGCTTGCTTTGGCTAGAAGGATTAAATAGAAATGTGCTGGGTGCAAGTTAAACTGGACATTTCTTATCATAATTTCAATTGCCTCATCCCGATATTAGAATCTAATTCAAGTTATTGTTAATTTACACAGTGGATGCTTTAATGAAATGGAAGAGGCCATCTAGATTATCTTCAAGAAAAGGATTTGCTGGAGAAGATAGTCTCTTTAGACTCCCATTTTTCATTTTAATAAAATACTTTAAAAAGTCTTTTTAGAAGCCAATTTATCATTCGCTATTTGGCTGATTTTGAAAGAAACACTTCTTCCTGTTTTTCAGTATTTTTAGCTAAAGAATGAGCCAATAAATGAGCTGTTCTAGCAATATTGCAAAATTACAAGTTTTGAGCCAATGGACCTATCCCAAAACAAGCCAGAGAACAAAGACAGAGTCTGTAAAATGTCTAGCTCTTTTTTTAAATTCTTTTTAGGAAAGTGGTTTTTAAAATCATTATTAGCTGCCCTGAATTTAGAAGAGAAAAGTGGGCCCTAAATCAAGTAGATGGTCCATATTATTATAATATATGTTATAAACAAAGCAGTGGTGGGATTCAGCCAGTTCGCATCACTTCGGGAGAACTGGTTGTTAAATTTCTGAGCAGTTTGGTGAACCTTCGAGACCGCCTACTGCCACATCCCTCCCAGCGGCCAGTGAGATTCCACAGATTGGGCCTCCTTCAGATGCCGTCAGCCAGACAGTGTCGGCTGGCGGGCCCCTGGAGGAGAGCCTTCTCTGTGGCTGCTCCGATTCTTTGGAATCAGCTACCCCCAGAGATCTGGACCATACCCACTCTCATGGCCTTCAGGAAAGTTGTAAAAACTTGGCTGTTCCGGCAGGCCTGGGGCTGTTGACTTCACTGTTGAGATCCAGCCCCGATTAGAAGGAATGTATGAGGTGTTACTATTTTAAAACATTTTTTTCGTTATGTGTTCGTTATGTGTCTTTTTCCCCCTCTTTTTTGTAAGCCGCCCAGAGTCCTTCGGGATTGGGCGGCATATAAATGTAATAAATAAATAAATAAATAAATAAATAAATAAATAAATAAATAAATAAATAAATAAATAAATAAATAAATAACTGGTTGTTGGAAGAAATCATTAGGGCGGAGAACTGGTTGGTTGTTAAATTATTTGAATCCCACCACTGAAACAGAGGAACAAGTCACTGAGTTACAACTATCTAAATAGTAATGTAGTACAGTTACTAATGCGTAACAATCAGTGGGAGTGGCTTGCCAGCCATGTGACTGGGTGGGCATTGCCAACTTGTAAAATGTGGTGAATCTCACTTAACAACGCTCTTGCTTAGCAACCAAAATGTTGGCTCAGAAACTCTGGCATTTGAAGCACGCAAGTCTTAAAGCTGTCAAGTTACAAGACCCTTGCACCCCTAACCCTTCAGAGAAAAAAACCCCAGGGGTGTTCAAACTTGACAGCTTTAAGACTTGTGGACTTCAATTCCCAGAATTCGTCCTCTCGCTCTTCATCTTGATGATGTGCAGACAGGCGGGGGGAGAGAGCTGGAACCGGTTCTAAATGGCACTGTAGATTTGTGGAATCTCTTCTATAGAACAGGTTAGAACTGGCAGGAATCCACCCCTGATCCAGATACAAAGTTTGGCCTGAAAGAGACAACAGCATGGCAGAGACCAACTGTGCTGATTTCAGATTGGGCATGATCAAAAACGCCTCTGCTTTTTGTTTGACTAGTTTCCTTGGCCCTGTGGATTCCTAAGTAAATCTAGCGTCACCGGCAATCAAATGTTTAAGACAAGAGTTTTGACAGCCCTCATAACACTTTGAGGTATTTTTAGCATATTTCTGAGTTGTATTAGCTTAACCTGTAATAGAATATAAATGAGCCCATATGGCAGAGATGTAATTATGTTGCATGTGAAAAATCCCTTCGGTAGGGTTTTTGTAGTGGGAGGAAAGGGGGGGAGAGAATTCCCTACATGTGCCTTCTGGAAGACACGATATACACATGATTACTTACTTATTTGCATCAAGAAAAAAAATACAATGCTAACAACGCAGTAATGAAAAGGGCAAGCAGCATATAGAGATCCTTGGGGGTGCTGCTACTTATAACTGACATTCAGTTAAGAACAGAGAAATTTGTCTCCGTAGGGTTAAATGATGAAGCAATCTTTGATTATGCAGGCATACTAATCATGAGTCTTAATTATTATTACTGCAAGTGAATGAACTACAAATCTCCAGGGAACATCTCTGTCACAGATACTTTGCTGGCATAAGCTGAAAAGAAAAAGAAAAAAGAAGAAAGAATATTTTCCCAAGGATCATTTTCATTCCAACCTGATAGTTAGCTGAAGTTTCTCTCACTACCAGCCATGAAGCATTAAATATAGATTAGAAACAGGGAAATGTTGAAAGTTGAAATTCACCGGAGGTGCACACCCTACATACTTGAGAGAAAGCCCCAAATGTTGTAGCAACATGATGGAAACTTTCCAAGCTGAATACAGCCACAACAGAAGGGAAAATGAATGTTTAGAATTCCACCAGTCTTCTGTTTAGCTTTCTTCCAAGACCTAATTCATCTCAAAGTTCTAAAGCTTGTTATTGGCAGATGTTAGAAGGTACCCACTGGGAGAACAAATGATTGTATCGAGGAGGGTGGAAAACAAGTTTTTTCCCCTCCCAATATTTAGACTGTAGCGAGACTTCAGATTTAGGTGCAAAAATGTTTTTTTCTTTCTTTTATACTCTAGGAAACACAATAAAACACGAATGCATGTTCAATGTGCTTGTAGCTATAGAGACGTATACATTCATACTCTTATGTAAATGCATATATTCATATGCACACAAGTGTTTGTAAGCTGACCATTTTCACAATATTAATAAAGGAGAAAACATTCTATATTGAGAACAAAGGACGGAATGCCCTCGGTTAGAATTTATGGGTGCTAAATTTATGTACATATAAAATAAAGAATCGTTACAGGAAATGTTGTACATTCTATCCTACTTCAAGGATCTCTGTATATGTTAATAGTTAATAGGTGGTTATTATTATTATTATTATTATTATTATTATTATTATTAGTAGTAGTAGTAGTAGTAGTAGTAGTAGTAGTTTTGCGTGGTTAATCTTTGGTGAGATTCAAAGTCTTTGGGGCTGATTGGTAGCTCAACAGCTTGAGTCCTAACCAAGGACCTAGGAACTATTAAGGTAATGTCAGAAGATATAAGCTGTTCCAATTAGGGTGGTTTTTTTGTAGAATCAGAATGTTCAAGTCTGATAAATTTAAAATTTCAAAATAGCGAGGTAGCCCTTTAGCTATTGCTCCAAGGGCTCCAATTACAATCGGGACAACACATGATTTCTTTTTCCACAGTCGCTCAACTTCAATTTACAAGTCCAGGTACTTTGTGATTTTTTCTTGCTGTTTATCTTCAATTCGTGCATCTCCAGGTATTGCAATGTCAATGAACCATACTTTTTTCTTTTCAACTATTGTTATGTCAGGTGTGTTGTAGGTCAAGTGCCTGTCAGACTGGATTCTGAAGTCCTACAAGATCCTGACTTTCTCATTCTCTAAAGCCTTCTGAACCTGATGTTCCCAGTGGTTTTTGCTGTACTCAAATCCAAACTTTTGGCACAATTTCCAGTGAATGATCTTAGCAACGCGGTCATGGCATTGTAGGTAGTCAGTTTGTGAAATTTTGCTGCACCCACTGATCAAGTGGTCGACTGTCTCGTCTTTCTCATCACAGATGTGACATTTGCTGTTGGTGGTAACATGTTGAATTTTTGCCTTCATGCAGTTTGTGGCTAAGGCTTGTTCTTGAGCTGCCAAAATAAAGCCTTCTGTTTCTTTTTTCAGTGCTCTGATCTTAACCAGTTCCAAGTTAGCTTTTGGTCAGCTTTGCCTTCAATACTTTTCAAGTATTGGCTATGTATAGCTTTGTTTTTCCAATTTTCACCTCACTTCTCAATTACTTCTTTCTTATATTCAGCTTTTGACTTACTTGTCTTTAAAAGGCCTCCTTTATTTACTTCCTTAATCATTGGTTCTTCACTTTTCTGGATGTAATCATTCAAGCTGTGTTTTTCTTCTTCCACAGTCTGTTTTACTTGTAGGAGTCCTTGGCCACCCTCTGCTCTTGGTAGATATAATCGGTCAACATCACTTTTAGGGTGCAAAGCATGATTCATTATCATAAGCTTCCTTGTTTTTCTGTCCAAATTGTCCAACTCCATCTGGGTCCAGTCAATTATTCCTGCAGAGTATCGAATCACAGGTATAGCCCAGGTATTTATGGCTTTTATGATGTTTCTTCCACTCAATTTGGACTTTAATATCTTGCGAATTTGTCGAATGTACTTGGCTGAAGTTAATTCCTTGACTTTATTATGCATTAAGTCAGAGGCCTCTAAAATCCCCAAGTACTTGTAACCTTCTTCTGGTTTTACTGCCTTCATCATTTCTTCATTCGCAAGTTCTATTCCATCATCTTCTATGACCTTGCCTGCTTTGGTTGCCATTGTTGCATATTTGTCAATTCCAAACTGCATACCAATGTCTTGGCTAAATTCTTTGGTGCTTTCAATTAATAAATTCAGTTCAGCTTTTGTTTTACCAGACAACTTCAAATCATCCATGTACACCAAGTGCGAAATTTTTAGTCCTTTCTTTGCAAGTTCATATCCATAGTTCATCTTCTTCAAAATGATTGTCAGTGGTAGCATTGAGAATAAAAAAAGTAGGGGTGAAAGGAAATCGCCCTGGAAAATGCCTTGTTTAATTTCAACTTCACCCAGTACTTCTTCATTAGCTATAAGCTTCGTTTTCCAGAGGTTCATTGAAGTTTCCATGAATTTTTGTATGTTGCTGCCGATGCCAAAGATTTTCAGGCATTTCTTGATCCAGCTGTGGGAAACTGAATCAAATGTTTTCTTACAGTCTATCCAAGCCATGAACAGGTTGGTTCATCTTTTCTTTGAATTCTTTAGGATTAGTTTATCAATCAGCAGTTGGTCCTTTGATCCTCTTGAATTTTTGCAGCATCCTTTCTGTTCTACAGGAAGCAAGTTATTTCTTTCCAAGTATCCATAAATTTGGTTTGCAATGATATCAGTAAAGAGCTTGTATGTTGTTGGCAAACAGATAATTGGCCTATAGTTTCCAGGATCCTTTATTATTATTTTTATTTTTATTATTATTGTTTTTGTTGTTGTTGTTGTTGTGGGTCATTATATTTAAGCTGGACTCAACTACAGAGGATGCATTTAAAGTAAATAGGCATGTTTTCCCTGGCCATTTCCTAAGCAGAGGACTATTCTTTACAAAACAAGATACATGACCTATATTTACAAGATAGGATACATGAACTATATTTACATTAAAATTCTGTTTTAAATTATTCATTTGGCTCATCAAAATGAGCAAATGGCCCCCATCAGGATGGGTCAATTTTTGTTGACATGGTAATTGGGAAGAAGTACAGGATGACATGGAGATTTCACAGTTGCTTTCATGGACAAGGAAAATATTGTTTTAATTGCTCTCCCACGTTTCAGATGGCAGCAAAATAAAGGAGTACACCTGTATGTTTTGGATTTAGAAACACACTAGGTCACTCTGGCTATCTGCTTGCAGGCATTTTTGGACTACTACCAGCTGCAGCTACAGTCAGGAGTGATCAGCATGGCAATTGAGAAAATGCTTACCCATTTAAAGAATTTCAATGCATGTTGAAATTTGGAGTGTGGTAGTTTCCATGTCTGTGTCATGTTACTTACCTTCTAGTACTGCTACTCCATAGATCCTGTGTTTGGGCATTGTATGATATCCTTAGCGTGTACCAACTACCAACTATTCTGTGTAAAAATACAAGATGTGCTAATGCAGATAATATAATTTGTAATGAACAAAATATTACCTTTTTCGCTATATTCTTGGCACTGGTTCAATGTTTCTGTTCTTTGCAATAACAATGCAAGCAAACTGTTATTTCACTTTGTGATATATTATTTTAGGGGGGGAAGCAATCTCTGATATAAGAGAAAAATGTTGTTCTTTTAGGTCAGTATGAAGCCTGGTTTGGTTGTTTAAGCAGCAAAACAAATGATTGCACTGAGATTAACTCTTTTTGCATGATGTATTTTGCACTCATTTAAATTTATCTCACAAATAAAATTTGAATAATCCATTTATTATCAATCTAGTAAGCAGTCTAATTACATCAACAGTCTATAAATATTCCAAAATGTCTTGAACATTTTCCCACCAAAAACTTATTTCTGCACTCATTCATTTATAATAGTGGTTCTAATTGTGCATCCTGTTTCCTATTAACTCAATAGGGCACGAAATGAAAAGGAAAACAATCTCTTTAACATGAGAAAAAAGCTGGCTATATTACTTCTTGCAAAAGCCGATGAAGGAGATTTAACCCTAGAAGGAGTATTTATCCCGGGTAAATCTACTGGATGCAACATACTGAAAAATGCTATGATTTGTGGTGCCATTATGATCTGTCTTTAGGTCTGCCATGATACCCATGTATATTAAGGTCTAGCTGTAGAAAAGATGGAGAAAATGCTTTCACTGCATCCAGAACACAAGACCAGGAAGAAGAAAAATTTTGAGTGCTTCAAAACAAGGTCTAAATCTTACAAATTATCAGTGTATTCAGATTACAAAATTTGTCACCGTAGCCACAACTCCCTTCCCCCTGTATTGTTTATTCTCTGGAAATTAAGTTTCTACAGTGAATTTCTAGTGACTGTAATCTTAACATTAAATGACAGAAGCTCGTATATGTATAGTCTGAAAAGTTGGAAGTCTCAATCCTTCTTCCTCACAAATGCTTTCAGTCTTCTTCCTTGCCTTGCTTTGTTGCATAACAGCTACTGGTATCACTACCTTTTTTTTAGATGCATGTCCAACCTTCTCCTTGACCTTGACAAGTGAGAGTTGTAGGGATTGTCTACTCTTAGTGGGTTTTTTTTTGGGGGGGGAGGTAGGGAAGGAAAATATATAAATGAAATAAATCTATAGTATCATCTTCTGGTCCTGTGCACTAAGCAAGGAAAATCAGCTCTACCCGTTATGTAGAGATACAATATAGTCATCATCTGACAAGTTATAAATAGAACAGATTTTATAAAAAGAAAGAATGTGGGGGAAAAAATCCTTTTTGACTTTAAGTAGTCACATGCAAAGCATTCAGTGGTGGAGGAGATAAAATATATAATTGTTCAAATCACAGAGAGCAAATATAAGGCTCTGGACCGAGTTGTATAGTAGTGCCCCAAACATAGATAGTGTCAGCGTTCCAATTATCATGCAGAATTAAATCAGAGTCCAAGGCAGAGCTATCTTTAAAGTTCCAATTTAATAAGACAGACATGTTGGCACATCTGTGGAAATCCCAATTCTAAAACTTCCTGGGATTTCACCCAGTTGAAAGTTCATGATCTTATCCCCACACCCATAAATCCCTCACATGGTCCAATCTTCTTCGGCCACGCTGGCATTTCCACCCAGCTGGTTCTGGTCAGATGCAGAGGTGCGGAGATAAAATATGACCTTCAAGAAAAGAATGACAACAACACATTCCACAATTATACTCCTTTCTATTCCCCCCCCCCCCCAAAATTACTACACTAATGAAACAGCATAGGAAAATAATAGAGTGCATGGCAGGCCAAAAATCCTAAAAAGGAATATAACTGCAGGCCTGACAGATAGATTGTGTTATAAAGATGTTCCAATTTATACAACGCCACACAATTTACTTAGCACATACTAAGAATATAATTTATAGAAGGCATAACACAAATAATACAGATTAAATTTAAGCATAATTCTTGGTCAATTTTTCCCTATTCCACTAGAGTTTAGACTTGGACCATATGTTATTACTGTATCAATTTATCACAAAACCCCTTTTCCTGAAAATTCCAGTTTAAATTGAAGGCTGAGGAGATAAATAAATCCCTTTCTTTCCAGCCTTCCATTCAGCACTTGTGCCTGATTTTGAAAAGTCTTTTAATCACTGCAGAAATGAAAGGGTCTTTGCTACAGGCTGGTCAGGACATCAGCCGCACCAGCACTATTGTAATGTTATTGTTGTAGAGTGTAATAACAGAATCTTGGAACCCTGGTGGATATTCTGTCTCCTCCCTTACATCAATAGAAGGGCAATTTGACTTTCTTCCTCACTTGCCCTCATATTCAGAGCCAATCTAGTGTTTACCAAATTGCTGTTGAATATCTTCTTCAAGCCATACGTCTACACACTGACTTCCCCAAAAGAATAATATAACAAAGATGAGCTTTTCCTAAATGGAAAATGAGTGGTATTCTGGATTCTTCATTGATTATTACAGTGTTATATTACAGGTTATTGATCCTCTGCTGAAGTGATTTTGCAACAAGCTGTACTATTCAGGTCATTGTCTTCCACAATGCATAGAATATAGCTTTCCAAACCAAGCAAGCAACCCTTTTTGTTGTTAGTTGCAAAGTCATGTCCAACCCATCATGACCCCATGGACAATGTTTCTCCAGGCCTTCCTGTCCTCTACTATCCTCTGGAGTCTATTTAAGCTCACATCTACTGCTTCAGTGACTCCATCCAGCCACCTCATTCTCTGTTGTCCCATTCTTCTTTTGCCCTCAATCTTTCCCAGCATTAAGCTCTTCTCCAGTGAGTCCTTCCTTCTCATTAGGTGGCCAAAATATTTGAGTTTCATCTTCAGGATCTGTCCTTCCAAAGAGCAGTCAGGATTGATCTCCTCTAGGACTGACCTATTTGATCATCTTGCAGTCCAAGGGACTCACAGGAGTCTTCTCCGGCACCAGAGTTCAAAGGTCTCAATTCTTTGGTGCTCAGCCTTTCTTATGGCCCAAATGTCACAGCCGTACATTGCAACTGGGAAAAACCATAACCGTGATTATATACACTTTTGTTGGCAGGGTGATGTCTCTACTTTTTAGTATTCTGAAACCTAAAAGCAGTCAGTTTAACATCATTTTACTGGCTGAGTTAGAGGGAAGGTATCTCCTCTGTTAAATCAAGTTCTAAAAAACAGAATTTTCCTTAGAGTGAACAATCAAAAAAGCAGGCAGCATGCATGCCAGTGAGTCATGCTCTTTAGATGGGCAATCATAACTACAACCTATAAAACTAGATTTTACATTAGAATCCTAAGTCAATGGCAGTTAATTAATTAGTGTAACTTACATAACAGTGCTAATACAAATCTGTTTGGCCTGCTCTGATAGAAAATATCACTCCGAGTATGTTGGTGGTTTTAGTAGAAAGCCAGGCAATAACCCCATGTTTATTTTATTTCTAAATCCAAGAAAAAGTTATTTCACATCTTTACAAATTGAACCAGTAATGAATGAAACATAATCCATGAGCCGGAGACTAATAAGATTTTCTTATTAATATCCTTATATTCCAGTGATTGGATTCTACCAGTTTAACAACCGATTCGGTGATTGTGTGCTTCATGCGGGTCTGACATGCACTCTGCATGTGTGTGCAGTTTTAACAAAACTTACCTTCCGTCCACTCTGCCACACAAATCAGCTGAGAGGATATAGGTAAGTAAATCAGTTCATTCCCCAGCTGATCATCGGAGCTACCGGTTCACCCATAATTAGTTAAATCTCATCCCTGTTATATTCCCTTTAAACAACTTGTCTCTCTTGTTGACAAAAATATTTATTAAAAAGTGTAGCAGATATTAACTAACATTTCGCCTATGCTTAATTTAAGCAATGCTGTAGGATAACTTTTATGATCTGGAAATACTCATTAAAAAAATCATCAGGGGTTTACAGTCAGATAAAAATTGGTTCACATAAAACAAGTTTATTCTTGTAAATTAACTGATTGGTATAATAGTAATCATTAGAAAGATGGTAGCCAGAAAGAAACGAGATTCCAACCAGACTTTGTAAATATATTTATATTTGTTCATTTATTTATGGAATACCAATTCACATATTTTCACAACGTATACCACCACCAAAGATGTACATTTTAGTGGTACCAATAGAAGAGAATAATTGTAACTCAGGGTTGAACTGTGTGGTCCTTAGTACACTCTGAGCCTGGTGATTTTCTTGCACCAAACTAAGTAACATTATTAGGAACATTTCAGTGGACTTTGCAAGTCTGAGTATCATTTTGTTATAAAGAAAAATGAAATGAATAAATCAATGAAATGTTTAATTACAGTTACCAGTACATGAAAAAAGGACATTATTGTAAATATAATTAGTATTAATCATCAATATTCCAAATTGGAAAACAAATAGTTTGCACTTATGTCAAAAAATTTAAATATCTAAGAGTGTTTTTTCAATCAACTATGATTGAAAAACTATTTTCTAAAATATCTTTAGAAAAAAAGCAACACAAAATAAATCTGAACTAAAGCAGAGAGAGCTTCCAATGCCATAACCGTGGCAATAATTATGTCCTTGTGGCAGAAATTCAGAGCCAAGATATTGAATCTTCTACTTTATAGAGCTCAACTTTGCATTTCTACAGAAAAAAGAACATTAGAAGCAACTCAATCCACATTCTTCCAGATAGTGATGGTAAATAAAATAAATTCTTTATTGTATACCAACTATTTTCGGTTGGAATTTGGCACTGCCTCTGTAGAGGTTTACTTGATAAACTATCAGCCAAAATACTGGTGAAAGTTATCCTTCTTAGATGGTTTGTTGATTAGTTATCTTCTTCTTGGAATAATACTACTATGGTAACATAGCAGTTCAATTTTTGGCACAGTTAGGATGCTAGTAAGACATCCTAGAATTAAGTAGCAAATCTTTGATCTGGATTTGCAAAGACATAGGATAGAACTTTTTATTACTGCAGTAATAAATGTTCTGTGGTAAACTTTGCTCTTTACCTAATTACTTCTATAATATCCTTTCTGTCCTGCAGAAAATGACATTTATGTGCCTTCCTCTTGGAGTTAAAGGTCAGGAATATACCACCACAAGACTGTCTCTATTGTCTCTCTTGGATGGTGTGATGAAGATAACTTTGTACGTGCCGATATGCCACCATCTTAATCATCATGAGCATTTTGAATTAATTTTTTGATTGTGTTAGGCTGATAATGAAAATGTTCTGTTTTTGTAAGCAACAGATTAGTCTGCTGGATTTTCTTAGGACAATCATAATCAAGAATATGGATTTAATTTTTGAATTAGTTCTTAATTTGGATTCAGTTTTGGCAACACCCAATACCAACAATTTGGTAATTCTAGTCCATGACCTGTCTTCCTCACTGGTTGTTTTTTTTTAATTTCACTATTACATTTGATATTTTGACCTGAATAGTAAATAAAATAGATTGAACAGAAGTAAATATAATATTTAATTATGTGAAGAAATCAGAACCTTTTGTTTCCATGGATCAATCCAAAGAGACATCATTAAAAATGTTGTTTTTTTTTAAAAAAAGTATGCTAATTATCTATAATTGTCTAAATATTTAGATAACTAATATCATGTTTTGTGCTGCTTCAGGAATAAATATTTTTCAGACTCACCTTGAAATAAAACACAGTTTTCTGATCATTAAAGTAGTATTTACACAATGGTCGGTTGTAGGCACAAAACCTTTCTAGTTTCCAAGGACAAAACGTTATAGATTTATTTTCCTTTCTAATCTCAAATAATTCCATAAGAGCTATTTTATCAGTAATACTTAACAGTATTTGACTCTAAGCAACTGAATAATCTTTATTGGCTTACCATATACTGATTATTAATAACTCAAAATCGGTTACTCATAGGACTGTATAAGTGAGTGACCATCTAAAGCAATCAAGTGTTTTGGTACTAAGAAGGTGGTTTTGTATGTATGCTTAATATAGAATACTTCTATTTAATTTCTTTTAGCAAGGTGGTGTTGATCAAAGCAAC
Organism: Thamnophis elegans; assembly: GCF_009769535.1. Lineage (NCBI taxonomy): Eukaryota > Metazoa > Chordata > Lepidosauria > Squamata > Natricidae > Thamnophis > Thamnophis elegans. The sequence continues at coordinate 24,100,976 of NC_045558.1, forward strand.
TTGCCATAGTAATATATTTTAGATATAAACATATGTGTTTTATTGTAGGCATTAGAGGAAACCACTGTCACCTATCTCTACCATCTCTATATCAAATACACTAACAACAGCCAAGCCTTTGGGCCCTCCATCTCTGGTGATTACAGAAAATAATGTCATGGCCTATTTCATAGAGAAAAGCCAGGAAAAGCACCAAGCCTAGACAAGATAACTCCTTCTTATTTGAAAGCTTGTGCTGACCAATTGGCTACCATCTTTACCCGCATCTTTAATAAATCACTAGAGATGTGCTATGTTTCTTCTTACTTCAAATTTTCTGCTATCATTCCAGTGCCAAAAAAAACCCTTCCATCAAGGAACTGAATGACTTCAGATCAGTTGCTCTGATATCCATAGTTATGAAAACCTTTGAAAGGCTAGTGCTGGCCCACCTAAAAACCATTATGGATCCTTTGTTGCAATTTGTCTACTGAGTAAATAGATCGGTAGATGATGCTGTCAATATGGCTCTGTGCCACATCCTACAATATCTTGAATTGCCAAAGACCTATGCAAGGGTCCTTTTTATAGGCTTCAGCTCGGGATTCAATACAATCATTCAAGATATTCTTCTAGCTAAATTAAACCAGTTATCCAGGCCTAACCACACTTGTAAGTGGATCATAACTTTTCTAACAGACAGGAAACAGCAGATGAAGTTGGCAGAATCACATCAGATACCTGTACAATTAGCACAGGGGCCTCCCAAGGCTGTGTGCTCTCTCTGCTTCTCTTTTCTCTATATACCAATGACTGCATCCCTCTGTTGAACTACTGAAGTTTGCAGATGATACAACAGAAACTCGTCTCATTCGAGACAATGACAAATCTGCATACAAATGGGAGTTTGAACAAATAGCCTTGTGGTGTGCCTGGAACAGTCTTGAACTAAACACATTTAAAACTATAAAAATGATAGTAGACTTTAGAAGAAGCCCTCCTACACTACCACTACTCACAATACTAGACAACACAGTAGCAACAGTAAAGACCTTTATATTTCTGGCTCCATAATATTTTAAGACCTAAAATGGACACCTAACATCAAATACGTCATCAAAAAAGGACAACAAAGAGTGTTCTTCCTGCACCAAAAAGCTCAGGCTGTCCAAGGAGCTGCTGATACAGTTCTACGGAGGAATTAGTGAGTCTGTCAACTGCACCTGAACAACTGTCTGGTTTGGCGCTACAACCAATCAAGACAAACATAGACATAATTAGAACTGCGGAAAGAACAATTGCTATAAATCTGTGTTCCATTAAGGACCTATATACTGTCTGAACCAAAAAAGGGCTGTGAAAATATCTACATACCCCTCACATCCTGGACATATATGCACTGCACACCAGAACAACTGGACACAAGGGCAGTCCCCCCCCCCCCTTGACATCAGTCTGCTAAATGACTACTATATTTTTCGGAGTATAAGACGCACCTTCCCCCCCTAAAAGAGGGTGAAAATTTGGATGCGTCTTATACACTGAATGTAGCCCCACCCACCCACCGGCCCCAACTCTTTGGCCTCTGCCTCCCAGCAATTTATCTCTTTGCAGCAAACAGGGCTTGTGGAGGTTTCAATAAGCTATAGCAATCCCTGCAGCCTGTAACAGCTGATGATCGGGAGAAATTGAAAGTGCATCTTGCCTGTTTGCTCCAAGTGGCAAATTGCTGGGAGGCAGATTTTTTTTCTTTTGCTAATCAGGCTGTTTGCTGCAAAGAGGTAAGTCAGCAACTATAAATGCCTATAGAATGTTCAAAATATTAGACTTATTTTCTAAAGACTGCTTTATTATTATTCTAGACAACTTAACGAAAGGAAGAAGGTTTTTAAAATAAATGCTTGATCTGAAGAGGCCTGTGCTATTGTTTTAAAAAGTGCTATTCTTTTAAATAGCAGAGAATAACTATACTTCCAGAAAGCACATAAATTTTAACAGTATCTGTACAAGTATAGTCTGAAATATAACACTACAAACAGTTTATATTGTCTGTACTGTTTGTTGCAAGGAGGCAAATTGCTGAGAGACAGAGGCAGATATCTTCCCTTTGTTTTCCTCCCCAAAATCTACGGTAGGTGCATCTTATACTTCGGAGCATCTTATACTCCGGAAAATATGTTAATTCCCAAAACTCTGTCAAACTATCTAGAAAGGCAGTATTACCATCATTATTCTCATCATCCTCTTCTATTCTTGTGACTATAACTTTGTTGCTTGTACCTTATGATTTATATTGTTTACTTAGTATACTAGTATGATTTATGTTGATTCTTAGTATCCATGATTATCACTAAGTGTTGTATCTAATGTTTTGTAATAAATGTATTTTGCAATGACCTTGATAATGATCTATCACTATTGTTATATATACACTGAGAATCTGTAGAGATTCTCAGTCATCCAGGTCATAGTTGTCCCATGGTTGTCCCAAAGTTTTTTCAGGAGCAACTGGACTTTCTTGTTTTTTTCTTTTGAAGACACTTCACTTCTCATCCAAAAAGCTTCTTCAGCTCTTAAGCTATACAATTTCAAAGGCTATACACTCTTTGAATGGCGTGGGAATAGGAATGGGTTTCTAGGGGAAAATTGCAGACTACAGGAACCAGGAACAGAACTCAGGACACAGATAAACTTCCAAGTGCTTCAACAACCCTCTAAAAGGATGCAGATTAGTATTTGTTTGCAAGGAATATAAATCCTTCCATTCCCCGCTATCCAGTCAGAGCTGATGAAGTTTCTTGGATGAGAAGGAGAAACGTCTTCAAAAATAAGAAAGTCCTGAAAAAGCACCTTTGGGATGTATACTGAGAGATCAAGCACCGGAGACAAATTCCTTTGGGGGCCTAATCACATTTGGCCAATAAAGAATTCTATAAGGATTAGTAAAAGAAGCATGATCTATGCAATTTGTTTATTTAAATAACTTAGAATATATGGCTGCCTGTCTCACATAATGATCCTAAGTGGTTCACAACAAAATAATAAAACAAGTTAAAACTGAACAGTTTTTCCCATCAGGTACCAGATTAATTCTAACTTTAATCTCCTGACTCCAGTCCAATGCTGTGTCAATCAGAGATGGTATTTTATTTTCTTCACTACTGGTTCGGTAGCAGGAGCAGGAGCAGAAAGTCCTTGATGATGTCAGGGTGGGTGGGCGGAGCCTCATGCTGCCACCACTACCGGTTCATCCAAACCGGTGTGAACTGGCAGCATATCACCTCTGCAGGGGCAGGTTCTGGAAGTCGCTGTTCATTAGTGAGTGCGCCACACTCACACGCTTGATGCACGTTGTGCACGCATGCACAGTACAATAAAAATTGCTCTACATATGCGCTGAACCAAAAAACAAGATGGCGGAACCGGTTCGGGGGCAACCCAGGCCACCAAACACTACCGGTTCAGTTGAACTTGTCCGAACTGGTAGGAACCCACCACTGCACCTCTGGTCTCAATGTTTGGGGGAAGAGACAGGCTTTCATGGCCTTCTGAAAGGTAAAGGACTAGTGGTCATTCAAATCTTTGGCTGTTGCAAAGGGCGGGAGCAACTACAGAGAATGCACTTGGCGCAGTGGTTAAATGCAGCACTGCAGGCTACTGCTAGATCAGCAGGTCAGCGGTTCAAATCTCACCGGCTCAGGGTTGACTCAGCCTTCCATCCTTCCGAGGTGGGTAAAATGAGGACCCAGATTGTTGGGGGCAATATGCTGACTCTCTGTAAACCGCTTAGAGAGGCCTGAAAGGCCTATGAAGCGGTATATAAGTCTACTGCTATTGCTATTGCTATGCACTTCCAAGGCCTTATCAGATGACAAAATGTATGGAAAGAGTCCTAGAGCATGTCCACCTTATGTGACATAGTTGAAAGGGTAGATATGGGGGGAGACAGTCCTGAAAAATAATGAGGGCCTATACCATGTAGAGTTTTAAAGATGATAGACAACCTTTAATTTCAAAAGCAATTGGAAGCCAGCATAGTTTAGAAAACAGGGGTGCCCTTTGGATAATCCATGGAACCCCGCATAACTGGCCACACTACCACATTTGGGACCATTGCAGCTTCCAGATTATCTTCAAGTGTGCCCATGTAGAGATCATTGTAATAATTCACTTGGGATTGTTTTATCGGTGTTCTTTCACCAGAAATGAGATGAATTTATAGGTATAAAATGTTTTTAAAATCAATAAAAGTTTCCATTAAAAATACAATTTTGTATTTTTATCAGCAAGGATATGAGCAGAGCCTCCAGGAGTTAAACTTAGTTCAAGAAGGACTCTGTCTATCTTAATCCACTTGAGTATATTATATTTACATCCACAAACATACACTCATGTATTCATGCACACACACACACACAGAAACACACACTATTTATTAAGTTTGCACTAGAGAAATTCAAGAGCTTCCTCTCTCATAATATTGTAGAAATGTATATTCAGTAAAATTGAGTCTAAGTTAAGACCTATATAAAATTAAGGGTTACTGCTGAAAAATTCATCATGGACATTTGCCTAAAAGCAAAAAAACAACAAGATAGATATGATGAGTTAGTTAGCTCTGGCTGTTAGACCACATTCCATCCATTAATGTAGCAAGGGTAATGGAGCAGATTTCTGGCATTCCACCAAATACTGGGTGGCATGGATGCTGCACTAGACACCATGAATGACTTCATTCTCCATCATGCACAATGACATATTTGGTGGTATGCCACCAAAGTGTTTAATTGGAACTCTAGGAAGGGTGCCAAGAACTGCATCTACGTAATTATTTTCCATAATGTTTATGAATTTAGGAGACACATTGTGAAATCCTAGTTGTCATAAAGCTATATGGCCTAGTTGTTACATAGAAAGATCCTTGCTTTATGTCTTGTTGGATGATTTCCGAAGAATGTTTCCCTACAACAGTGAGATCTTGGATTCATGGTCCTTGGTTCTAATATGGAAGGTCCCTTTGAACATTCGAGCACCAGAAAGCGATGTGACAACACTGATGCCACCTTTATTGCTGACCATTTTTACAATGTACAGCACTATTTACAGAAAATTCCTCAAGGGAGATGCTATCTGAGAATGCTGAGAATTCTGGGAGTTGAAGTCTTCCCTTTTGGAAGCTGCCCACTTTAGAAACATGGAACAAGCCAAACCAACTGTCAATCCTACTTACAGTGCTGTGTTTAGCCAGTCCACTGGAATGTCTGGGAAACTGAATGGAATGATGCTTTCTTCCACTGATTGAATTTACAAAAATATGTAACTCTGTCTTGTTAATAAACTACAGGCACTCCGAAAAAGGCTGTGAAATCAGGGTTGCAAGCAAGCCATACAATTAGTTAATCGAGATTCTGAGGAAAACGTTCATTTGCCAGATTGTTTCCAAGGTGTCTTAGCTGTTGGGGTAGTGGGTGGCCTTAGAAATTGGATGGATTTAAAATCCATTGGTTTTTTTCCTTTGCTTTCTCATGAATACTTTTTTGTGCACATGATTGGAAAACATGAGCAGGAAGAATCTGAGAATTGTGAATATTACAAAGGAATGGAGGTATACAATTCTGCAGGCAAGACAAAAGCAATTCCATTAAAAAGCTTGTCTGGAAGCACTGACTTTCATCATGCCCTTTTATAAAGCTCCTCTGCATAAAAATTTCACAGGAAGAAGCTGTTCTAAAAATAGTTGAGCACCCCTAAATTTTGCAATTTAAAACCAATTGCACTTAAGAACATTGGCATATGAATTATTTCTTTCTCCCTCAGTTTTTGAGGGGAGGTCAGTGTTTTTACATCCATTCATACAATTTCTTTTTTCAAACATCAAATTACTTTACATCCACCCTCACTTTATTTGCAAGAAATTTTTTACATTCTTTTTTTAAAATGAGGAAGATTTGCTATTTTAATTCCAATGAAATATGGAAATGTGTAAAATCCAGGTTGATGGTTAGGATGGGAGCAAAGAGTTCTGGCAGTTTTCTTTTTTCATAGAAACAAAAGCTACATCCCATAGGAGGAGGCTGACTGAAATGAATGGGATTTGCAATAGGCAGTGGTGTGAGGTTTATATATTCTTTGCTAGAAAATTATTGCATTGTGATACAATTCTGTTATGCATTCACTCAAGAATAATTCCACTGAATGCAATTAAATTTACCCAAGGTCTGAAACTGCAGCCACAAGCAATGTTACAAATGAACCTTATGTTTGATTTCCCAGGAAGACTAGTAAGGTATTAAATGTTCCCCTTCATAGTAAATGCAATCTCATTGAAGATTGTAAAATTATTATTCATTTATTTTTAACCCTTTATTATTTTTACAAATAACTCAAGGAGGCAAATATATCCAACACACCTCCCTCTTCTTATTTTCCTACAACAACCCTGTGAGATGAGTTGAACTGAGAGAGAGTGACACAGTTAGCTTTCGTGGCTTGAACTCATATTCTTTTGCTTTCTAGCCTAGTGCCTTAATCACTAGACCAAAACTGGCTAAAAATATAAAAGATGTAGTTAAAAATAGTTTTTATCTTCAACAGTACTACTCTGGTGGGGTGAGAAATTAATGGTTTTCTCCTTAGTCTAAAAATCTGACAAAAAAATAAACTATTTTTCCACTCCACATCAAACAAATTGTTGTTCTCATTCTTTAAATCTAAATAGCTTATTTTTAAAATGAGGAAGCAAAATGTTCCCCTATAGACCCAATAGCATTTTCTCTAAATTCTTGTCATCTCTCTCGTATTTTTAAATCAGTGGTGAAATAATGATTTTTAGGGAAAAAAATAATTGTCCCCAAGATGAGTTTAGCTTTTGATGCCTGCAAAAATACACATTATATCTTTGTACTAAATAAGGCATTTGAAATATGTGTATGTAAATAACAGTAAAAATATAAAAATAACTGCACTAAAAAGTGTTGAGCGAAAATAAGATTTAAAGTTCTGACATATCAAGTCATTGTTCTGAAATCACATTTTCCAGGCGTAAAATCATCAATGAGTTTTTCTTTTCTGTCTATATGCATATATTTAGCATTGAATAAAAAAGGTCAAATGCATGCTATTCAGTTAAAACTGTAAAATTCACCTGAACAGAGTGACATATCCAATAAATTTATAAATTCATTTTGCCATTTTAGAATCATGAACTCAGGGTATAGTAAAGAAAAATTAATCTAGTTAGGTATCTCTCTCTTTTTAATTGTGCTATCATTTTTAATGTCTATTAAAGTTTTTGTGTCATGTTACTGCATATGTGTTTATAGTTTTGTACAACACTCAGGTAGACTTATCAAACAGCTGGATTATTTTCTACATTTATTATACCGAAGCAGCAGCTCCTTTCAATCAGTCTTTTAAAAGATACAATCTACTATAAGCTATAAGCTTTACTGCAGTGATACCATCAGCTATTCTGCTTTCATTTCCTATATACTACTTACCGCAATCTAGGGCATCTACATTAACCAACAGAATTAAGACAAAAATACTATATAATGTGGGCATTTAAAAAACAACAACCTTAAATTCTAGTATTAAATAGGTGCAATTGGTGCTAATGAAATGTCTGTAAATAATTTTAAAAGAACAAAATAATTCTGTACAAAACAATTTATTTAAAAAATTAAAATAGGTATTCTTATATATTTATATATAAACTTCTATTGTTCTATAAATATAAACGATTTTGACATAGTGAACACAAATAAATGTGTATCAAATTGACACAGTTATTCATTTTAGGATATGATTAGTCACAGATTATATTTTTGGCAGGAATGTAAATAAAAAGTTTGAAATGATACATCATTAGAGTAACAAGTCTGTTGTGTCACAGAAACGATTAAATATGAAAATGAGTTTGCCACTGAAAACTGACACATCTTGTATAAACCTATTAAAGAAGTATGAGCTGTAGCAATTTATAGAGAGACTATCAACCAATCATAGACAGTTTTTGCAGATTTACATATAAATGACTACACTGAAATATCAGGCTGTTGATTCTTTCGGGTTTCAAACATTTCCCCCACCCCTTTCTGGTAGCATAAATCATCCTTCTTTCTGGCCAGCTATTAACACAAAGGAATGAAACTCAACAGTTATAAAGATTTGCAGAAATAAAAATGTCAATGTCAAACATATTTCAAAAATGCAAAGAATCCAACTTGCTGAGAGTTTTTGCTCTGTTTATTCCCCTAAACCTTTATTATTGACCACACTGAACTGATTTGAAAAAGCCTTTTCAGCAGTTCTTTTTTCAGCAAATTCATTAAGGGGGGAAAATCTACCAAGGAAACATTGTTCAGAACAATGCTAATAACTGGAGTATCGAATTACAATTTTAAAAAAAGCAGCCTTCTTGCTCACTGCAGTGTTAATAACAACAGCCAAGAGACTTATTTCTACAGAAGATACAAAGCAAATTGTAAGCTCAATATATTACAAAGTTAGAGGAAAAGTTACAGTTCCTTAAAATCTATGAAATATATATGGGAGATGGTAAGAATACTTGACTTCAGATATTCTATTCTGCACCTTCATAGGACACAACTTTAAACATAGCTTAGAAAGCACCCTTTTGCTGGCTTGAGCATTTTCTTCCACAAGGACAAAATATGTAGTTAGGTGAGACAGTTCTCTTCTGCAAGCTCCTCCCACAATGTTTCTACAACAGGTAGAATGGCTTGTTTTCTTTCCTCTTCAGGTTACACTGAGGAAAGATTAGTCCACTCTTTTTCTGCACTGGTGTGCAACACAAACCCCATTAACTGTGCTACCAACAAGCTACTAGGCAGGTTTCCTGAAACCAATGGTTCCTGGTTGTAAATGGCTCTAACATTAGGGTCAATTAAAGTTCTAATCTTGGATTTACAAGAAAAAGTTTTCTTAACTTCTAATTTTTCAATGCTGCACCCAACATAAAATATTTGTTTTCTTGTGTTTTAAAACAGAAAAGTCTTTTAAAAGGAATTTAAAAATGTTTTAAATATGTACGAAAAAGCTTTGCAACTTAAATACAAACATACTTACAAAATCTTACAGAGACTATTTACAACAATCTCAAAATCACATTTCCAACTTTCAGGGCAAATTTAATCCAGATGAAGACAAGGGGAATAGTATGTGCCTCTATGAATTTTCTTAGGATTGGTTTTCTGTGGGCTGGGGAGAAAAAAATTCTGACCTAGATGATTTCAGGGCGTGTACATTTCTCTCTCTCTCTATTCCTGATCTTCCAATCTCTGGTCAGGCTGTGGAGAAACAACAAAGTTGATGTGTGAACAACAAGCTGATGTTGAACTTCACACTGTAGTTTCTCCTTGTTTGCTGTTGGTAAGTCTGGTATAGAATTTCCTCCAGGAATTGAGTGTTTTTCCAGACCAGATCCAGAAGCCTGAAGTGATTCCCACAATTAGGGTCATGAGATATTTGATCATGAAGACCGTGAAGTCTGGGCTCATTGGGGGGTGATGGTAGTTACTGGGGCAAGGGATGGCATAGCTCTTGCAGCTTTGAGCAAACCAACTCCTTTCCCACTGTTCCCTAAATGCTTGCTCATAAAAATAACAGGCAATCACTATAGTGGCAGGCACTGTATACAGAACACTGAAGATCCCAATCCTCACCATTAGCTTCTCCAGTTTCTCTGTCTTGGTGCCATCGTGCTTCATAATAGTTCTAATTCTGAAAAGAGACACAAATCCAGCCAGGAGAAAAGAAGTACCAATAAATAAGTACACAAACAAAGGTGCCAGCACGAAGCCACGCAAAGCATCTACATTGTTGATGCCCACAAAACAGACACCGCTCAGCACATCGCCATCAACCTGCCCCAAGGCCAGGATAGTGATGGTTTTGATGGCTGGCACAGCCCAAGCGGCCAAGTGGAAGTACTGTGAGTTAGCCTCAATGGCCTCGTGGCCCCACTTCATGCCTGCAGCCAGGAACCAGGTAAGAGACAGAATGACCCACCAGATGGAACTGGCCATACCAAAGAAATACAGCATCATAAACAGGATGGTGCACCCTTCACGCTTGGTGCCTTGGGCTACAGTTCGGGAGCCGTCATCAGAAAAGCGCTCGTTACACACCACTTTCTCTTCCAACAGAAACCCTGCAATGTAGGCCACAGCCACGGCAGTGTAGCACCCCGAGAGGAAGATTATGGGTCTCTCGGGGTAGCTGAACCGCTTCATATCCACTAGGTAGGTGAGAACTGTGAAGAGGGTGGAGGCGCAGCACAGCACAGACCAGATGCCAATCCAGGTCCGCGAGAAGCGCAGCTCCTCCTGCCCAAAATACATCAGCCCATGGGGCCGTCCAGGGTCACAGGGAGCTCCGCAATCTTTCTCGCCCAGGAAGCGGTAATTCAGGTAGGAAGGTACTTTGAGCACCCGGGGGCAGCTGAACCTGCCCGCCCGGTCCGCCAGATGGCTCCCTCCGCCGCCCCCGCCGCCCCCGGGCCTGAGTTGAGGATTGCTGGTCCAAAACTCGGGTCCCAAAGAGGGAGTGGGCGTACCGCGCTCGGAGGTGTTCTGGCCCACGCACAGCTCTCCGGCGCCGTGCACGGGGAATTTTTCGCAGCGCAGCGTGTCCGGCCACTGGAAGCCGAACTTGTTCATGAGCGCTTCGCAACCCTGGCGCGCCCGCTCGCAGAGGGAGCGGCAGGGAGGCAACGCCTGTTCCAAAACGGTGCAGACGGGCGCGTACATGGAGCACAGGAAGAACTTGAGCTCCGCCGAGCACTGCACTTTGACCAGCGGGTAGAACTGGTGCACCTCCAGACCCGCGTCCTCCTGGTTGGTGTGACCCAGCAAGTTGGGCATGATGGTCTGGTTGTAGGCGATATCCGTGCACAGCGGGATGGTGATGGGCTGGCAATAGCCATGGTCCGGCACGGAGATACCACGCTCGCCGTTGTACTCCGGCTGAGGTGGCGCCTGGCCCCGCGCGGAAAGCATCGGAGCCTCCGTCCACACTAGCAGCACCGCCAACAGCAGGAGAAGCCACGGAGAGCGCCCTAGGGCCCGGCTACCCCCTGCTGAAGGCGAGGCTGCTTTTGCTCCGCTGCAAACTTGGCGACTCCACTTCTCGGCCATACTTCGCTGGCGCCTCTCGCCTTCGCTGCCTCGATCAACGGCGTTTCCCGGCCCGCCGGGCTGCTTCTGCTGCTGCTGCTTCTGCTGCTGCTGCGCTTTAGATCTCCTGCCAGCGCAAACTTGAGACTCATGAAGGAAAGGCAGGAGGGAGCCAGCTCAGCAGCTGCTGCTGCCGCCGCGCACTCTTCAACTGCGCCGCCAACCCTTTCTCCACCGCCGGGCAGAGCGCAGAAAATCCAGCTGCTCTTTGCCTCTTGTTGCTGCTGCTGCGGCCACCGCCGCCTCTTCTTCCGCCACCGCTGCAGCCTGACCATTTGTGGCAATCCCTCAAGCCCTCTCTCCCTCGAACCGGTTTCCAGGCACCCCGCAGTCTGCTTTTCACCAAAAGGGAGGAGCCTTGAAACCGACGCCTAAGTTTTCCTGCGTTAGGGACCGTCGCCCAATATTTCTTCGCGCTTCCGAACGCAGTAGAAGTGGAGGTGGCTGCTAGAGAGTAATTTTTCTCTCTCCTTCGCTTCCCTTCATGACCCCGTTCAACTTCTGCAAGACACGAAAAGCAGGAACGGGCGGTTGTGAAAGGAGGTCAGGGCTGACGAGGTTTGCCTTAGAAAGAAAAAAGGTGAAAACCTTGGAAAGTTAGCCCCATGCGCTGCAAGCAGCTAATGAAAGGAAGGGATACGGGGAACTGGCGCGGAGGCAAACTTTTCTTTTTTGCCTGAAAAATCTACACGAATAAATACATTTTAAAAAGAGAGGACAAGAGGTAACATAACAGTATAGGTAACGTTATGAGTAAAAAGTTAAGAGAGTTTGCAATCGGGAAAGTTTCTGGTATATTGAATTAAATGAAAACCACAAATGAAATGTTTGGAAACTGACTGGGGCAGCTTACGGCTTGTCCTTCTTCAACGAAATAAAAATGAAACAAATACCTTTAAAAAAAACCAAAAAACTTTATGGCATGGCTTCTTCCCAGAAATTTAAATGACAAATTCTCCTCCTGATTAGAAAATGTGTCAGAAATTCCATTAATGAGAACTGAAAGATTCGTTTGAGTAGATTTACTCAGAGAACTAAAGATCAAGCCCACCCCAAAATACAGGAATAAAGTTTAATATAAAATGGAACATTATTGTGTATTGCATGATGCACAGAATCATAGACTAAGTCAAGAATAGTTTAGTCAAGGATATTTAAAATCCAGTATGCTTGCACAGTTTCCCTTAAAATTCAGAAACTTACATTAAATAAGCCATTATTCAGTAAACAATATCTAAGCATTTACATAGAAACACAGCTTTTGGGTCCGTCACAAGCATCAGATATGTCTGAATGCTTTCAAATTTAATAATTTATTAAATTTATTTATGTCACTCACCCCACAATGAAACAACTCTGGAATGTGGGAGCTAAGATAGCAAAATACAAAGCTGAATAGATTTAGATTACCATTAAAACATATACCAAGTGTCTTGACCATTTGATTGAGTTCATATAATGCACCAAACCACAAACAGGATTACAGTTTTAATTTGTTAGCAAACCCATACTCTATAGTTAGTTCAATGTGTAACATGATTTCACAAATTTGGTTAACTAAGTAAATATGGGAAAATTAGCCATAGGTAAGAATTTGTACAAAGACAACCTCTGTTGCAAGCATAGCCGTAAACTTAGATATTTTATAATCAAGGCCAGATTTCTCCAACTTGGAAATCTCCAGGCCTGTTGAGACTGAAGGCCATCTAGTCCATTCTTCCCAATGACAAAGGATGAATGAGTGATCAGGCCATGGCAGCTTGGAATTCTGGGAGTTTCACAGAATCCAGCACAATACTAAAGATGCTTCATAAGAAGTTATAATAGACCAATGTTCTTTAAAGAAGGTTCCTCAAATAACTTGAAGGTGTTATGCAACCAACGTCTTTCATTTCAAAGTATCTTCATAAAATATAGTAGAAACAAACTGCATTATTAAAATAGGCTTAACTTCAGTATTATATTTTTTTATAAAGGAGGAATAGATTTGGACATCATCTAGAGCAGGGATGTCAAACTCAATTTCATTGAGGACCACATCACGGTTGTGTCGGAAGTGCCTTGCTGAACTCCATTTTCTCCGGCAGAGGGGTTGCAAGAAGCCATTGCAGCCGAAAACAGAGCTCAGGAGCCTATTTTCACTGGCAGAGGCACCGTAAGCCGGTCTTTTGCTGTTTCCAGAGCAGCCCCACGAGCCAGATCTAGGCCTTGAGTTTAACACCCCTGATATAGAGCTATCTCCTTCCCCGGTAGTATTCCTACAGATGATCATCTAGCCTCCAGTGAAGGGGACTCTGCCATTCCCTTTCGTTTTATTTCTTTTAAAAAAAAAAGGCATAGCTTTCTTAGAGATGGAGATATGGTTCATTTGATGTTCCATAGTTTGAAAAGTCTGAATACAGAGATAGACTATTGCAGAAAAAGATGATTGGTATAGTCAGAAATGGCAGAAGTCATCATGGGCATCTTGATGCTATAATGGATCGGAATGATCAAAATGATCAGCCAGAGTCAGCTGCTGCCTTCAATCAGTTTTGTTCATTGAACTGGCATACAGACAGAATTCAGCTCATTGGGCAGAAATCCCATCAGAGGGGAAATTTCAGGTGAGATAAATTGGCTCAAATTTCAGTGTTGTGCTTCTCAGAGAGATATTGTTAGGCAATAAGCAGGGGCTTCTACTTTTGCTTTATCTCTAGGCATAATCTTCTCCAAACCCCCAAATTCCCTGTTGGGATATTTGGAAAAAACCAAGCAAGGGATTGATAGTAGGATCCCCCCAAAACATCCAGAGAGATGGCAAAAATACAAGCCTGAAGTCATACTACTGTACACAGGAAAGCAAGCATTGGTTGAGGCTATGTTTTTTTTTTGGGGGGGGGGGGCAGTTGTTCATGATCTGATAAATTTCCCAATCCTTTTTTTTTTTGTTTTGATTGTCTAATTTTGGCCACCTAACTACTTTTCCCTAGCACTGTATTTTCCCAAGAGCACTATTTGTTTATAAACAACAATAGTAAATCACAAATCAGAGCATACATTTCAGTAAAATATAGGACTGCATTAATTGTGGAAAGCAATAGAGACTTTTCCATCTTACTTTGACCAAGGATTTGAATCTTGTGCAACAAAATACATACATTCTCAGAAGAGTCCAATTTGGTTCAAATAACTTTTTCCTCAGGTAGGCTGACTCTCACATGGAAATAATCTAAATGGTATTACTATAAAATATGTTAGCTTGATATATAACTTACATCCTGTGGTTTTATTTTGAGATAATCAATAGCTTGAACATTTTGTTTATATTATTTATAGATAAAAGAATGTAGTGGAATGAATGGAACGGAACAGAGTAACAGAGTTGGAAAGATCCTTGGAGATCTTCTAGGCCAACCCCCAATATATAACTTTGTAAATGAATGAGGGAAGGTATTACTGCAAAAAGGCACCCCTTTTTCGTACATTTTGTGCAAAGAGTTTGGAGCTCTAGGAAAAAGAATAGATTGGTGTTTCTAATTCTTTTCATTTGATTCAGCATGTTGCTTTCAAATAAGTTCACAAAAAGAACTGGCTTCTCAAATTAAGTGCTTCATAAGAAGCTAGGGAGTGTTTTGTGCTCCATAAGCAAGTGTCATGTTCACCGTGTCAAAGTCTGTCAATTATGGACCCACTCGTAATTCAAAACCATCTTATGATTAATTAAAAAGCTACACTGGAGTGATCTGGACCGTAGCCTGTGGCTCAAGGTTTGAATGAAAACACAGTACTGCAAGGAGAGGTATCCAGGTTGTGGTTAAAAAAGGGTCAAGATGGCCTTGCACATAAAACAAAACAAAAATCCAATGCTTCAATCACATTAGTGTAGTTGTCATCTTACTGTCGAACTGCCCCCTTCCTTCCATAAATATGCATTATTATGGATATGGATTCAGAGACAAATGATATTTTAAAATAGTCTGCTACTAACAAATATAGAAACGTATAACAGGTCATTTTTAGAGTCAAGGAGTGTTGTTTGGATGCAGAAATAATAGTATCCAAAATGTCTAGTTAGTAGTTGGCCTTGCTGTCATGGAAACCATGGAGATTAGAATAATGAACCATGGAGTCAGATCCTCTCTCATCCAAAAAGTTCTATGTTCATTCCTTTTACATAGGATTATTCTGCATGAGGGAAGTCCAATGTGAATTGCAGTGAATTCATTGGAGGAAGATGAAATCGAAATGTTAACTGAAATTTTGTCTTCAAGATAAATTCTATATTATAAATTGAGAATGTCACTGAATAGTATCATTCAGCTGGCAAAAGATTTTGCATGCATGCTTTGAACCTGTTTCTCTTGCTGATATTGGTTTTGGGGGGATTTGAATGACCTCTATATTCAATTTGAAATTATTAAGTAATTAAAAAGAATGAGCAAAAAGCAGCTTAAACCTATGGCATGCTTTGCCTACTCTTTGATTCTTGTGAAAGGAGCGTGAAAAATAAATTATGCCAAGACTAAGTTTTGCAAAGTTTGCAATGTTGTCCCTTATCCTGATCAAGTGTCATATTTTAAATATCTGCTACAAGCAGCAGCAAATCACACTTAAATTATGTAACTTCTCAACCACAGCCTTAGTCAAAGGTTAACAGTTGATCTTTAGAATGGGTGCTCAGTTGACTCCAGCTGTATTAAAGCTAAGTCCTTGTGTGTGGGATAAATAGAAATGCCTAAGAACCCTTCCTAGAAAGAACCAAGAAAGGCCAGCAGGATGTTTGACGTAGGAAAAAGCCTGGAGGGCAATTAAATACAAAAGACATGCTACGCACTGGCAAATAGAACTAAGTCATGTACCCAGAATGGTATTTTGGGCATCTAGGTTAATTCTCTGAAATCAGCAAGCTATTGTACCATGCCAAAAGAAATCCCAGAGAGTTCACCCTGGTTTGTTTTGATGTCTTCACATAGCTGTGTTGGAAGAGAGATAATAAGAATTCCACATATTGGATGCTACTACCCAAGTAATACAGAAAGTGTAAAAAAAGGACAATTTTATTATTGTCAAATTATTGAAAATTTGCCAAGATGTTTAAATGGTGCATTTTTGTACTGGCACAGTGTAGTATTTAAATGTTTCTCCTTTTATTTTCTTGATATTTGTAATAAAGTTTGTTCACATATAAACTTAACTTATGGCAATTTGACTTAGTTCAGGAATAGCAGATCACCAGCAAAATCAGCTCTGGCACTTCTGCTGAAAGCAGAAATACCATACAGAGATGAGTATATAACTTAGTTGTTTAAAATAATGAATTACAATAGTCAAAGATTTTAAAAGCAGAAAAATGGCTGTAGAATATTGCCAAATAATTCACAATTTGAACTATTAATTGGATTTATAATTAAAAAAGAATTATGAAGATCACTTTCCAATTATTTAGAGGTCTGTGTGCAACTTTGGGTACATTCCAACTAATGATGAAAACTTGAGATCTTTGGGAAATGTAACCTACATATGTATTTCAGAGAAAAAAATGGTTAATGCCTATCCAATAAATTTAGTGAAACAAGACTTCAAAAAGCAGATGATTTTTCAATTGCAATATTTCTTTAAAACTCAGGATGGCTTATTCCTTTTTCATATTTTACTTTGAGTGTTTCTTAATAGCAATTAGCAAAAATGCTCTCTGATTTTTTTCCTAATATAAACATGAAATAAATAAAGAAGAAGCAGGGATCTCATTGAATGTCTCTCGATCTGCATTTATCAAGTCAACCCTAAGTAGCCATTGGTTGAGCCTCAAGTACAGGTAGTCCTTGACTTAACAACAATTGAGCCCAAAATTTCCATTGCTAAGTAAGACATTTATTAAGTAAGTTATGACCTTTCTTGCTACAATAAGTGAATCACAGCAAATGTTAAATTAATAACTTGTCTGTTAAGTGTATCTGGATTCCCTATTGACTTTGCTCAAGGGTAATATTCAGCAGGTTCGGACCGGTTCAGGCCAACCAATCATTCTGACGATCAGCTGGGGAGTGAACTGACGATCAGGTTGGCCCCCATACTCACCCCTGCACTTTACTGTTCTATATCAGCTGATTCGTGTGGCAGAGCGAGTTGCCACACCTCAGCTATGTTACTTGCCAGAAGTAATAGCAAGGTAAAGCTTTGTTAAAACTGTTGATGTGCACAGAGTGTGCGTCAGGTGCGCATGCACAGCAACAATCATAAGTGTGAAAAGTGGTCATAAGTAATTTCTAACGGTCACTAACAGTAACTATTGTAAGTCAAAGACTATCTGTAGTACTTGTCACAAATGGAAACCTATCTACTTCATAATAAGCCCGAGATTGTATTGTGCTACCTTGATGTTGTCAAGGTCAATCATAGACAAATTCATTTAATCTTGAGTTTTGATTAAAGGTCAATTCCTGTTTAGGTATAAGAAAATTGATATTCTATAAGAGGTAAAATTAAATGCTGGAAGACAAGAAGAGTTACTATAGCTGAACTTTTGATAAGAAAAGCAAGAAAGGGATATTAAAAAAAAGTGGAAAAGATTTTTGTAGAAACCAATCCTCCAATCATTGCATTTCATTTTCATTTTTTTTCATACTATTATTCATGATGTGCTAATAATATGCTTCTTGTGGATTTTTATTAAAGATGAAACAAAGTAAAGCAATAAAGTTGCATGTATCAAGGTAATAACTATTAATAATTAAAATATTAAGTAATACCCATTGGAAAAAAGCTTCCTCATTAGCACAAAGCCAATTCCTGAATTGATATTCAGTCTCAAAGACAGTAAGACTAAATTATTGTGAGATAGAAAGAAGAAATTAGGTGAAATCTCTGTGACTTTTTGGTTTCAATTAAGTAGAACTAGTGTGGAAATTTACTGAGCAATGAGAGTGGCTAGGTGACCTTGTTCTCTGGATATTTGTTGTCACCAAAAGAATACCTGCTAGCTCTCAGTGTGATTTCTAATAGTATATTTATAAATAAGGCATGCACTGTGGTAATTTTATTCTATTTTCTAAAAATAAATCCCATTTTTATTGCTTAGATTTCTTACTTTCTATTAGGAAAGGAGTGTATATCTGTTTTTAATTCAGTGCAATATATTTTAATTACCACTGTTTGCTTCTTTAAGAACTTTTGTTTGAAGATGGTAAAAAGGGAATTGTTTTCTAGTGAGTCCTGCATTCCCTCAAGAGCATGAAGACAATGTTAGACATTGAAGCTATGATGGATGAGCCCAAAGCTGACAGGAGGTAAACAATATTCTTTTTCTTTTCTTTTCTTTCTCATTTCTTCAGAGGAAGTCAGAACTAACTTTAGTTGTCAAATGATTCTCAGATAGAGAACAAAGCAAAGCTGAGGTCACTTTCAGGTCTTATGAATTAGCATTCTTAGAGCATGCCATGTTCTTTGGCTCTTTTACCCTAAAACTGGAGTTCCTCTTAAGTCATGCTTGATCCCTATTGAGTGAATCTGTGCAGTTTTCTTACCAGCATTAAAAAAAGTTCTTGTTTTTAATCACTGATAATGATGATGATAATTTATTTCATGATGATGATGGTTTACTTCCCAATCTACCCAACAGTTCTAGAATTTATAGTTTTTCACCCTCCAAGTACTAATAGCACCAGTTTAGCTTTCCAAAATCAGCCAATGTTGACTAAGTAGCAAATTAGGAAGAACTTAAGCTCTCCTGAAATTTCAAATATAAGGGAGAATGAAGAGAGATTGAGCACTCACATACAGTACATGCAAGGGATAATCGGGAGAAAGAGACATAGGCCTCATCTGCCCTCTATTCATCTTTATAAAATTGTTCTGAAATTATCAGTTTTCCATTTTGCATAATAGAAAACAGAGCCATCTGAAATCTTCTTGATTAGAAAAATAATATGATGCAAGTGTAACTGCAGTTTATTATGAATGAGTGGAGAGAAGAGCCCAGTATTGAAAATTATCTGGGCAAAAGGAAAATCTGTTCAACATTCTGAATTATGAATCTGGGAGATTATTGAGTTTTTTTTCGTAATGATACAAGTTCATAAGTCATTTGGAATGTGAAAACAATAAGATGATTTTAAAAAAAAAAATAGTTTCGCATTTCTAAGCCTTAAAAATACCACTGCAATTTTAAAAAAGCAACTTTTATTCATATGTTCAAAAATAAGCCTCCTTATTTGCCAAAAGCAAATTGTCAACTATAATATAATAGACTGACAATGAAGCAGAGCAGGGGAGTGAATTGGAGCAATTATCTGTTTGGCCCTGCAGAACAAATAACTGGCAGAACAAGTACAACAGATTCCGTGAGCCTCTAGGGCTTCTTTCACAGAAAGGATTTTAATCTGAAGCCAACAAATACCTTGCTACTCAGGTTATACTGAATTCCACAAAATATTTATAACAGTAGCACATATATTCATGTGAATATAATAGATAAGTAAAGATTCCCCTCTCACATATGGGCTAGTCACTCCCGATTCTAGGGAGCTCTGCTCATCTCTGTTTCAGACGAAGACGAAGAGCCAGCGCTGTCCAAATTCATAGTCATGTGGCCGGAATAACAAAACACTGAAGGCACACAGAATGCTATTACCTTCCCACCAAAGGTGGTTTCTATTTTTCTACTTGCATTTTTATGTGCTTCTGAACTTCTAGGTTGGCAGAAGCTGGGAAAAGTAATAGGAGCTCACTCCGTTACGGGGCGCTAGGGATTTGAACTGCCGACCTTTCTGATCGACAAGCTTAGCATCTTAGCCACTGAGCCATTGCTTCTCTTGCGGTACAATATTAGGAGGCAAAATTAGTAGGACTTCTTCACTCCATTACATAGAGTGATGAAACCTGTTTCATCTGAAGAGCTACCATGTTAGTGATAAGCAGTGGATCTCTATCCATTGTCTAAATTAGGAATTTGCAAGTATATCTCAAAGGTCAATGGGAGAGTCCAATTTCGGTTTAATTCCTGTTGGGAAGAGACTGGCAGAGCCGGGGATGGGTGGGGTCAAGTAGGGAATTAGCCTGGAGTCATTAAGTGGACACAAGAGGGCATATTCTGGCCCTTCTTGAATGCCATATCTAGGTGCAAACTGCCAGTCTGGGAAGACTGTTGTGAAATAGGTATAAGCAATAAAGTGACTACTTGAACTCTTTATTGCGGGTCTGTTTGTTCATGCCTGATAATTTTATACAATATCCCAGAGACTAGTTTGATGGACCACTGAAATAAATTTAAAATGAGGGACTAACTGTTGCTGCCATTATGTTACCCAAAATGTGGGATTCCATTATTAATTTATAAAGCATAACTTAGGCATTTTCTCTGGAGAATCAGATACTAGCATTGAGCATAGTTGTTTTATCTGGGATACTAATCTTAAAGGAGCTGTGATCTTTCCCTGTGTGGTCCTCCACCTGGTGGCAACTTAGCCTCAGCCCCAGACACATACTGTTTAGCTACAGGAAGGACCAACATGTTCTTCTGACCTGAGAACTACGTTCAACCTTTGATGGCATACTCAGGAAGACATTCATGAAAACTGCCAATTTAGATTCATTTAATTTATATTTAAATAATGTAGAATTACATATCATTATTGTTATTACTCTGTGGTCACATATTTAATCATTTCCCTCCTATACAGCAAATATAACATTTAGTGATAATAGGAGCCAGGCCATGATTTTGGGGAGCCATATACAATCCATGTCATGGTTTTGACTCCCAAGCTGAAGATAAAGCTGCCAGACGAACAACTTTGCTAAAGAAATTGTCCACAATCAAGGAAGCATATAAAGGAGTGATGGCTAACCTTTTTGTCATTGTTTCCACACCCATAATGCAATGTGCTCGTGACCCTCCTGTGCACCCTGCCTCCTGAGCATGTGTGTCTGAGACTCCCCCCTCCTTGTGCCCCATTTTGGGCCTAGCAGGCTTCCCTGCTAGGCACAGGAGACGTGCCACAAACCCCCATGCTCCCCCTCCCTCCATGCACATTCCTCCCGTGGATGCACACGCATCTCCCATATGCTCATTACCCCTGCGAATGTGCAGCAGAGACCCAAAATCAAATGGCCTTCGGGAGGTGCACATGCATGCGTGTTGGAGCTGTGCTGCAGCTGAACTGGGGAGCTGAGCAGAGAGGGCTCCAAGTGCCACCTGTGGTATGCGTGCCATAGGTTTGCCATCACGGATATAGGCATTAGACTGGAATTTTTTTAAAAAAAAAATAACCAAGCAAAGGGAAAAGAAATTGGATTGGACGCGATCTGGATCGCCTGAGAGTTTTCATTTTGTTTTGTTAGGACAATCAGTCTTAACATTTTCGACATACTTACTTGACATGTTTAAGACTCCAAACCTTTCCAAGTCCACAAACAAGCTGATAGAAGATGCCTTTCAGCTGGTTCTACTGATTCTACAGCTCCTGGATTCCCACCCACCCCCCTTTTTTTGCTTAAATTCTACTTGATCCAGGAAAAACAAACAGAATCCCGTAAGGAAGAGCAGGAACTTCTGAGACTTGCTACACAGTTATTGTTACTAGGGAAACAGCTTCCTTAACATTCATGCATGCTGCAGCCCTGTCTGCGTCTTGAGTCTGCAGCTCAGCCAGCTGCCTGAAGGAAAGGGGCAGGAAGGGGAAAGCAGAAACATCTGCTGCAGTTTTTTTCCATGCATGTCAACCTCAAAAATTTTAATTTTTAGCATGTTCAAAACTTTTAGGGTATTCAATTATGCTAATGAAATGAAGTTCATTTGAAAGACTGTTCTTTTATGGTTTAGTTTCATGATGTTTGCCATTTTTGTGTGTGGAAAAAATACATCCCTCCCCCCCCCCCCCCCGCCTTCCCTTCTAATTGAAAGATAGCTATCTTTATTTTTCCAGCTCCTGGAATTGTTAACCTCAGTTCCTAAGTTAGTATTTGCTATTGCTACTTGTCTTAAATTTAACCCTGTTCTCTCAGTTGATTCACCTTAGTGTAGCTATTCTTTTTCCAATATTTCATTTTTTGCATTTCAACTAATTTCTCAAGTTTCCTAACTTTGGCAACTTTAAAATATGTGGACTTCAACTCCCAGGATTCCCCAGCTACCAGATAAGAATGAAGTTCACATATCTTAAAGATGCTGAGGTTGGAAAATACTGTTCTAAACATCAATTATTTGCATTTTAGGCCATTTATCTATTTCTGCAGTTTTAGAAAATTGACTGGATCCTTGACTATGATGAGTCCTGAGCCTTTGCTCAGCTGACTGAACAGGATTCCAAATACAGACTGATGTTACTTTATGTGTTTATATCACTTCTCTACCACCCAAAAACTATAGCTATTTAAACAGTATGTATTTTGTTAAAACTTATCATAATGAATAGGAGGGCATAAAAACATTTTAAAGAACACAAGATGGAAATTCTAATGCCTGGGATTGATTTTATTGGTTGATTTTTAATTGGCCTAGAAGAAATCATAAGGTCTAAGTAGAGAAGACAGTACAAAGATATTTGTAGACACCTGACATACTTCATTAAAGTAGTGCTTTTAGATGACAAGACATTAGGATTGTAGTAGGCAAATACGTAACTTCACAATTCTTATTGTATTTTGGAATTAATAGTAACAGTAAAATATTAAAGGGGGAGAAGAACAAATCCAAAATTTAAATTTTCTTAAGGGTGCATATGGCAATTTTTTTTCAATTATCCATATTTTCCAGCATGAGACTGTTTTCTAGTCTCTGAAAACTGCTGACCTTCATCTTTGCCATTTACTGTTTTGGTATAAACAGTATTTACATGAATTACTTCACTTGTAATTCTTAGGGTTCATTTGTTTTTCTCCAGAGTCTTTAGATTTCTGAGGTTCTGAAATCTTGTAATCAAAGCATTTTGTCCTTTGTATGCATACATAGAAATATGCATGTTCAAATGTGGCATTTCCAAAAGTAAGAGATTCCTTTCAGGCAATGGCCCATTTATCTCTGTGTTGTCAAAACTGACAGGCAGGAGTCTTAGAAGGTTGCAGCAGGCAAAACCTCTTTCACTCCCACAGCTCGCAATGTAGAATAAACTCAAAGAATAAAGCACAGTGGTGGCTAATTAATAATTAGCAACTGATAAAATATGGTAAGACAATCTCCTGGAACAAGCAAAAATAACAAGCTTTGGGTTTTTGAATTCATGGATCAAGGGACCCATTATACAATGGAGGATACTACAAAGGGGTACCTGCCCAGATTTGTCTATAAGATGGGCAGCTAAATAAATGTTTTAAATAGAATAAATAAATAAATAAATCTGCAATCTTCAGCTTTAGAAAGAGTAGGATTTTCAAAGCGATCATTGCTACCAAATGTGGTGAGATGAGATCTCTTTATTTTCTTCTGAGAAATGTATTGTGTGCGGGGGGGGGGGGGAATGACATGCATGGATGATAAATAGGCTTGATGTTTAAGTATTTATATTTGTTCTATTGGCACAATGATGAGAAAAGAAGAATGTAGATACTTCATTCCTATTTACTTCCTGTATTTAGAAATTTAATTCTCTGTTCCAATCTATGTTGGTTGGGGAATTCTGAGAATTGAAAGCCACACATGTGGTTTTATGTTCTTCTCATATCATAGCTAAGAAGCATCAAACATGCAATGGCTTTAAGATGACCATACTTCAAACTAGCTGACATTATCCAGAAAACAGATCAGAGGTGGGTTCCTACTGGTTCAGACTGGTTTGGCTGAGTAGGTAGTAACTCGGGCGGACAGGCGCCCGAACTGATTCTATGCTCGGCGGCGCCATCTTTATTTTCTGTTCTGCACATGTGCAGAACAATCTTCATTGGAAAGAGGTACTTTTTTCCCTTTTCTAATGTTGTGCTCATGCACAGATCTTTTAAGGTGCAAATGCGCACACATTATTTTTGCACACCGAACCGGTAGTAATGCCAGCAGGAACCCACCCCTGAAACAGATTTAGGAATATCTAAAATAGGCAAAAGAAACCCTGCTTCCACGAATAATTCATAGCATTAGCCCTTTAAAATGAGAAGTATCAAGGTAAGTAATTAGGATTTATACGATACAGATTTGAAAAACTGTTATTATTTCAGGAAAGACTGTGAGATGCATTATTACCAATGAGGAAGAAATTCACAAACTTTCTGGTGAGATGGACCATGATAATTTCAATCAGATTGACTTTTCCTATCACCTGTTTATATATCACAGATTCTGGATTCTGCAATATATAATAAGGTTGTCAGTTGAAACCCTTGAGAAAAGCAGTAATTTTGCAATGTGAGACTGACAGAAAAAAAAACCTTCCCTATAAAGAATTCCCTTTGAACTCAGTGGCATTTCTTGATAATAAAAGGTTAGAAAACTTGGCCCTAGTTCCTTTATTCATAGAACTGAAGACAGAAAGAGAAATAACTTTTGTGAGTGTAGGTGTTGAAAGTGTGAGTGTTTAGAGACAATTCTTTCACCCATTAAAAATATTGTGGATATGGTGCACAGTCACACAACTAAAAACAATGATCAAAGGCTTTGCTAGTTAAGAGGTATTAAATACAATTCTATAATAATTTTTACATTTCTGTTGAATAGTTCCAGAACTAAAAATAAATGAAAGGAGACAAGACTTGTTCCTTTTTGTATCTCACATAATTTTGTTAAATTTTCATTAACAATTACATGCGCTTTTTGTGAAGTGTTAATCAATCTTACTCATGTTGTAAAGTTCTTTCTGAAATTCATATCTTCCAGAATTTTGAACAAGAGCATCCAGTTCAAATTGTCAAAGGCCTTGTCTGCATCTAAGAAAATGAGAATGGCTTGCCAGATGTCACATTTCAAAAACAAAACGTGAATAGAATAATTGGATAGAGTTTATCATCGTCACAGTTCAAAATAAAGAATAAAAACACAATAAGAATTTTACAACCAGAATATACCTGATTTTACAGCATAACAGAATTTGGCTATGTTAAAGGAAATTAAATCATATTGATCTGAGAAATACTATACATAAAAAAGTCATAATTTCTCAGGTGTTGTACTAGATAAGAAGTTATATGGCAGGTCAAGAAATCTATCTAGCTAGTGGATACAGTATAGCAGGCCATGAGATATAGTTTTAATAGCCCTTATCCTCAAGAGGTAGAGTGTCAACGCATAGAGAATCTTTCTTTATATTAGCACTCCCAAACCTCTGTGGCTAAGAATACGGAAGAATGTTGAAGTTAAGTAAGCAAGTATAATCTTTGTTGTCATTGTACTTAAATACAACGAAATTGGTTGATTTTTACCTAACTCTACTGTGGCACCAGGAGCTCAAAGCCACAGTGTCTAAGCCCGCCACCATCTTGGGGGGGGGGTCTTCATTGATGTACGATGTAAATAAGTTGTTGGCTTGAAAAGGGATGACTGTTCAGAAAAGCATATGTGGGTAAAGTATATTGGAACAGTTCCTTAAACATGTCCAGTCAACTCTGATGGTGTGCCACCATAAAATGAGTAATATGATAAAATATGTTTTGTAGTTTTGATAGCCACCACCTAGGCAAAAACCTGCAGTAGGAAGGGCATCAAATCAAGCCCCAGAGAATAACTTTCTATATTTTGGGATTGCAGTTTGCTTAAATACCTATCAAGTCTTAGGAGATGAACAAACTGAGTAGGATCATATTTTTGGGAAGAGATGACAGATACAAGTGGAAAACAATTATCTTTAATTTGCCATTTCAACATTATTATTACATGCTTATATTATAGGTGAATATACAGAGTTGGGATATTTAAAATCCAGGAAGCTCCACTTTTTTTTACCGATTGCTCTGGACCAGGATAACGTCAATCAGAATCCAAGATGTCAGAATTATAGAGCCAAAGAACATTTTGATCCGAAACATAAGGAGACATTGGACTCGATCCTACTGTGCCAGTCACATGGAGAAGAACAACTTTTGAGGCATAACAGGAGAATTAAAATATGTTCCTGAAAAAATTGGTCTAAATAAAATATAGTGTAGTATAAGAGTTCTATGGTCTTGACTGGGGATTAAATAACATCTCTAACAGTCTCAATATATTTGGAGTTCAGTAGAGCCCCTTTTACTATGGAAAATTGTTTACTGTGCTGCTTAATTGCCTGGGCATTTTGTATTACATTCTTTGCATTCTGTGTGTGGTCCTGGTGTAAAAAACTATGCATGGCGTTTAAGCAATTTAACCTGCTCATGATATAAACGTCCAACAATTCACTTAATGCTGACAGAGTAACACTGCATCATCCAGATATACAGGTAGGCTTTGACTTAAAAGAGTTCATTTAGTGACCATTCAAAGTTACAACGGCACTGAAAAAAGACATGACCGTTTTTCAACTTATGATCATTGCAACTTCCCCATGGTCACATAATCAAAACCCAGATACTTGGCAACTGTCCCGAATTTATGACAATTGCAGTATCTTAGGATCATGTGAATACCTTTTTTGAACTTTGACAAGCAAAATCAATGGGAAAGCTAGATTCACTTAACAACTCTCTTCTTAATAAATGCAATGATTCACTTAACAACTGTGGTAAGAAAGGTTGTAAACCAGGGCAAATATTAGTTAACAAATGTCTTTTTTAGCCACAGAAATTTTGAGCTTAATCGTGGTCGTAAGTCAAAGACTACGGACTGATATATGTTTGTCTGCTCATTTTGGTGGTTGATGAGAAAAGTAATTTATTAATGCATTAATATAATAGACAATAAGTCAATAATACAGCTTTGCCTGTCTTCTCTATTAATAAGGATCTTTCTGGCATAGTACACTGGGCAACAACATCTAACTTTTATGGTGGTGTTTGTATTTGTTGAGGAAGGAAAAAGTATGAAGGTTAGATTTGACCCTCAAAGTAGTATCAAAGAATGTATTCTTTCCATTGCATTACCTGATACGCTACCACAAATTGTGAGTCTTCAGTGTTGGTAAATATCAATAAATACAAAAGAAATCTGATCACAGCACCATTGTATGAGTTGGTATTTGAAGTGGCTTTAATGGTTTCTTACCTGAAAGCTTGTGAAAGTATTAATTGCTTGAGGAAGTGCATCCTCTCTCATTTTCTCTCCTCTCTTTATCCCTTTGTATGAGTGTTATCATACTCTTGAATGCTTAAGTCTTTATAGCAATTTTGGTCTATTTTTTTACATTGCCTTACTAGTATAGTTTAGTTTTCTACTCTTTTATCCTTTTCTTATT
Organism: Thamnophis elegans; assembly: GCF_009769535.1. Taxonomy (NCBI): domain Eukaryota; kingdom Metazoa; phylum Chordata; class Lepidosauria; order Squamata; family Natricidae; genus Thamnophis; species Thamnophis elegans. Next base: position 24,128,421 of record NC_045558.1, read on the forward strand.
TTCCTGGACTACAAAACTGACCATCTTTATTTTGTAGCTGCCTTCATATACCTCTTTCACCTAACTTTCTTTCTCTCCATTACTTCCAGCCTATCAAATTTTTTCCACTGCCTCTGTTCTTCTAATGATTCAGATGTTCTGAGCAAGAAAAGGCAGTCAACAGGCAATTCCCAAATGCCCAACTGGGCACAAACCACCAGTTTACTTAGGGCTGTTAAAATGCACAGCTTGTTTGCATACCATTGGTGGTAATTCGGGGGCTGGATTCTGAAGACTCATACATATCTCTGTATTTTCTTTCTGATGACCCTCATTCTGGAAACACTGGCTTGATTGTTCACAGTTAGTTTCTGCACAGTGTTTCCTGCCTTTGGGAAAGAGAAAGCTCTTTGCCCTGCATACCAGAATGACTTGTTATGTTTGAAATTCTTCAGTGCAAACTCTTTTTGTGTTTGTGTGCAAATTTACAGGAAGGACAAATACTGAAGATATATGCGTAAAAAGTTGGTTAGCTCTCTTTTTGCCTTGTTCCATTATATCATTCCATGAGCCCAGTTCTCAGAGCATAATCGTATCAGTTAGCACAGCAAACAGGGAAAAATATAACAAAAACTAAAGTATGCCGTTTCTGGAAAAGTTAAGACAAGGCTGAGAGTGAATGACAAGCCTAGTTACCCATTGACCTTACCCACTCAGCCAGGAACTGAACCTTGGTTGTTCCTGGTCCTCATGTAACACAAAAGCCAATTTAAGAATACATTAATTGGCCAATAAATACATGTAGCTTAGAATTTAATAGTTTCTTATTTGCAAAAATGCAATATTATTTATGTACTTTCAGGTATCTAAACATTCATATGTATTATAATGGCTTTATAAAATAGATAACACTATACCACCGCAGGTCACATTCATACTATACACACTTCACTTAATTGTGCATAGAATTAATTTATTTCTGGCTTTCCACAAAATACTGCACAATAAAGTAATTGGGCTGAGTTCATTTTAGAAAAACGAACAAAATATTGTCACCCTTAATTTAATTCAATGTTGACAGAGGTAGAATTTCTGATTTTCTTTTATTTAATCCAAAGTTGTTGGCAATAAGTGCATGTAATTAAAAAGTAGGATTAAACTGGATACTTTTCCACAATACTGTCCATTCAATTGCATTGTGTTTGGCCTGAAATTCCAGGCACCTTCTATCCTGCACCTGTGTGCCTGTTTTTTTTATACCTACATGCAGAACCTGACTTTTTTTCTTAGCATTTTGAATAGCATTTTGTTGAATAGGCTCCAATGTTGAAATCTATAAAGATCTGCTTGACTTTTAGCTTCTCTTTTGAACTGTTAGAAGCTCCCTCTTCCAGCTTTGCATCTTTTGTAAATTTGATGATCATTTTTTTCTTCATCTAAGACACTTACAAAAACGTTGAAGAACTCTGGGCGTGGGACAATGAGATGCCCCTCTGCACACCGCCCTCCATGTAGACATGTAAAATTAAACAAGTACTGCCAGATATATTTGTGCAGCTCCTTGATTGAATACTGCAGGATCTTGAGTGTAAGGGTGGCTATGCAACTGGTAGAAGAGAATCCCATAATTATGCAAGGAACAAGATGATTGTTTTGTCAGTTCTGCGCTTACCACTTTACTACTCATTACTACTACTGAGTTGCATTTTAAGCTGCAGTGTCAAGGCCCACATGTGGTTCACCAGCAGGTAAGTGAGAATTAAAAACCTTTCACTTGATTATGAAACTGAGCAAAAGGGAAGGGGATGTAAATCTGAATGTTTCAGCAGAATAGAGCTGGAAGGGACCTTTGAGGTCTTCTAGGCCAACCCTTTGCTCAAGCAGGAGACCCTATACCATTTCAGATAGGTGGCTATCCATCCTTTCCTTAAAAACTTCCAGTGATCAATCCCCTACAAGTTCTGAAGGCAAGCTATTCCACTGGTTAATTTTCCTCACTGTTAAGAAGTTTCTCCTTAATTCCAGGTTGCTTCTCTCCTTGATTAGTTTCCATCGATTATTTCTTGTCTTGCCTTCTTATGCTTTGGAAAATAAGTCGACCCTCTCTTCTTTATGGCAGTTCCTCACTGCTATTATGTCATCCCTAGTCCTTCTTTCCTCTAGACTGGCCATAACCAATTCCTGCAACCATTCTTAATATGTTTCAGTCTCCAGGCCTTTAGTCACCCTATTTGCTCTTCTCTGCACTTTTTCAAAAGTCTCAACATTTTTATTTTGTAATATGATGACCAAAACTGAATGCAGTATTGCAAGTGTGGCCTTACTAAGGCTTTATAAAGTGGTACTAATACTTCACCTGATTTTGATTCTACATCTGTTTATATTATATTTCAGTATTGTCATTCAGAACAAGATGGCCAGTGAATGACGACTAACTTTATAGGCAGAGTTGTCATAATATCTTGCACAAGTACATAAGAGGCAGAACTGATGCAGGTTCATTCTCTGCTCCTGTATCCTTTTTAAGGACCGCAATTATTGTCTTTGAACTGGATTTCATTCTTGCCTCAATTCTGTAAAAAATTTGTCAACTCATATTTTTACTTTGGTGCTAATATCAGTACTTCTGAAAGTTCAGAGATCACCTAGCAAGTGCAGGAACATTTTTTTTGCTGACAATAACTCAAGAAAACTGAAATCCATCTGAATTTGTAGTGCAATCATAAACAAAAGCCTTTTGGGGAATTGGGAGGGGGAATAGTAAGGAGTAGAATGTGATGTTGTTAAAATAAAATTCCTTTCTAGAATCCAAGGTCATCCTTTGTCTCTACACCTCTGCACCTGACCTGGATGGGTGGAATTGCCAGCATGGCAGTGGAAGATTGGACCATGTGATGGACTTGTGGGTGTGGGTACAGGATCTTGAACTTTCAACTGGGTGGGGAAAACTGGGAAGCTTTCAGATTCGGGTTTTCCAGATGTGCCAACATGACTTTCTTAATAAATTGGAACCTGAGCAATACTTTGCCTTGGATTCTGATTTAATTTTGGATGTTATTTGGAACCCTGACACTGGAATTGCAGCAAAGCGCATAGCAAGTGGTTGTGTTGAATTTGAGCATCCTCTTTTGTCTTCAGCCACGATTTCCCCCAGAACTGAACACAACAAGAGGATGCCATTTACTGTTAATCTTTTTACATTTTATGATAAGGACGTATAAAAATAAGAGTTAAACTGCACTATAACTGAGCAGCAGAATGCAAGGAGAGCTATGGCCTCCACATCACAAAGATTTGTTGTGGTGCCCACTAGTTAAAGATTTCTTTCGCCAATCACATTTTTGTCTAATGTGACAAAATTTTGTCTAATTTGTCTTGTCTAAATACCCAACAAAAATAATAATATTAGGTGCTCAAATAATCTCAAATCTCTATTTTTGAAGAATAGCATATTCTACTTGGAATCTCTGAGAAAAATCCATGATGGGACTTGTCTCTTTGACTATGGTGCTTAGCATGAATAACTTCCAATAGACTTAATACAAACATTATTTACAAGGAAAATGAATGGTAAGTATTTGGTGTGTGTGTGTGTGTGTGTGTGTGTGTGTGTGCCGTATGCATGTTTTTTTTAAAGTGAAAAGTCTCATCATGTCCTGATTTGTACCTTTTATTTTTTCTCATTTTCTTTGCAGTAAAAGATACAGTATAGCTTCTCAAAATTAATGCCCTAATACAAATTCCTATTGGTGGTACCAGACTGTTTTGCTATTATGTGGAGCACTCTGCTAGGACTGACAGTGGTGGACATTATTCTGAAAAAGCTGTATTATTAACCTCGTGATCACAAATTCCTTCCCGGAGGGTTAACTTTTCTTTGGGGAGAACCAAAACTATCATAGTTAAACTACAATAGCAACCAGGCCATTTGGGAATAAATGGGGTAGAAAGACCTCTTAGTAAGAAACAAACTGAAATCAGAATATCCCTTTGGTTAAAAAACTGCTGCTTTTAGGAATGTCTTTATTTGTGCTTAAAGTCATTGATAATTATTTAATTTGATCTAAAATTTCAGTTCTCATTGTATTTCTATATTTGGCTACATTTTTGTACCCTTAACATAATTTGTCAGCCTGAAATGGGAATTATCATCAAGTCTAAATCCAAATATTATTTGCTATCTGCACTTAAATTATTTTTCTCAATTAAAAATAAACATTAAGCATAATACTTGCGCTTTCTACCTTTCATAGTAGTCTTCAAATACATTATGTCATCTCTGCATTAAAGATATTCAATTTTACACCACCTCCCCAGGCTATGGAGGGTGGGAAAGCTGTGGGTTTCCAAATGGGAGAGAATGGACTGAAATTGAATCCTTGGAAAAATGAAGTTGCTGTTGATACGTCATAGCTGAAGATATTCCTTGATGGGCAGATACAATGCATAAGGGAACAGATTCACAACTTGAGGATTACTGTAATGCACCCTACTTGGGTTGCTTTTAAAGCTATTGAGAAACTAGGTAAAGATAAAGGTTCTGCTGCACATACATGCTAGTCGTTTTCTGCTCTGGGGCAGTGCTCATCTCAATTTCTAAGCTAAAGACAGTGCAGTCCAAAGATATCTCCGTGATAATGTGGCTGGCATGACTCGATGCCAAAGGTGCACAGAGCACTTCCCACCAAAGTGGTCCCTATTTTTCCACCTGCATTTTTTTTTACATGCTTTCGAACTGCTAGGTTGGCAGAATCTGGGACAAGTAACAGGAGCTCACCCCATTATGTGGAGCTAGGGATTCGGACCGCTGAGCTGCCAAATTTCTGATCAACAAGCTCAGCGTCTTAGCCACTGAGCCACCTAATTGAAAAACTGCTGTATCAAAAATACAGCAACCCCATCCTTTAAGGCTCCTTGCATTGGGAGTATATTAGATCATTTTAGCAGAATCTGCACATTAGAAGGCTTTAGGTATCTTCAAGAACCCTGCCTATTTTGAATATCTCACCTGTTAGATCTCCCAGGGAGAAACTTTGGCAAATCCTGTATTCTGGGATAGTTTGGAAGGAAGGGGTTAAAGTGAGGTGATACAACTTTTCTGTTGCAGTGTCAATCTTGTGGAAGAGCCTTATGGGGATGTTTATGGTGATGGTAATTAAAATTTATTAAATTTATATGTTGCCAATTCCTAGTGCCTCTACATGGGGAAAACCAGGCTGGTTCTCTGCTGATCTTTTGGAAGATCTTGAAAACCAAATTGTTTTAAAAACTTTCCTTCGTGTGTAGGTTTCCATCTCTATAATTAGTTATGTTTGTTTCATATTGTATAGTTTTGTATTGTTATGCTTTTCTTTCATATTGTATAGTTTTGTATATGTTTTTGTATTGTTAGTAGTTGCTTTATTTTTGCCATATATTTTTTAATTTATATCTCTTCTATGTAAGCTGCCAGGAATCTTTTTTTATTATGGTAGCATAAAAACATGTTCATTAAAAAACCCTCAAAATTATCATGTTTTTAAAAAAACCACATGGAACATTAAGTCTTGTTACACTTTATTAAATATCATATTAAATGAAAACAAGTGACACTTGACAAACCATACATTGTTTATAGTAAGACAAATTACCCATTGAATACAATGTAACATTTACTTAACCATACTGCTGACTAAACTGTCATTAAAGCATGTGGCTATATTATGTATACATACTTAATACTAATATTGTTTGATTACCAAACCCCTGTTAAAAAGAGCACTTTTTGTGGCTTGTATAAAGAATCCCAACTAGGGAAAATTTTGTAGGTAGCACTGCAGAACTGCATGCTCTGAGACCACGTTCAGGGAATATCTTAATGCAATCTTTCAATTTTTGCTTTAAAAAATATTTCAAGGCAATAACGTAGATAAGTGCCTCTGTACCTTTTTGTCAAAAAAAAAAAAAGATTTGTGCCATGATTTGGTGAAGAATGGAATGTAATTCTATTTATATGGTCTCCATATTCCACATGAATCTGTACAGTCCAAATGTCATTTATCCTATTACTTTAGAAAAACAATAATATATTTTTGGGAAATACATACTCTATATTCACCATACATTATGTGCACAGGTGCACATGGGTTCAGAAGATCACATTGCCTTCACTGTTGAGAGGAGCAACACTCCTTAATTAATCAGAAAAATTGGAAATATCTATTCAAAGATCATTCACACATTGAAAGCAAGACTGGTCCAAAGCATCCCCAGCCATTTGTTCTATATTTCCTGTGCTTGCTTAACTTTATTCTTAAGAGACAAAGTACTCATGATTTGCAATGACCCAGGTGCTCTGCATATTTGAGCTGTTCAAATGGTAATCATATTGAAAATTTTCCAATGTAACATTGGTATCGAAAACCCTGTAGACCAATTTTCTATCTCTATTTCTACATTCTTCATATACTGGAGTTCCTCTTATCTTTCATTATGAGGTGATCATTTTCTCTTCTTAGGTTTCAAAAAAAGAATGCCCTCTCTTCTCATTGAGAAGCTTTCTAAAATAAGGAGGAGTTTAATTAAAAGAACTGGATGTAATTGGAAAGCATTTATTCCCTAATATCAACCACAGAAATACAATGCATGCATGGTTGTTTTTTCCATGGCTGCCATATTCCACTACTAATTTCCTGGCCATTCCAATAGTACTTCAAACAAACTATTATGAGGAATAGTTAGATTGCATAGTAGTATTTACAAATGGGCTAAGATTCTATCTAATGAATCATTGAACTTATTAGAAAAATAGGGAACCCAATTATGGGAAAATAGCAAATATGTTATTTCAATAACATATATACCAGGTCCCAATTAACATATACATGGAAAATTAAAAATATGCAATCTTAAATTCAAAGTATCTGAAAAGGGGATAAAAATTGCATTAGATTTTGGTTCTTATTAAAATTCTGAAAGGCTCCGAGTTGTCAAAAGCATTACATAACCGGGGAAGCAGGATGTACAAGTGATATGGCAGGATCTTTTAGTTAGAATTCATTCCTATTGTAGTCAAAAGCACAAGAAGCAAAATCCATGCAGAATCACAGTGGAAGTAGCTGCAAAATATAAAATCCTTTGTTATGCATTATTCAAAATCATTCAGAATTGCCTTTCTGTCTCCAACATAAGAGTTACATGGTTTTGCCTAAACCAGGGGTCAGCAACCAACAGCTCTTGAGCCGCATGTGGCTCTTTCATCCCTCTATTGCGGCTCCCTGACACTCAAAATATGCATCACACCCACCAATGTGCGACACCCACCAGCACATGATTTATTGAGCTTTTCGACTCCCCAATAGGCCAACCATGGATAAATCCAAGAAAAGAAACATTTCAGAAGTAAACAAAACATTTAATTCAACTACAGATGTTAGTTTTGTGGCTTCTCAGGAAAGTCAGGCACAGGAAGGGTTTTGTGGCTCCCAGTGTTTTCTTTTCTGTGGGAAATGGGTCCAAATGGCTCTTTGAGTATTTAAGGTTGCCAACCCCTAGTCTAAACTGATCTGCAAAGGAATTAGACTGATGAAATGGCTATGTAGGGCCGGATGAAAGAGATACTCATATTTTGACCATAACTGGAAAGTACTTTAGGATAAAACTTGTGCAAGCTTCTATTATGCACTAAAGGAGAATACAGGCAAAAATAAAATTGCATAATTACTATTTGCCAAATCATAGATTTGAAGAGATAAGAACACTGATTCCCCCTCCGCCCAGCAGCTTCATGATTGCACTGCACAATGTTGGAGATTGCATTATAGCTACATACTTCTATTTACATTCCAGTGATAATTCCTCACCACTATCACTAAAATTAGAACTATAATAAAATCTAGCTAACTTATATTTATCCACTTCAAGTAATTGATCTTCTCCCATAATTTTAGTGCCTTAAGGAAAATCATACCGTAACTTTAAGAGACAAAATACAGGGTTCTTTGCCAGTGCACCATTTTCTTTTTACTGTATAAATTGGACTGATAATAACACTGGGTTCAATATGAATTATATAGAAAAGAATAGGGGCAAATAAAATAGATCTGATATTGAAAAACGTATGGATTCAAAATTTTAATTGTTTTATACGTATCATCTTCCATGTACAATTATTCCAAAACCCTTGCTTTCTGTTGAGTTTTGAAAAAATCATCCCAAATAAACAGTGATTTATTTTCTGCAGATTGCTTTAATTGTGGTAACTTCTAAGGCAGAAGTGTCAAACTCAATTTAATTGAGAGATGCATCAGGGTTGTGTTTGACCTTGGGGCCGGAGCAGGCATGGCCAGGGTGGACGTGGCCAGCTGGATGTCACTTGTGTGAGGGGCGCTGTGGTGGCCACTGTGGTGGCTCAGCCTGAGCTTCATTTTTGCTAGCAGAGGCATCATGGGCCACTCCTTCGCTGTTTCCAGGGTGGCCCCATGGGCCATATCTAAGCACCCTGTCCGGCCCTCAGGCCTTGAGTTTGACACCCCTGTTCTAAGAGCCATCATTGTGCTTTTGAGAAGATTGCAAAAGGAGCCACTAATGATTTCCCTTTTTATTTTCCATGTGTTTCTTGGTTGGATATCAAGGCCCATTCCAAAATACAGAGATTTGTAGCTTAAATGGCTATTCCCACAAAAAAAGGTTAATTAAGAGGAGAAAATTGAATTACTAATTAATCTACTCTAAGCGATGGACTACCATCTCCAAATTCTAACCCCCCCCAATCCTTTTAAATCAAGAACTTACATTAGAAGTGAAATTCATTAATTATTTTCAATTTATAAGAGCTGATAGCAATAGCATTTAGACTTATATACCACTTCACAGTGCTTTCAGCCCTTTCTAAGCGGTTTACAAAGTCAGCATATTGCCCCCATCAATCTGGGTACTCATTTTACCTAAGAAGTATGGAAGGCTAAGTCAACCTTGAGCCTGGTGTGATTTGAACTGCCAAACTATAGATAGCCAGCAGTCAGCAGAAGTAGCCTGCAGTACTGCATTCTAACCACTGCGCCATCATGGCACTTTAATGTCATTGGCCAATATGTTCAAGGGCATCAAGAATTATTTTTGAAAGAATCTCATAAAATCTAAGCATACATCCTAAACATTTGATTTATTGTGAATAATAAGGTGTTAAGCATTTAGCCCATTGAAGGAAATAACTCAGTGAGTTACTTTTTACATGATACCATATGTTTAACATGGAGAGAAATTGTTTCCATCTCTCTTTAAACTTTTATAGAAATCTATCTTCATTTTCTTTTCTGTTTCATTTTTTTTATAGTGCTGAGATTTCTTTAGACAAATTACCTTGAAATAGCCAAGTGAATATATGATCGAATTTGAAAACAAAACAAAGATTAAGGCATTTTTGTTAAGTCCAAAACGTTTCATTGGATTTTGTGATTATTGTTTCCATGGATATAAAGTTTTAAATAAAGGTGGCAAAGCTGATTCAGGCAGGACAGAAAATTTATTTTAATTTATATATAATTGTTGGGAATAGTGTAATAATAAAATAATATTGACAAAAGTTCCCTTGTATTAAAAATTAGTATTTTGTAAAATCAAGTATTCGCCAGATCCAAGTAATAAGATGCTTTCAGTTTACAGAGCAAATGCAAACTATAAAACATATCCCTGTTTTCCAGCTTTTATTTATAAAAGCATTAAGATGCCATAATCTAATTCATATGAATAAATGAATGAATGAATGAATGAATGAATTTCTTAAACATCTGGTATACTATGGAATAACGTAATTTTCTTTTATTTCAAGGGAATTTAGTCTTCCCCTTCTATAATAACATTGTACTAGTCATGTTAGGGGTGGTATGTAGAAGGCAAATCCAACTACTGCCTTCACTCATTCCATTTCCCTTCCACCTTTTGTTAAGGTAATAGTAATCCCTTATTAAAAATTGGCAAATTACACAGGAAAATCAGCTGTATGAAGATGCATAATATAGTGCTTTTCTCCCTACCATCTTAATATCTTAGAAAAATAACTGGAATAGTCCTTTGGTTATAAAAAGAAAGTATTTTGAATTTGGATAGTTATTCAAGGCTAATATTTTAACGGCTCATTCAGCAACTAGTCATAGTGTCACTCAGCACTGTCATAGTGCTTTTCCAAATGTAAACTCATTTTTTTCTTCATCTTTTCTAGTTTCCTTCTTAGAAAATATTGTTGAAGCAAGACATATGAACAAGTTGAAATATAATCACAAAAACAGTAGAACAATAAGTCCCTTTTCTCACAAGGGCGTAAAGTATCTGAATATATATATATATATATATGCCCATTTATGCCACTTTATTCAACATAGGCAGAGTACCCAAATTCTAGCTAAGATGTATTTATTGCCATGGTTAAATTAAAGATTACATTTACTAGCAGTAAAAAAAAATGAGCAAAATTATAGGACACTGACTGTCACAACCAACCTGTAATCTGTTTCAGCTTATAATTTTGATGAATGTGAAATGAATGGAACTTCTCAATGAATACATACATTGTTTCATGCCATGACTGCCTTTTAGCTACAGATAATATAAAGGAAATTATAACACCAAAGGTGTTGCTTTACTATATTTAAGACATTGCTGGTGAAACTTAAATATTTTCACAAAAGTATTTATACTTCAGTGAAGTAAAAGCAATAAAACCAAACACAAAGGACTGAGAAAAAAAGCCAATTATGCCACACATCAATAAAGCAAATAGCTTAATCTTCACAAATGTCTCTCAACTCACAATGTATCAAAATACGTGCAGTACTTTAAATAAACTGAGGAGTGGTGAACCAGATCTTGTCAGCATAATTTTTCTTGTGATTGAAATCCAAGAAAGGAAGCAGATAATGGTGCCTTTATAATGTTGTCTATATCTTGTTTGTTTTTTCTCTTCTTTAGTCTGGTGATCTTAATTCCTATAATGAAAACAACAGAAATTACAGTAAACATTATAATGAGAGGTTGTTCAATAATGATAAGATAACGGTATCCTGTTCTTTCAATGTTAACCAAAATAAACATTAAAAATCTTAAGGACAAGATTCAGATTTGCAAGACTCTCTTCAAAGCCAAATGCCCAATTCTCTAGACTTACAGCAATATTTTATTTATTAATTATAGTTTATGTATTTCTTGATACAATAAGTGGCACAATAATTTATCACAGAAAGCATTTTCTTCCCCACAATGTTAAAATAAAAGCCAGCCAACCCTAAATCAAATAAAACCGAAGCAGCAACTTGGTGAAAAGAAAATTGTAATATTCAATCTGTAGGAGGGAGAGACCCCCTCATCACCAAACGATTATTAGACTTTCTGGAAAAGTCAAGTTTTAATAACTTTGTGGGGAAAAATATGGTGAGAACTAATCTAATCATTTTGTTTAAAAAAACAAACAAAAAACAACAACAAACAAACAAACCCAGACATTCCTTCATGGAAGAGATTTTTAAGAGACTCCACCATTTCCAATTCTATTGGGCAGGCAGAAGTCACTGGGAGAACAGTCCCATAGACAGTCCCTTGGTCTTCTGAAGGTTAAGTTTTAAAAGTAAAAAACAAAACAAAACCCAGCATCTTAAACTGCATCCAAACTGGTAACTAGTGCAGTTCTAGCAGTAGAGTCATGATATAGTAACAGCAACTTCTTGTCAGTATAAGAGCTATTGTGTTCCGAATAATTGATTTTCCTAGGTGACTTTTAAGCAAAGCCCCATTATCTGCTTTGCCAAAAATTGTAAGAAATTCCCGAGTGCCAAGAAAGAAAAGAAATATATTCCCAAGAAAGAGATATATTTTTACATGATCTAGAGTTAATAATAAGTATAAAGGTTGAATTAATTTTATACTGATATTGTATGGAACTTCTTTTTTTCTTTTCCCCTTTTATTTCCTCTTGAATGAATTATACATTGTGACAATAAAGTAAGAAACTACACACACACAAACGTACTGTATTGTCACAATATATGATTCATTTTGTGTGTTTAATACAGTTCATTAATAACATTATAACATTTGAGTTACTAGTGGATGGAGTGACAATTTATAAAACTGTCAAATCATGTATGTCGGGGTGGGTTCTGGCCAGCGTTACTGCCGGTTTGCGTATGTGTGTGCTTTGATCGTGCATGTGTTGAATGCGCACTGCATGCGCATATATAGTTCAATACAAATTGTTCTGCGCATGCGCAGAACTTTAAAAAAAGTTGGTGGTGACGAAGACCGTGGAACCGGTGCGGAGGCATGTCCAGCTTAGGTTGCTGCCGGTTCTGCAATCCAGGCCAGTATGGCACTACTAGGTAGGAACCCACCTCTGATGTATGTACATTTTATAGCATAAAACAATTTGTTTGACAAATTAAACAAACACTTTCTTACTTACATAGTTAAAATACTGCTGTGTTATTGTGCAAAACGGAGAGAAAGGATTTGATTTTAAATATTAATATTAATTCAAGTAATAAGAAGGGAAAGGGACATTAATTTCAGAATATTTGCCACCAGCTTAAAAACGTATTAGAACTAGAGTTTACTAGCTCTTTTTGCACAACCATAGCTTCTAAAACAGAATTTATCTGGATTTCTCCCCCCCCCCCCCCCCCCGAAGAATCGAATGGGGCAATACTGTCCCAGTGGCTTAGCATGCAAAACACACACGACTTTCACAGTGCGGCCTATTTAGTACCACTGCTGTATCTTGCAATCAGATTTTATTATTCTTTTAAAAGGCAACTGGTAACAAATAAATGCCATATTTCTCCTGCATTTAATATGCCCCCCAATTAGATTCTGTTAGGCACACTGTAACTGCCACTATGCCTGATATTCTCAATAGTAATTTTATATTGCTGATAGTTTACTAAAGACATCTTCGGTACTATTGAAATCATTTTATTTTTGACTCCATGCAAGTTTTTTGCAATACATATTAATGAATTAGATCACCAATTCCCACAACACAACTTCTTTCTGACCCACATTGGCCTGTGAACCAGTTTTTTTTTTAAATTTAATTTTCTTAAAACCAACTGTCAGCATCATGTGATGGAAGAGATGAAAAATGAAAATGAGTAATCCTGCTGTGCAGGTGAGTGACCTATGGGAGACAGCTCTGCCTGGTAGGATTTTTACACGTACCATCAGACACAGACCAATTGATTAGATCATCTTATTCTAGCCACCAACAGGCTCCAGAGACTAATTAGAGAGAGTACTGCCTGCGCAGGCACCCCATTGACACCTAATTTGCTCAGCCAAGGCCTTTGGGGGGAATTTATTATCTCTGCAGCTGTACTTCATGCATTTCTGATTTGAGACAGAGGCGAGAAGCACTTACTTCATCATGCTTCTGAACAAACTGAATGTAAGAAACTTAAACTGCTAAATACAAGCAGACACAAATTAAACCTGGCTAGCCTTAATCAATTCTGCTTCCCTCCTCCGTTTTATAATGTATAACTGATATAGATTAGCACACTGCCTTATATATTCTTTACAAACTTATCAATAGATTGTCCTTTTTCCTCCGGAAATGTTTATTTAGTTATATGTTATTGAATATTAAATGTTTCATGTAATATTTAGTTACTACAATTGCTTGTTTATGAATGTCTTGTTAAAAGTAATGTTATTCGTATTCTGCTTAATGTTCAAGGAGTTTTAAATAATTTTGTTAACATTTATGGTAGCTAGATTTTCCTTTGAAGCTGTAAATTGAATTAATGGATGCATTTAGTAGTGATAATTGGCTCACTGCTCAAGAAGCCATTGTTGGATTTGACTGCGAGACTATTTTTTTCCCCAAGATCTAGCCACTCTTTTTGGAAGGAAGGTTATGGAGAAGATAGTTGGACAGAAGTTGCAGCAGGCCCTGGATGAATTATTTGTGGATCCCTTTCAGCCAGGTTTCATACCTGGGTATTGGACAGAGAAAGCATTGGCTGCATAGTTGCATGGAACGTTTTTGGATGATCTCTGGCGGAAGCAGGACAGGGTTGTGCACCCGTCCTTGCTCTTGTCCAAAAGTGCTTTTTCCAGGAGGCAACTGTACTTTCTTGGGTTTTTCTCCCTTTGAAATATTTCACTTCTCATCTGAGAAGTTTCTTCAGTTCAGCTTCTTTAAAAAAAAAAAAATCCTGAAGAAAGCCCAATTGCTTTTTAGAAAAAGCACCTTTGGGGCAACCATGACCTGGATGATTTAGAATTTTTGCCGACATTTCACCTTGCTTTTCTTAATGTCTTGGTAGCTTTTAATATTATTCATCATAGTATTCTACCAGATCACTCCAGGTAGGGAATGTATGGCAGAATATTCTGCTTATTTGCTTCCCCTGATGTATCTGTGTACACATCCATCATTAACCTCATTAAGTTAGATATTGTTTCCGTTCCTATTTAACATGTTTATGAAGCAATTGGAGGAAATTATTTGTTCCTATGAATAAGGTATCATCAATATACCATGACATATTACATACATTACTTCAACACATCCATTTTACAGTTTTATAGTCAGTATTATGTCTCTCCACTCTGGGTAAATTAAGTGATGCTCCTGAAGATCTGTCTGGATGGGGAACAACAGGTTTCAGCTGAGTCCTGGAAAGACTGAGTCACTTCTGCATCTGAGATTTTATCCTCTTTGGCTCTGGATAGGGTGGTACTGTTCCAAACAGACCGAGTGCACAATCTGGAGACCCTTCTAGATTCACAATTTCTGCTTGAGAAACAAGTGGCTTTTATAATGAAATACTGCAATGTGTTGCACATGTCCTTAAAGAATATCAAGAAGTTTCAGTTGGTGCAGAATGTGGCTTCATGGGCAGTTAAGTGCACATTATACCTCTGCTCGATGATACATTAGTTGTCAGTTTGCTTTTGAGTGCAAACTCAAGGTTTTGGTTTTGATTTTTAAAGCTCTACATTAAAAGGTAAAGGTTCCCCTCGCACATATGTGCTAGTTGTTCTCAACACTAGGGGTGGTGCTCATCTCTGCTTCAAAGCCAAAGAGCCAGCGCTGCCCAAAGACGTCTCCATGCTCATGTGGCCAGCATGATTAAATGCTGAAGGTGCAGAGTGCTGTTACCTTCCCACCAAAGGTGGTTCCTATTTTTCTACTTGCATTTTTACATGCTTTCGAACTGTTAGATTGGCAGAAGCTGGGACAAGTAATGGGAGCTCACTCCATTTCATGGCGCTAGGGATTTGAATCTTTCTGATTGACAAGCTTAGCATCTTAGCCACTGAGCCACTGTGTCCTTCTAAAGGTGTACATAGGTCTACAATAGACAAGGTTACGATGGACTGCCTCTTCCTGGTTATATCTACTTGTCAAAACGGGCTTAAAAGGAATGGTATGTTGTGGGTCTCATCTACTAATGAGTTACATCTGACGGGATTCAAGAGGCATGCCTTTTTACTGTGGTACCTGTCCTATTGAACATTATTCCCACTGATGTGAGATCAGTCTCATTCCAACTTGCCCACCAGAAAGTCCTCAAGTTTTTATTTTTTCAGCAAGCTAGGAATCCTATGGCCTACAGGATGATTGTGTGATGTTAAGTAATTCTCTCAACATCTTGAGGGAATTTTTGTTTTGTTTTACTTAGTATTTTATGATGTTTATTATTTTTTATTATGCTCCTTCTAGCATTATGGTTTTTGAGAAGGTGGCTATATAAGTTGTTAAATAAACAAAAATATTTAATTGTGTCTAAATATAACTATAAATAAATAACTGCAAGAGACTGACTCTGAAAGTTTCTATGTATTTCCTCAGATAAGAATATCAGATGAAAGTTAAATAAATCTTGTTGTTTGTGACTGGGACAGAAACGGGTTGATAGCGTATTTCCTTCCGGAAGCCTAGTTGGGAAAATTCTTCCATTTTCCCAACTGGCCTTGAAATCAGGAAACATAGAATCCAGTTTTAAATTTTACAATTGTACATATCAGCCTTTATCTCTCTGATGAAAAAGAATGTATTTTTATTTCTAACAGCTGAACAAAATAAATGTTTTTTTAAATCATTTTTCTTCAGTCCTTTGGTAGTATAATGCCAGAATATCATTTTATATATAGTTATTGCCATATCCTGTTTTTGTTTAAACTGTTTTAAATAGATACTTCAATATCTATTTCAATATCTCAATTTTAACTATTATAGTCAGCATTATACCGTAAACCTGGGATGTCAAAATAATGTATATACATCTAGATATATTAATCAAATTGTATTCTTAAAATGTATGGCTTTAATTGTGTTCTTTATTTAAACCTGCAAGCATATAATTCCTAGGCATGTTTACTTGAAAAGAAATCTATATAATATCAATTTGACATATTTATACTTTAAATAGGGGATGTATATCTCAGGTGAATCATAAAAGATATAACAGATTCTTTCCTAGATATTTTTCATGTGAAGTTTTAATCAAAGAATTAAAAAAATAATGTGTGGATCACATGTTCCTCCAAACATCAAGACAGAGAGAATAATACAATTCAAAACATTCCTCTACTCTCTGTGGAATGTGGAAAATTGTTTTAGAAATTATATGGAAGATCAACTTTAGAGACATTTTCTACATGTTATTTAGGAAACCATATTTTTAAGATTAGGGAAATAGAGTATTAAAATGAAGTACACATAATCCTCAACTTGTGACTGTAATAGAGCCTGCCCATTATGATCAGAAGTTGTGACAGCTATTAAATGAAGTGCCCATATGATTGCCTTACTTACAACCTCCCATTCCTGCTCCTCCCAATGCAGTAATTAAACAACTACACTGGTTGCTAAGGTGAGTATGGGGTACCTTAATGGCCCTAGGAGAAGCCCTAGGAGACTTAGCGCAGCCTTGTTCAGCCCTGCCAAGGCTTTCCCTGTAACCCATTCTCATATCAAGTCCTCTAAAAGGTATAAACAAATATAAACAATGCAATTACATATAAAACTGATCTGACCCTGACTGAAAAAATGTCAGACAATCTATTTTCTCCAGGTCACATTTAAGAACAGTGCCTACAACAATAATCTTTTGCAAAATGGAAAGACTGGATACTGGATGAAAATTATAAATATACAGTTGATTCCAAGGATGGCCTCTGGAGAGATGATGGACAACTGCCTCCTTCAAAGCAGGTAGAACTATCCATACAAAAAGATATTAAGCACTGATTGAACACAATCTCAAGCCATTCCCTGGAAAGATTTGACCAACTAGTGGGGACATGGATACAGAACATGTGACAGAGTTCATAACACAAAAGACTTCGTTCACTTCCTCAAAACCAATAAGCTGAAATTATTCCCAGATAACTAAGCAAAAGTCACTTTTACATAACCTTCCCAGTGGCTCCAACTCAGAGCAAATCTGATAATTTTATCAGAGAGATTTCTAGAATACCCCTTACAGTTATCCAGCAAGGAACCTGAATACCCAAAACAGGACCTCTGACTAGCTATTTAGGAATATAATAATAATAATAATAATAATAATAATAATAATAATAATAATAATAGCAGCAGCAGCAGGGTCGCCGAGAAGGAACATGAAAAAATCGCAAAATACCAGGACTTAAAAATCAAAATTCAACGACTATGGCACAAACCAGCAGTGGTAATTCCAGTGGTAATTGGCACACTGGGTGCTATTCCAAAAGCACTGGAATTACATTTAAAACAGTTAAAAATTGACAAAATCACCATCAGTCAAATGCAAAAAGCCGCACTGCTTGGATCTGCACGTATATTACGAAAATACGTTACGACGTCCTAGGCCCCTGGGTGGGGCCCGACTAGTAACCAATGCCAAATCCGGCGAAACAACTGGCCGCTGTGATACAATTGAATAATAATAATTATTATTATTATAAAACTCCGCCATTGCCGGTCCCAAGCCCGGATGAGAAAGGAGGAAGGTTGGGATCAGGTTGGCATCTGGTCCCGTAAAAAAAAACCCCGCCAACCCATACAATATGGTGAAAAAAACAAATAAGAATTCCATACCGCATCGGTCGTCGCGCAGGTTAACAAGGGCCGCGGTGGATGTTGGGGTCCCTGGACATCCGTCGACAAGTGGGCTACAAGTGGACCAGCCAACAAAACAACAAAAATATAGTGCAGATGAAAACCGTGCCATAATGGCCTGTTACTACAACTCAGAGCCAGAAAAAAGAGGCTATTTAAAGCGAATGTATGAATTATGGAAACAACAATATCCAGATTCAAATGTTAGTGAACAACGACTAGCAGATCAAAGGCGATTTATTATACGGAATAAAGTGTTTAGTGAAGTTGAACATGAGGAAATTCAGGCAAATTGCAAAACCCAAAAAACAATATCACAAGCGGAAATAACTGATATTCAAGACACAACTAAAGACATTATAGTAGAACTCCCAGAAGAAGCTCTTGGGGAGGAAATAACATCACCACCACTAGAACCAGTTATCACTGAACCAACTGATGAACTAACTCAAAAACAAAAAGAATTGAAGGATAAGATCATGGAGCATTTTCTGCTTAATGAGGAAAGGCAACGTTTACCATCACTAAAAACTGTGCCGAAGAAAATTTTGGCCCCTATCATGAAAATGGTTAATGCAGTGTTTTCAACAATTGAACCAGGATCCATCTTGGAAACAAACCAGTTAATGTACAGCGCAGCTGTAATAGTCACTAATGAACTAGGCATTAAAATTAAAGTACCTAGTCATACAACAGAAAAAGCATCAAAGCCAAAGTGGAAAATCCGTTTAGAACAAAAAATCAAAAAATTAAGGGCAGATGCTAGTAACTTAAAGAACATGCATGAGCAACGGCTTAAAAACAACAAAATCATAGATCGGCTAATCAGGAGATATAGATTGGATACAAGAAACATCAATGAAGCTGTAGAGATTGTAAAACAGCAGATAACAGCAACAGCTAGAAAAATTGAAAGATATGAGGCACGAATCATCCAATATAAACAAAATCAGCAATTTCGATCAGAACAACGGCGTTTTTATCAAAGTCTTAATGTAAATGGTGACACCAAAAGTGAAAAACCAGAAAAACAGGCCACAGTTGAATTCTGGAAAGAATTGTGGGAAAATGCAAAGTACTACAACAAGGAAGCAAAGTGGATACATGACTTTGAGAAAAGCATTGGCAACAAACAAATGCAAGTATTAGAAATAACAACTGAGATGGTCAAAAATCGAGTTAAAAAGGTAAAGAATTGGACATCACCTGGAAAGGACCAATTACATGGTTTCTGGCTCAAATATCTGACCAGTTTACATGCAATATTGGCCAGGCAACTGAATGAAATTTTACAAAAGGGCCAAATTGATGAATGGTTGACAACTGGAAAAACATACTTGATTCAGAAAGATCCAACTAAAGGAACAACACCTGAAAACTATAGACCAATAACATGCTTGCCAACAACCTTCAAATTACTCACAGGCATTATTGCAGATAACATGATGGATTATTTGGAAACAAACAACATCTTGCCAGTAGAGCAAAAAGGCAACAAAAGAAGGAGCAGGGGCACAAAAGATCAGCTTCTAATTGATAAAATGATATTAGAAAATTGTAAGAACAGAAAAACGAACTTGAATATGGTCTGGATTGATTACAAAAAGGCATTTGACTCACTGCCACATAGTTGGATCATAAAATGCTTAGAAACAACTGGCATTAGCAAAAATATTACATCCTTTACTGAAAAGGCAATGAAACAATGGAGAACTGAGTTGGCAGTAGGGAATGAGAGCTACGGAATGGTTAATATCAAGCGAGGAATTTTCCAGGGTGATTCACTTTCACCTCTTCTCTTCATCATCGCAATGATCCCACTATCAGTAATCTTAAAAAAAAATGAAATTAGGCTACCAAACAGCCAAAAAAGCTGAAAAAATTTCGCATTTACTATATATGGATGATTTGAAACTCTATGGAAAGTCAGAAATAGAAATCCAATCATTGACAAATACAGTCCGAGTATTCAGCACCGATATTTCAATGCAGTTTGGCATGGAAAAATGCGCCACTGTATCCATAAAAAGGGGCAAAATCACTGCATCTGAGGGAATTGAAATGCCCAATGGCCAACTAATTAAAAGCAAAGAAAATGAAGCCTACAAATACTTAGGCATTCTGCAGTTGGATAACATCAAGCATGGAGAAGTAAAAACTATTGTCAGACGAGAGTACACCAACAGAGTTAGGAAAATTTTGAAATCTAAATTGAATGGTGGAAATACAATCAAGGCCATAAATACCTGGGCAATACCAGTTATAAGATACACAGCTGGCATAGTTAACTGGACACAAGCTGATTTGGACCTTTTGGACCGAAAAACCAGGAAACTAATGACAATGCACTACAGTTTACATCCACGTGGTGATACTGATAGACTATATCTGCCCCGAAAATCAGGTGGCAGAGGATTATTACAAGTGAAGCAAACAGTTGAAGAAGAAAAACGTGCACTGGCTGATTATTTAAAAGAAAGTCAAGAACATCTATTAATCGAAGTAAAGAACAAAAATCTACTGAAGGCCCAACAGACAAAACAAGAATACAGAAAAGATGTGATAAAATCAAGAATGGAGAGTTGGCAGAACAAAGCACTGCATGGTCAATTTCTGGAAAAAATAAAAGATAAAGTGGACAGGGAACAAACTTGGTTATGGTTAAAAACAGGTACATTAAAGAAAGAAACAGAGTCACTAATCCTGGCTGCGCAAGAACAAGCTATCCGCACAAATGCCATTAAGGCCAAAATCGAAAAATCCTCTGATGATGCCAAATGCAGACTTTGCAAAGAAGCTGACGAAACTGTTGATCACATACTCAGCTGCTGTAAAAAAATCGCGCAGACTGATTATAAATTGCGGCACAATTCAGTAGCACAAATGATCCATTGGAATTTGTGCAAAAATTATAATATTAAAACAGCAACAAACTGGTGGGAACATCAGCCTGAAAAAGTCACAGAAAATCAGATGGTCAAGATCTTGTGGGATTTCCGTATACAAACCGACAAAATACTGGCGCATAATACACCAGACATCACACTGGTTGAGAAAAATAAGGTCACAATCATAGACATCGCAATACCAGGTGATAGCAGGGTCGCCGAGAAGGAACATGAAAAAATCGCAAAATACCAGGACTTAAAAATCGAAATTCAACGACTATGGCACAAACCAGCAGTGGTAATTCCAGTGGTAATTGGCACACTGGGTGCTATTCCAAAAGCACTGGAATTACATTTAAAACAGTTAAAAATTGACAAAATCACCATCAGTCAAATGCAAAAAGCTGCACTGCTTGGATCTGCACGCATATTACGAAAATACGTTACGACGTCCTAGGCCCCTGGGTGGGGCCCGACTAGTAACCAATGCCAAATCCGGCGAAACAACTGGCCGCTGTGATACAATTGTATAATAATAATAATAATAATAATAATAATAATAATAATAATAATAATGGTCAATTTCTGGAAAAAATAAAAGATAAAGTGGACAGGGAACAAACTTGGTTATGGTTAAAAACAGGTACATTAAAGAAAGAAACAGAGTCACTAATCCTGGCTGCGCAAGAACAAGCTATCCGCACAAATGCCATTAAGGCCAAAATCGAAAAATCCTCTGATGATGCCAAATGCAGACTTTGCAAAGAAGCTGACGAAACTGTTGATCACATACTCAGCTGCTGTAAAAAAATCGCGCAGACTGATTATAAATTGCGGCACAATTCAGTAGCACAAATGATCCATTGGAATTTGTGCAAAAATTATAATATTAAAACAGCAACAAACTGGTGGGAACATCAGCCTGAAAAAGTCACAGAAAATCAGATGGTCAAGATCTTGTGGGATTTCCGTATACAAACCGACAAAATACTGGCGCATAATACACCAGACATCACACTGGTTGAGAAAAATAAGGTCACAATCATAGACATCGCAATACCGGGTGATAGCAGGGTCGCCGAGAAGGAACATGAAAAAATCGCAAAATACCAGGACTTAAAAATCGAAATTCAACGACTATGGCACAAACCAGCAGTGGTAATTCCAGTGGTAATTGGCACACTGGGTGCTATTCCAAAAGCACTGGAATTACATTTAAAACAGTTAAAAATTGACAAAATCACCATCAGTCAAATGCAAAAAGCTGCACTGCTTGGATCTGCACGCATATTACGAAAATACGTTACGACGTCCTAGGCCCCTGGGTGGGGCCCGACTAGTAACCAATGCCAAATCCGGCGAAACAACTGGCCGCTGTGATACAATTGTATAATAATAATAATAATAATAATAATAATAATAATAATAATAATAATAATAATAATGGATAAGGAAGGCCATTTTGATGCTCTTACATTGCTACAATAAAAGAACCAAAGATGGTCATATTAGCATTAATGCATCAATTAATTTCCCAGAATCTGTCTATAAACTAGGGAGCTCTGAGGAAAAAATCTAATCACACATATTTATTCCACTTTGATTTTGATTTTCTCAATAATGTAGACTAGGTCCATAGTGGCTATGAAGTCCTGAGCTACTCTGGCACAGATAAGGCAGGTAGAATTGTCCTCACAAACAACAATTAGAAATCCCATTGTCAACCTGGCCATGGAGTTGAGGAATCTGAGTGGGGCAGCCACTAATGCAGGTAGGCTAGCAGTAATTTTATTTGATCCTGTTGGGTCAACTTACAAATGGTCTCTGATCTCTATGAGTTCCCTCCAAGGACACATGAGACTTCCTGGTGACCACAGCCATACTTCCACTCCTGCTCCAGAGCTAATGCACAACTTGAAACTCAGAAGGGTGTATTTCAGAGATGGGACCACTACTACTACTACTTCCACCATCACCCCTAATTCCAAACCACATTTTAATACAAATACAAAGCTGACCTTCTCCTCCACAATTAAATCTTGGATATCATGAAATATACTATAGCAACAACCAGAGATCTGGGATAATGTGTGATGACTATGATTGCCTCATGAGACATATAAAGTCACTTGTCCCTTCACCTAATAATTATACATAATTAATTCTGATGATTATACATGATTAACTCTAATGATTATACATGATTAACAGGGAGAACAATCCTATTCGGTCAGTGAACATAGTTTCTGTTAGATATTTTTTGTTAATTGACTTAATTGTTAAATAACTGCATCCATTATTTTCAATGCAGACTGAAATGAAGTTGCATGTAACTCAGACTTATCGTATTACAGTAACAGTACTAATAAAATAGGGAAATCAGTCACATTGACTTGCCAGGGCAATAATATATAAATAACTCTATGTATCAAACTATTAATTCAAGTTTTTAAATTAAATATATGGAAAACATTTATATTCTCCAAACACTGGTAAAAGATGAGTGTTTCCTTTATATAAATTATGTAAATACTTTGCCAACATTGAATAAAGATTATGAATCATAACTTCTTATTTCTGACTCCCTCTTTTAGCAGTCATAATGACGTTATATTGTACAAAGATATTCATTATTTCCTTTTCAACAAGCCAAAGCATGCTAAAAGCCTATGTTTGGTAGCTTTACTCAGACAGTAGAGCATGCAGTACATGAACCCATTCTGATTTTTATTATATAATAACATTACCATTAATAGAATAAAACTTTGCTTTTGAAAAACTAATTTACAGATACTGTATTTAGCAATTTTGGTGTAAATTAAGTGGCTTTTTAATGAATTCTCAAATATTAAGACACTATTAACTATTAATTAAAAATAATTAAATAAAATTTAAAAACATTTAAAAATCAAATTAAAAACTGAATAGTAATATGCATTAAATTATTCTGATTATATGAAAATATTCTATGGATTACCTACTTCATAATTTAAAAAAAATAAATTATATTCATGGGACATATCTGAAGAGACACCTTTGAAAGTCATAAAATATATATCTAATAGAATGATATCTCTAACCCCTCTTTATAATTCAGTGTTTTACTTCAAACTATTCGATGCCCAAATCCACATACCGGTACATATTTGCAGATAAAATGTAAAATGGCGCAAAAAAACCTTTAAGTCTTGCACTAATAATTCACCTAGGTGAATTGTGCAAAATACAGTTATGAATATGGTGTGGAAGTTTGTAATTTGGATATGACAGAATCGGTGTGCAATTAGAAATACCCTGCCTTGAGGAAAACCATAATCAGATACAAGGTAATGTAAAGATTTTGCTGTAAATAAAAATGTGTGATAACTTTCTTCTACAATGAATACTGCATGCAATTTTTGAAAACTGATTCTCTTCTTTTGAGAAGGCAATATTTTCTTTTCAGAGACAGAAGAATTTTTTTTTGGAGGGGTGTCCTTTCTCATTAGAACAGAAGTCTTGGCTTTATCATTCCAGCGATCAAGAATTAGAGCCAATTGTGAAATATGTTATCAGACTACAGAATAAACCTCTAACAAGTATTAACAAGTATTTGGAAAGAAAAAAATATATAGTTTCTTATGACTTTTTTGTTGTAGTATAATAAATATTTTCTCTAAATTTCACAACTGAGAAAGAAAGATTATCAGGTCATTACAATATGAAGCAGACAAGGAATGTTGTAGAATGGAATGGGATAAAAATCTAGGCCCAAGAATGTTAGCTTATCTCTTGAGTCAGCAGAAGCCTGTTATATGCAAGATATGCAATCATAATGGGTTAAAGACATTGTGTAAACATTCTAAGACAAGAGATAGATTAAAAAGCTACCTGAAGAGTTTGCATGGGGAGTGCAAAACTGACACATGCTGTTACAATTATATCCAGCAGTTATTTCTTGTGATAAGCAAGGCAACCTAATTTATTAAGATGCAGGTCAAGAACTGCATCGCTAGGTATTAAGGATTGTAACAATAAATGCTTTAAAAAGTAATGATTTAATGATGCAATTTCCTTACCAAGACAAACTTTTTGGGACTACTTTTAGAAATGTGCTAAGTTATTCTGCTAACCATAATTGGATACTTAGAACTGTGTGTGTGTGTGTGTGTCTATGTGTGTGTGTGTATGTGTAATTCATGTCAGAGAGAATGAGAGAAGAAGATGGTGGCTCTAATTCCATGAATCTATTTTATAAAATACTTAATAAATATTTAATTTGTTGAAATATTTTCCAAAATATTTAAATTTATATGATTTAATATATGAAAATTATTGATATTTAGTTGGTCCAGATTATGTTTATAAAAGTAAATCCTTAATATAGATTGACAAATTAATGTATCTCAACTTAAATTCCAGATATTTCAATTTATTGAGACGTACGTATATATTTCATCATAGGTTTATAGGTTCCTAAAACAGTTTTAACTATATTATGTCACAAATCAATTAATAAAATGATAGCCAAAGCAGTTTAAAATTTAATCTTAGTATTGAAACTTTTAACTTCATAGATTTTAATCAAATACTTATAGATGAACAAAATAGGTTCAGTAGGATTTTTCTGACATTTACTCAGTTGCCTCTTACAGCAAAAGTCATGGTCTGCAAAGAACTTACAAAACATCTAAGAGATCTCATTGTTGCAAAGTATCAACCAGGAGAAGGTACAAAAAATTTACAAAAGATTGGATATACCATGAAACACAATCAAGACAGTCATCAATAAAATGTAGAAAATATAGCATCCTAAGTGACATTACTGCATATCCTTCCAAAGTTGATGAAAAAACAAAAAGAAAATTGGTTTGAGAGACTGTCAAAAGCTATAGTAATATTAAAGGAGCTGTAAGATTTCCTAAGAAGTATAGTTGTGTACTATATATTACAACAATCTCCCATATTTGTCATATGTCTGGATTGTGGGAAAGAGTGGCAAGATGGAAGCCTTTTCTTACAAAGAAAAAACATTCAAGCCCAGCTACAGTTTGCAAAAACCTACATGAATTCTGAAATAGCAAAGAAGAAAATGTCTTATGGGCTGATGAGACTAAGGTTGGCCATAATTTTAAATCAGCTGGAACTGAGGCTTTATTTGAAGTGGAAGAAATTATGAACAGTTTCTAAATATCAGTTGCTTTTGACACAAAATTTTCAGGAATCTGCAAAAATATTGAATATAAAGAAGAACGTCACTTTCAACACCAAAATGACCTAGAAATGTTTGTTTTCACAAGATCAAAATTTTTGAATTACCTAGCCAGAACCAAGATCTGAATCTAAATGTAAGGTGACCTGAAAATGGCTGTGCACAGGAAATGTCCTCAGAATGTGACGGATTTAGCATTTATAGCATTTAGGCTCATACAGAGTCCATTGCACTTTATAGCATTATCGAGTCAGTTTTAATGTAAGCATTATTTGCATACTGTTCCAAACAATCTGGAGCCTCATTTTACCAAACTCAGAAGGATGGAACACTAAGTTAACTCTGAGATGTTAAGGATCAAACTTCAGTTTGTGGACAGAGTTTTCCTGCAATGCTGCATTCTAACCACTGCACCACTAGATTTGAAATGCTTTTAAAAGGAAGAATGGACAAAGATTCTCAAGGCAAAATGTTACATGTTGATAGGCTCCTATCCGAAAAGAGTGAATGCTGTTATAAAATCAAAAGGTGCTTCAACAAAGTATTAGTTTAAGGATATGGCACATGTTATATGCTTTTTAATGTTATTTCCCCCCCCTCCCAAAAAAGATTTGAATTTGTTTTTCAATTGAACTATACCGCGCCTATGCTATATTAAAGGCTAAAGTGATTAATTTGGTTTGATTTTTTTACATCCTCAAAACCTAGCATTTTAACAGGGGAATTTGACTTTTCATATCCACTATATATAAAGTCTTAAGCAGTTAACATAGGAGCATAAAGAATTCACACATCTAACAATGCATGACAATACACAATACATAAAATGTAGAATTGTAATTGTATACAAATTGTATACAAAAACAATACAAATGTATCAATTGCTGTTACAAAATAAAACTGAACCTAATGTTAGATAAATATATCATTTAACTTACTTCACAACAAAGATTATCACAATTTGATTTGGTTTTATTTATGCTTTTTAAAATTCCTCAAACTAGAATTTGGAAGAAGTTATACTGTACTATATTGATTCAAAAAGAAGCAAACTATCATTTGTTTCAAAAAAATTATCAGGAAGAGCCTATAGTTATTTTAGAATGTATTTGCCCCATTTCGGACAGAGTCTGAATGTCTGCTTATCTTTGCTACAAACTATTATATTTGTCTGCTATAGAGTTCCCTATAAAGCATTTGAAATAGGATTCAAATTATCACAGATGAAACAAGCCTTCTAAATACAAATAATATTTTTCAGCAGGCCTGATATCTGATTCAAGGTGGCCATAAATCTCAAATTCATATTTTGTACAAAGAATTAAAAACATCTGGTGCTGCCATTAAGCAAAAAAAATAAAAATAAAAATCAATGACCTAATGGAGTGTCCTGGATAAATATTTTTATCTATTCCTATAGAAATATAAAACACTGTCTTTCTGCAAAACTTTCTCCAGATTCCTTGAGAAAACTTGAAACAGAAGCCAGAGAGAATAATGTTAGTCTTTCTTTTTCAGCCTAATTCATAGTTCTTTTCTTTGCTTTAAAAATAACCTGAAAAAAATCTATCTCCATGAGAGGCAGTGTCTGACTTATCTGAAATTCTATCTTTGTCTTGTGAAGAGGTGTGTCTGAGATAAGGAAAAGTGTATTCTGTGTCTGAGGTTAAAGTAGACAGCAGTTACAATCACAATAGTTTCATTAAACAATCAGGGCTGATTTGGCCTGTCCTATGCTACATACATCTTATAAACACTGGCTTTCCTCACCATAATATACACAAAGTACATAGGTAACTTAATTTAATTTATGAAGATCTGAATGATTCATGTCAATTTGGAAAGGGTTACAAAATTCCCTAAAGGTCTGGACACCACCAATCAATCTATACTCAGTGATAAAATGTGAAATATAAAATGATTTGGCATAGTAGTAAATTTTTTCAAGAGTGACTGTCCTATCAGAGGAACATAGTAAAATTATCCAGGAAATAATGAAAACTGTTTATTTGTGCCTTCACATGAATCTGCTAACATTAAATGGTTTAAAAATATACAAAAATTCAGAAAATCAAGAGGGGGGGAGGTGATAGTCTGTCCCAGAAAAACATGTCACAATAATCAAAGCATAAGCAAATTAAATTCATAAATTAATTTCATGCGGACTATATTTATTAGCAAGTTCTTTGTCTAAAATGCCCTCTATTGTCAAAATTATAAAATGATCTATATCATATAATAAAAATGTAGTTGTTATTTCTCAGTTGTATCCATACCAAGTTCTTCTTTTCAAATATTTATGTGTCAAGTAATATTGAAGTTAGTGTATTTATCTAACAAGCAGGACAGAAATGTTAAGAGTGTGAGGTTGTTTCTACACATGGAAGGCAGCTGTCAGAACTACTGTGAAGGGTTATAGGTCAGCAAAGTTACTCTGTTAAAGCTGAAGGATCCATCAACATTGCAGTATTCCTGCAGAGTGAGAGCTGGAAGACTACAGGTTACAGTCCACTGGATGGGACATAAAAGGTCATTTTGTGCCTGTCAAAGTGGCATCACAGAATATACCATCTTTAACTGTGATCTAAAAAGAAGTTAACAAAATGGGGCTTGTTGGTAGCAGAGTATAGTTAAGATTAAATTCCATACTGCCCTTCAAGCAAAAAGATTAAATAATTATATTCACTGTATAAGCTGGACTATATTGTTGTTTTAATCATCCAGTCATATCTGACTTTTTGTGACTTTATAGGCAAGTAGTCTCCATGCTACCTTGTCAAACACAGCTTCTTTCAGGTGTAGGATGTTCATCTTTGCATTAGTTTTGATGTTATCATGCCAGCTTGTTTTTCTTCTTGTTCCACTAACCATTCCTAGCATCTTTTACTTCTCCCATGAACTTACACTTGTGACATGGCCAAATAGATGTAGTCTTGTGATTTTAGGTTTTAGCTGGACTATGCTAAATAATTATTCTAATCAGAGAAGAGAGAAGCTAGAGAGAAGAAAATAAGGGAGTACAAAAAGGGTACTGAAATATTTTGTGGATACAGTGAATCTTTAATTAATCACCCACATTTAGCAGCATTTGGATGAAATGGACCAAATTTTCTTCTGGATGATATCCACATGAAATAGTCTGGATATGCAGTTAAGGTTACATTAAATTTACAGTAATAATTATGAAAATTATGCAAATTCTGTTTATAGCATTTATCTTTTATCTATTTTAAGTGGCATTATTGAAATGTGCCAGTCTGATTCTGTTGGGTTTCAGTATCATCAATGTGCTAACGATACCCAATTAGATCTTTCAATCCCAGGCAGACCACCTAGGTAGGCTATTGAGGTGCCTAGAAATTGTGCAGATATGGATTGATGGAGGAGATTAGGAGTGAGGGGAAGAACTGACTTTAGTTCAATCCTACTGACTGAGTGGACTGTGGCTATTAGGACCCTTTGGGTCCAAGGATTCTCCATCCATACTCTTGGATGAAGAATCACTTCCTCCCTCAACAGTGAAGTGCAATCTGGAGATCATCTTAGACTCACAACTTCTGCTTGAAAAAGAGGTGGCAGCTGAGGCCAAGGGGCAAAGGTTCCTTCGAAAGGATATGTAAAATGTTTAGATCAAACTGTTTTGAATTCTAAACACCATTTTGAGTGTAAAATTCCCCTACTTCAAATGCAAAAGAGATATTTTGAGTGTGAAATTGGGATTTTGGAACTGCTTCAAGCTCGAATGTTTGTATTTGGAATAGAGCTGTTTCAACCTTGAAATATTTCTCCAAATACTCAAAAAAGAATCTTTTCTTCATTCAAAACACGTCTTTTAGTTCAAAACAGTTCACGCCAAAAATGTTTTGCTCACATATACATCCAACTTTAAGCACATTCTATCTGCTTTCTGTTTAAATTCAAATATTGATTTTTCAAAGATGTATATGTAATGGACACCTTATTCCTTGATTTAGTCAATTGCATTTTGGAAGACACTATGCCTTTCCAATAAATTTTAATACCTTTAACATTAAAATTAATTTATATCCGATGTACCAATACTGTAGTATCTGTCCCATATCAACTCAGCACATAAATGTTCTTCTATTCTAATTATCAAAATCTAAATTTTAATAAAAATGCATTCCTAATTATGGCAAATTATAAAATTATTAATTATACAACTGTATAATATAGCCTCTTTAACTATTTTATCAGCAAAAGGCTTTTATGAAAAAAATAATTTTTAATTAGTCATCCAGAACTTTGCCATGCATATATCAACAGAAAATACAACAGCAATTCAAAAAGGATGCCCTAATTCTTCAAAGTAAATTTAAAAAAATAAAAAAACAAGCAAAATAGTAATGTCTTCATAAAGAGACTTTCAGCAATTATATCTCCACAGCTACAGTATAACTGAAAACTTTGACGTGGCTTTGATTACTGAACCATGGCTGAACTAATTTGGCTTTCGCTAAGAAAATAAGCACATTCATTCTCACCACAATGAAGAGAGGCAATTTTAATTAAACCTTATCAAAGTCTGAATAAAGAATAAGCTCTATAACCATTTCACAAGACCCTATTTTCATCTGTTTAGTTGAAACTTGCCATGTTTCTGCAATAATTAACCATAGTCCAAGGAATGCTAAAGTTGTGTTAATGTTGGTAAAGATTTAATTAGTTCAATTATCTGGAGAGTATTCAGGGCTCAGCTCAGCACTCATTTCTTCAAGCTTTATATATACCTCAGATCAAAATTTATTAAATTGAAATATAAATAACAAAAGAATCTCATCTTGACTTTAGCTAATGAATTGCAGCATATTCAGTCATTTTATTGTACTATTTTAACAAAATATCTAAACCCAATGTGCAGAAGCAATCTATTCTCTTGGGCATGGGAAAATATTTTTGCTTAGTTATCAGCACCAAAATAGGGGAAAATGTAAGAAAGGCTATACTCTTTTACTATTTCTTCTCTTGTTGCCCATTTATTTTTCTTCTTTCATGGAAAGTGAAGCATTTAAGGAACATTGAAAGCACACTGACACAGAAAACTGTTTCAATCTGTCAGACAGCATGGACAGACAGTAGGGATCATTTCAGAAAATAGAATGGCCCCCAGCGATCTGACCTTCCTAGTGGGAAAGAGAACAGAGTAGTGTGTTTGACAAGTTCAGTAACAAAGAAGTATATTTAGTACTGGTCCCCTTCTACATGCTTCTTGAAATAAAAATACAAGTAGTAATGAGGAAGCAGTTCATTCTATCTAGAAAGAGATAACTGATTATCATTGATTAAAAGCTTCTTCAAAGACAATCTTACCTACATCCAACGTTTCTAAGAAATGTTTAAGTCAGAGACTGGATAATGGTTTTATATTGTCTTGGTAGTAATTTTCTTTCTTTATGTCTGGATGTCTAATTCACAGAGAGTATTAGAAATACATAGCTTTTTTATATTACACATGTTAGGTTTGCCCTTTTCTCATGTATAAGTAAACATATATAAACTATAGTTATACCCAGTTTCTTAATATGTAATTTGCTTAGAATCCAGAGTATATTTTTGAAAATACATTTGTGTTTATTACTATTTTAAAATTAACAATCTCACTGTTAAATTCAGGCTAGTAGCAGAAACTCACATTGTAGTTTTACTTTTTTAAAAATTTAAACTTCCAGATTATGAAATCTTCAAGTGCTTAAGAATTCTGATCAACTGAAACCTTGCATTAGATTTTCAATTTATTATTAAGTTTCAATTTATTAAGTTTGTATGCCGCCCTATTCCTGAGAGACTCAGGGCGGCTAACAATAAAGGGAGGGGATACAAAAAAATAAAATAAAAACAACAATTTAAAATTCTACAACAGCCATAACCTCGAGTGGGGCTGGATAGTTCAGCAGCCCCAGGCCTGCCGGAACAGCCAGGTCTTAACTGCTTTGCGGAAGGCCGGAAGGGTAGTGAGGGTCCGGATCTCCACGGGGAGATCGTTCCAGAGGGCCGGAGCAGCCATAGAGAAGGCCCTCCCCCGAGGAGTCACCAGCTGACATTGGCCGGCAGATGGAATTCGGAGGAGGCCTAATCTGTGGGATCTAATAGGTCTTTGGGAGGTGGCTGGCAGGAGGCGGTCTCTCAAGTACCCAGGTCCGATACCATGTAGGGCTTTAAAAGTAACGACTAGCACCTTGAAGCATGTCCGGAGACCAATGGGCAGCCAGTGCAGCTTGCGGAGGATAGGTGTAACGTGGGTGTACCGAGGGGCATCCACAATCGCTCGCGCGGCTGCGTTCTGGACAAGCTGAAGTCTTTGAACACTCTTCAAGGGCAGCCCCATGTAGAGCGTGTTACAGTAGTCCAGTCTTGAGGTGACGAGGGCATAAGTGACTATCCGAAGGGCCTTTGCGCCTTTTTGTTCAAGTATTGCTCCAGTTTTGTTGTTGGAAGTCCTCTTATATCTGGGGGCTGATTCCAAATGCCCTAGAGTGCAAACACTCCATGTCAAATCCTGCTTGAGTTTTTACATCTTTTTTTTTAGCCAGCATCTTTCATAGTGAAAGGGTGCCTACTGGAGAAATTTGGCTCCACAGAGTGCTAGATCCCTTCAGGAGGCAGTTCTCTTTTCTGCATCCACATAACAACCCAGGAAATTGCAACCAGGAGCACCAGGTTTGCAGTTATTGACTGCAAATGCCCCACACTGCATCCACCCTGAAAAAATTAGGGCTTTTGTACCAGAGACAAATTCCTTGTGTATCTAATTGAGGTAAATATGCCCCTCACATATATGTTCTAGTCGTTCCCAACTCTAGGAGGTGTTGCTCATCTCTGTTTCAAAGCCGAAGAGCCAGCATAGTCAGAAGAAGTGTCCGTGGTCGTGTGGCCGGTATGACTAAACACCGAAGGCGCATGGAACGCTGTTACCTTCCCACCAAAAGTGGTTCTTATTTTTCTACTTGCATTTTTACATGCTTTTGAACTGCTAGGTTGGCAGAATCTGGGGCAAGTAATGGGACCTCAGTCTGTTACAGAGAGCTAGGGATTCGAACCGCCAAGCAACCAACCTTTCTGATCAACAAGCTCAGCGTCTTAGCCATTGAGCCATCACATCCCATGTATCTAATTACACCTGGCCAAATAAAGTATTCAATTGAATCCAATTCAATTCCAATACTAGCTAGCGCTCTCTCTCTCTCTCTCTCTCTCTCCCTCTCCCTCTCTCTCTCTCCTGACTGAAAACACCGTGCTAAAATTATTTTTGTATTTTGGAACAGATCTTTTTTTAGCCAGCTCTAGAAACTAGAGGGAGTCCTTTCACAGTTAACAGCGGTTTGTGAACTTCCCTGCCAGCTTCCCCACTGATTTTCTGCATAAGCCCTCATGGAAGACTGCACATGATTGTGGGGTCTTGGCAATCTGTTATAAGAGCAAACAGGTTATAACAACAATCTGTTATAAGAGCAAACAGGTTGCCAAGCACCAGACCACAATCATATGACTGAGAAGGCATTGCAATGCCCATAACTTTTGTGCATAGGTTGTAAGTCCTTTCATTTCAGTGGCACTGTGATTTCAAATGATGCTGAATAGTTTTAACTATTTATAGTTATCCTAAGGAGGATAATATGCATATAGCATACAGAAGTGATTATATGAATAATGCAATATAATATAAGGCAAATTTGGGGTTATTTGTGGGAATAACTAAAAGGTTCTCCTCCTTTATGGTATGGCTGGTAAACCTCTGTCAAGGCAGTTGTTAAAGGTATAACAATATGCGAAGAGCACTAACTGAAGTGAACTATGGCAATACATCATGGGATTGTATGGCATGGTAATATTAAGGCAACCCACAAAAGTGATGCACAGCCATCCTATTTGGAATCCAGGGGAAACTCATTGGATATGTTTACTGATAATCCAGATATTGTTTCAAGTATGATATATAAGTATATGATAAATTTCAAAGAGAGCTCCACTTTCTTGCAGGTCTCTGATGTGCAAAAGCTATAGCTGTTTTCCATAGACATACTTTTTATATATTATAGACTTTCTAAGACATTCTCTAACAAGTATACATTGCTAAAGCTTTATTACAATTTTGAGCAACATCGTATGTTTGTGTGTGTTGTGTGTGTGTACACATACTTAGAAATTCACATACACACATAAAATATACATTAAAGATGGCAATTAAAATAAATTATATGAGTTAAAGAGGAGGAGGGAGAGGAAGAGGAAGGTTGAGAGGAAAGAGTTTGAATTGTCATTTTGTTAGATAACATTTGGTTCAGAATTTCTTTATAGTTTTTTTATAACCATACACTCCAACAAATAGAATTTTTGGCCTTTTGTAAAGTGGGTTCTCTTCCCAAAAACCTAAGAAATAAAATTATATCTGCATTCAGTGGCAACAAGATTCTTGATTTTGATCCCAAAGTCTTTTCTTTTAACTATAAGTTGCTTTCACACTTTTAATCTATCTTGCTTTATTTATAAAATTTAACTGAGCAAATCTGTTGTGGAAAATAAAAGAAAATGCTTATAACGTCATTTAATTAGAATCTGAAATATTTTTTTGTCTAGATTTACAGAAAGATATGGTCCTAATTTAGACTGGTGTAGCTGTATTATAATGTATAAGATAAACAATGCATTTGATGAAAGTTCAAAAATCAGGCATGCTACTTTAATTTGGTTAAAGTTTAAATCTTGAATCATGAAAGTGTTTTTTTAAAATATGCCTGGAGAGTAATTTTTAGTTCATAAATTTTCTCAGGAAAAACAAAATATAAAATATATAAAGAACAAAAAATACAAAGCTTTTATATAATATATTATGGTTGTGGTTTCCTTTCCTCGGGTTTGTAAATATTTGCTGCTGTTTGAGTTAGTCTGATGAGAAAGAGTATTTTGCATATATAGTAAAAAGGAACTTGTTTCAACTTTGGAGTGCAAGTCATTTTTATCACACAAACACTCTATTTTTGTGCAATCAGAAGGGAATACTTGGAATCTTTTGAATGTAGAAGATCTTAAAGCAGACAATAGTATGTAAACAGTCTGCAAATGTATAACTTTGCTAGGACAACCTCAAGGCTGAGAGTAAAGCTTTTAGAAAGACTCCCTTCATCAGATTTCCTTCTACTCTTCATCCTGAACAAAGCCTTGACTGACAATAAAGAAATTGCCTCTTTTCTTCAGATTAAACCCTTTTTCAGGAAAAGTATGCAAATGTAATTCGCGTTTCCCTTGTTTGAGGCTACTCTGAACCAGATAGCTTTTCACTGTTTTCTTCATGCAGACCAAACTGCTGGTTGACAGGGAAACCAACCTCCCACTTCAGTGTTTCATAGTAATAATAGTTGGTCTTGAGCCTTGCCATGGACTTTAAAAGGAAATCAGCTAGTCCTAATTAACTATTGCCTGAATATTTTCTAAAGTAGGATAATAGCAAATGAGTGAATATAAATCCACTTTTTTCTTTGTACAGCATTTTTAAATGTCCTCTCTTTTTCATTTTTATTGCCTTCTCCCTTAGTAACTTTTACAAAAAGAAGACAAAAAAAAAAGGAGAAAATTTACTCAAAACGGCGGGAATTGTTTATAAATCCTTACATAAATTGTTTTTATACTGTGAAACAGAGAAAATGTTTAGCATCACTCAAAAAGCAGAAATGTTTTAAGAAATATATATTTTATATATTTAAGTTTTCTAAATCAGAAATATATTTAACGTCATTGACCTGCTATCATTCCTTAAATCCTAAATTGGCTGGAGAATATATGGTGTGGGACTTGTGGGACAATCTGTTTTAAATTCTTTCCATCTCAAAAAAATCCTAATATTTATCAGATCAACATACCCAAAAGAAACAAAGTTTATTGTAGATGAAAATAACTCCATGAATTTGTTTTGAAATTTCTCCAAACAACTGCCATAATACTAAATACAACGATTTCAAAAATTCTCAGGAAGCACTACTTCCAGAAACAAAGATCTGTGCCACAAACATTAGGCAACAAACTAAAGCTATCATTTAACAATATGCATATCTGAAAATACATATTTATTTCTATATAATGATGAATATAATGAATATGCAACATATCAGTAACGTTATTCAGAACTATTAATGACTACTAGCCTTGCATGCCATCTACAAAATCACAGAGAACATGCCTTAAAACATATTTTCTAGGAACAAACAGTAAAAGATCACTATCTTATAGACACTGTAATGAATCATATAAGGCTAAATAAAAAGAAGTCATTTGTTTATTTAGATTGGATATTTTATCAATAATAAGATTTACTCTGTTATTACTCATCTATTTCTCCCCAATTTATTAGACATTCTATTATGCCTAGTTCACTACAGGTAGTCCTCGATTTACAACCATTACAGACCATTTGAAGTTACAATTGCCCTAAGAAAAATGGCTTACTACTGATCCTCACACTTATAACTGTTGTAGCATCCCCACAGCCATGTGATCAAAATTTAGGCACTTGACAACCAGTATAGATTTATATTTATAGCAGCCCAGTGTCTCTTGATCACCAAATTTGCAACTTTCCAGCCAACTTCCAAGCAAGCAAAGTCAATGGAAGAAACTGAATTTATTTAATGGCCACATGATTAACATATCAACTGTGGCAAAAAATGAATGTAAAATCAGGCATAATTCACTTAACAACCACTTTGCTTAGAAAAAGCAATTACAGTTCCAATTATATTCATAAGTCAAGGAGTAACTGCATCACATATAGCAATTCTCTATATGAACAATCAATGATCTTCAGTATTTTAGATCTGCAATGGCACAAAAAACATGAATTCCAATCAAAGCTGTTATCCAGACTAAAAATCTTACCTCACATTTGTAAATACAAAATTGACCTATCATTTATTAGTGATGGAACAGAGGATGAACTATATTTTGTAAAAAGCATAATTCACCAGTGCTATCAGGATTGCATTGTGTAACTTCCACAAATTTCCCCAAACTTTCTGGGCTGACTGTAGTGGGAAGGGAGAGGGGGAAAGAGAAATACATTAAATAAATAAAACAACCAATGATAGAACCATAATTTTTGACTGTGCTGACATAAATTTCAAATAATTGTATTTTCCACAGCTTTGGTGGGTTTACTAGAATGGCCAAATGTCTATTTTTCAAGCTTTTGAATAAGACTTTTATAGACTTTATTTCTAATCAATTAATATGGTTTTAATCTTTCTTACTGGGTGATTTTTAAAGATATTTAATTTCATTTTTATTTATGCCTTCTAGTATTATTCAAAATTAATTTATTTATTGAAAGATAGTAGTAATTAAGGTAATCCTAATCCTAAAATAAATCTGGGTAATAGAAACATTACTTTCAGAATAAAAGAAGAAAGCATTATTAGAGTGCCATGAAAATTATCTCAATATGATAATCATAATCTTAGCCCAAGTATGCCAGCATTGAACTATCTGAATTATGTATATATACATATCAGGTCCCTTATCATAGCTACTTCTAGATACTTCATCTTCAAAATTTACATGGATATGACTATCTCAATTTCAATATAATATTCTGTGGTGATCTCATCATAAGTAGTGAAACTATCTCTTGTCCAGGAAAATCCAATTTCAGTTTATTACCTGAAGGTAATTATTACTAGAGACCCTTAATATTCCAATTTGAATATCTCTTTTTATTGTACAGATAGTCCTTGACATACAACGGGAATGGAGCCTGTTCATTATGGTCATATGTCATGATGGTTGTAAAATGGATAACTCATGCAATCAACACAATTTTATAACATTTTTTTGCAGCAGCAAAACAAACACAGGGGTTGTTGAGCAAACACAGAGGTTGTTAAGTGAATCAATAATTAATTTTGGGTACTGTTTTGCTTACTGTTTTGCTGAAAAGAGGAAGTTCCGGTTTCTCCCTGTCATGACTGCAGCTTGCTACAAATGGCCATACGTACAGCCATGTTACTGAGTGGTTAGGGCGACTATGCATGGGATCCAATCATCAGAACTTCAAATATGATTGTAAGATCCCTTTTTTTGAGTTGGTTGTAACTTCAAATGGTTGCTAAGTGATGGTTCAGATCCATTCTTAAGATCCCTGTTTTATTAGAATTCCATTTCAATTAATTGGCCTCTTCTATCCTATAATTATATCTATACACTGGTTCAAGAAATGTACAGACTCTTATTATGCAATAATTGTGGATTAAATATCTGAACATCAATAGCATATTGATGATAGTCAGCTCAAAATCTGATGACTAACTCAGGAAAATTATATTATTAATAAAAAGCAATGGGCACAAAATGGTGACTTGTGACATTCCATGATATAATTGTGAAATACAATAGACTAGGTAGATCATATTATCTGCCCCAGTTCAAGATATAACATAAAAAGTTACTAAGATGATAGAAGAGAACATATGTACAGTACAGTGGTTGGTTTCTGCCGGTTCACATTGGCTCAGGAGAACCGGTTGGTGACATTTACCGATCCGGTGAGAGGAAGTTCGACCGGTGGACCCAGAAGTAACTTCCAGAATGCCTGCCCCGGCCCTGTCGCTCGCTCGCTCACCCCCGCCAGTCTGGAAGCCGCTCCATTGCTCGCTCCCCCACCCGTCTGCACTATCCTAGCCCCGCCCACTGATTGGCTGGCTCACCAATCGCCCCACCCGCCTCTAAAAACCCTATGTAAACCCACTTACTGTTTTTCCTGTTTGGCTCTCTATTGCTGCCTGCCGACTCCGAGGAGGTAAGTAAGCTGCAACTAAGCCTGGGGCAGGCGGCAGGCCATCTGGAGCGGCCTGCCACAGCCCTGCACTATAAGCGAGTCCAGTTATCTTTTGTGGCCTTGCAAGGATCCCGAGCTTGCTTATAGCGCAGGGCCACCAGAAAGGGGCGTAGGGGTGGGGACAGCGGCAGGAGCTTACCCGGCATGGCCAGCATCTTTGAAAAATTCGGGGACCTCGCAAGGCCTTTGCAAGGTCCCCGGACTTGCCTAAGATGCCTGCCTGCCAGAAAGCACGGGCACGGGGACGGCAGCAGGAGGTTACACGGTGCAGCCAGTGCCTTTGAAAAATTCAGGGACCTCGCAAGGCCTTTGCAAGGTGCACGGACCTGCCTAAGATGCCTGGCTGCCAGAAAGCATGAGGTCAGGGGTGGAGATGGCGGTGGGAGCTTACGTAGTGCGGCTGATCTCCTAGGACCTCCTAGGCACCGGCTGCACTGTGCAAACTACCGTTCAACTCCCCGTGCACATAAAAGCAACTCCGGGAAGGAGCTTTGGTGGCGGCAGGCGTCCTAAAACCTGCCTGCTAGCAAAGGACATACCCGGGCTTCCTTTTCTGAGCATGGGGAGACAGGTGGTATTTTGCGCCATCTGTCTCCCCGTGTTCAGAAAAGCCACTCTGGGAAGGTTCTTTGGTGGCGGCAGGCATCCTAAAACCTGCCTGCTAGGAAAAGACTTATCTGGGAGCACGGGGGAGATGGACGGTAGTTTGTAATGAGGTTGTAATTAGGGGTTCTGGGTGCTCGCTGAGCTTGGTGTAGACGTTTCATTACCAAACTAGGTAACATCATCAGTGCTAGAAGGGAGTGGGGTTGTGGGGGGAGGAGGAGAAAGATAGGACAAAAAGGAGAGAGGGAGAAAGAGTAGGTGGAGGATAGTGGGATCCTTGCTGCTTTCTGAGCTTGATGGTTTTCTTACAGACATTTCATTACCAAACTAGGTAACATCATCAGTGCTAGAAGGGAGTGGGTTGGGGGGAAGGAGGAGAAAGATAGAAGGACAAAAAGAAGAAAGAGAGAGAGAAAGAGGAGGTGGAGGATAGTGGGATCCTTGCTGCTTTCTGAGCTTGGTGGTTTTCTTACAGACATTTGATTACCAAACTAGGTAACATCATTAGTGCTTGAAGGGAGTAGGGTTGGGGAGGGGAGAAAGATAGAAGGACAAAAAGGAGAAAGAGGGGGAGAAAGAGGAGGTGGAGGACAGTGGGATCCTTGCTGCTTTCTGAGTTTGGTGATTTTCTTACAGACATTTCATTACCAAACTAGGTAACATCATCAGTGCTAGAAGGGAGTGGGGTGGGGTGGGGGTAAGGAGAAAGATAGAAGGACAAAAAGGAGAAAGAGGGGGAGAAAGAGGAGGTGGAAGATAGTGGGATCCTTGCTGCTTTCTGAGCTTGGTGGTTTTCTTGCAGACATTTCATGATCCAGCTAGGTATCTCACACCAATGACGATAAAACATCTGCAAGCAAACCATCTTCATTTATTAAATTTATAAGCCTCCTGTCTTGTGGTCATCACGAACTCCTCATCAGGACCTTCCACAATGCCTCAGAATTACATCTCCACAAATTTTATTTACTGTGTATAGAATATTTTTAATGGTTTTATTTTAATTTATTGTTTGTAGAATACCTTTTTTTAAATTATTTTTAGGGACTTTTTATTTATTTATTGTTTATAGAATGTTTATTACAAGAAATGTTATTCCTTTTTGCAAATATTTTATTTGTGATGCAATATGTTGCTTTTTAAGTATACAGGTTGGTGCATGGTTTATGTGTCTCAATGTGGCTGCTTTTCTATGGGCAGGCCAGGTTTGTGCAAGGGATCTTAGCCAGATTTTGTGTGTTTCTGTGTGATACCTTGTTGTTTAGGTAATTGTGAGGTGATTGCTGGTTCTGTGAGCTTCCTGGCACTGTCCTTTATAATTTCTCACAATGCCTTGATGGTTTTTATTCCAGTGGCTTTGTCTTTCCTGTTCTTAGGGTTAGGGAAAAAACTGGTTTCATCTGAAGTCTTTTGGGGGAAAATTGTTATTTTGGGGTGTTTTCATGGCACTGTCATAGTTTGTGTGGGTGGGTGCGTAATGTCCCGAAGTTATCTACACATTAATAATGATCAAGTACTAATAATATTTCCTTATACATTTTAGTGACCTTTCCTTACATAATTGGTGTTTTCTTTCATACTTTTAGATTTCTAATTGCTGTTTCTGTTAATTAGCAATTGATAAAACAAATCCCATGTGAAAAAGTATTCGAAGCCTTCTTGATTTTAATTGTCAATTTATTCATTCATTCACATTCTAATATTTATTCATTTTCATCTTTGTTTTTTCCACTGTTGTGCAAACACAATTCCAGCAGCTGTTAAAATGTGTAAAATAAAATATGTATTCCCTTTGAAATACAAGTAGTAAGCAGTAAGCTTCTGCAAGTAGCTCTTTTATTGTTTTGTGTACTTATTTTAATCTTATTTAAGTAGTAAGTGCACAAAATAATAATTTTCCTTTTTTATATCTTCTTTTTGTAGATCATCCATTGGGACAAAGAATTCAGTGACATCATCTTGGCCACTCCCACCCGGTCACATGGCTGGCAAGTCACTCCCACAAAGCAGGCCACATCCACAGAGTAGGTGCTCAACTCTCTGAAGTTGGTAGGTTGTTGGCTTGCAGACATTTTGTTATCTTACTAGATAACATCCGCATTTTTCTTAGTGCATTGAAGATGTTACCTAGTTGGCTAATAAAACATCTGTAAGAAAAACAACCAAGCTCAAAAAGTACTAAGGTCTCCATGGTTACCAAGACTTTGATTGGATCAATCTCACTCTCTCTGCATGTCACTTATTAAGGCAACCAGGGATACTTCTATCCCAGAG
Organism: Thamnophis elegans; assembly: GCF_009769535.1. Lineage (NCBI taxonomy): Eukaryota > Metazoa > Chordata > Lepidosauria > Squamata > Natricidae > Thamnophis > Thamnophis elegans. The sequence goes on from NC_045558.1 coordinate 24,170,279, forward strand.
GTGGTAATGTGCTCATCTGCTCAGACTTCATCATGGACGCTCTGCGCATGCGCAGAAGTGCCGTACACAAGCGCTCCTGCTTCCGAACTGGTAGCGAATATAAGAGGAAACTATTACTGTTCTGTCCTCAATCCAGGCTGGAATGTAGAGGCTGGGCTAAATCTAAAGCTCCTTCAAATGGGCATATTATAATTTAGTAATCTACTCTCCTTCACTTCTAATATTGCATCAACCACTTTATTATAGAACTTCCATCATGCCAAGATAAAACAACTTTTTCCACTAAGGATGTTTTTAACCCTACTTTACCTAGAAATTGTATAGAGTTCTGCGTTCATAAAATGGCAATATAATTTTAATAAATTTTACCAGTGTTTGCGGATCTTATTGAAAACAAGTGAGATGTCAGCCTCTCGATACTGTAATATAATGAGTGAAAATTTTGTTTGATTCATATGGAAGAAAGGAATCCTTACATACTCATACCTAACAGTTATCCAAGTAGTGATTATGGCTAGAAACATACCCCTATATCACTCCCCAAGTGTATCCTTCTTCTAATATTTGTTCTCTATACACTCCAAAAGAAGACAAAAGAGATGTAACATGCAATCCCTTTTGCTGTTGCAAATCCTTTTTGCTGTTGCAATGATATTGATTTGACAACAACCAGAAAACTACCGTGTCTCAATGCACTTGTCCAGAAACAGGTTGCCCCATGCTCCTTTTTCTCTTTCCCAAATATATGAATTGGGAACTTGCCAACTGAGAAGCACTGTTGCAATGCACTCTGCACAATCATACATGCCATCATAAGGAGAAGAGTGGAGTCAAACGATGACACATATACAATTATAAGATTTCAACTGTCAAAAAAAAAGAGGGAGGAACTGCAGCTGTAGGAATGAGTCAGCAGGTCAGAAGAAAAATTATTTTAAACAGAAGGAATCCCAAAGAAGGAAATGAATGAAAACAGAGAAAAGCAAATGCCACTTTTTTTCTTCTTCCCACTGCATGTAACAATGCTAGTCTGTTCATCAAGTTTCTCAAAGATGATAGACATAAGAGCTGAGGTGGCGCAGCGGTTAGAGTGCTGTACTGCAGCCACTTCAGCTGACTGTTATCTGCAGTTTGGTAGTTCAAATCTCACTGGCTCAGAGTTGAACCATCCTTCCGAGGTGGGTAAAATGAGGACCCAGACTGTGGGGGCAATATGCTGACTCTGTAAACTGCTTAGAGAGGCTGAAAGCCCTATGAAGTGGTATATAAGTCTAACTGCTAACTGCTATTTTCCAAAAAGTCATAAGGGCAATTTAAAGGAGAAATTGCCAGCACTTTTTCCTATCTTCTTAGAAGGCGAAGAATTTTTTTTAAAAGATGGGAGACCAATCTTATTTTAAGTTTCAATATATAAAAGCTTTAAATGAATTATCCAGCTTGATAAAAAAGCTGTCTTTTATAATATGTTCATACTTTTAAAAACATTATCTTCATTTATATTTAAGCCTTGACCACAACAATGTAGTTTCATGACTAACAAACTTTTTATGAGGCTAGCCTGCAGTCAGGTGCATTATTTTCTTTTTGCATTTTTGCCAAACACAGAAATCTTCTGAAACAAATGTGGAAAACTGTCCATTGTTGTTTTGCATTACTAGAAATAACCACACTGTATAACAAAACATCTAAAAGGGGCTACAGATGAAGCATGTGATTTTATTCAGTCACATTGTCAATCGACTGATACTTCCAGTTACAATCCCTGTTATTCATTCAAGGGAGGGAGGGAGGCAGGGAGAGAGGGGGGGAGAGAGATTTTCAGTATAGAGGAAATGAAGATAGAAAGCCAACTGATCTAAAATGGAAGTCCTCCGTTTGGCAATTCAAGAACAGTGTTTCAGTTTCTGTTTGATATATGATGAGCACTCTATCTACTTCATTTATACAAAACTTTATAGTCAATATAAACACATTCAATTTAGATTAGTGCTATTACAACATTGCCTGCAATAGCAATTAATATCCAAATACAATAAACATACTTAAAAAAAAACAAGACAAGTTATGGTATTATTTTTGGGAACTGTTATATTTAATTGTTTTATTCAGTCTATGACAGTTGTGTTTTTCGTTTCAGCTGTGCCAAAATGAGGGGAAATATCAGATGCACAAATTCGTACATTTTACTGCTTTATAATGAATGTAAGCCATATATACAATTGTGTGCTGACTTGCCTTACCTACCAAGATAAACCATTTGAGAGTATGTCAGGTATAATTAATGCAACATGACCCAATCATTTCCAGTTTGCAAGAAAGAAACTTGCATTCTTTAAATCCAGAGCTCAACCTAGAGATTATGCTAAATTGTTTCATACAGCCTTCTGCATATGTCAGATGGGCAGCAATTGTACCCTCTAGTGATAAACAAATTATACATGAAATCAATTCCACTTCACAATAATTTTCTCAATTGGGCATTGTCTTTCCTTTTTCTTGCTCCCTCCAGTTAAGCATGCATCCTGTAACTTGCTAATGAGCTGGGGGCTTTCTGTTCCAGGTGGCACCCCCTGCCTCGAAGTCATGACATTTCCCATTTTGAATGCTGCTGGCATTTTTCGACAGCTCTTGCTAACTAGCCTTTTTGACCTGCACTAAGAGGAACTCATCTCATTGAATCCTCTAACCTGCCAATCATTCCAGCAAATGATCTTCACAGTCACTCCCAAGGCAGAGGGGGGGAAAAAGAAAGAAATAGAAAGAAAAGAAAAGCTAGTAAGAGAATGCGGGAATAGGCAAGCAAGTTGCCTTTGCAGCTACCTAATGAGAATATTTTAAGTCTCAGGGGCAGCAGAAAAATGGAAAAACTGATGGAAAAATTAGGACAGAATTGAATCTCTATAATTAAGAATTTATTTCCATTTTGAGATCATGTCAAAGCAGCATCCCTGAGTTGTTTTTTAAACCAAAACAAATAAATTTGCCACATAAATACAAAAATACATCTCTTTCTCTGTCATTATCAATATGCAGTTCTCACAAAGCTGTGTTGTCAAATGGTTTTCTTTACAAAATTAAGCTGTGAATTAAGCATACTGGTATGAATGTTTGAGGCTAAATATTATTATGCAGATTTGCAGGGAAGCTGTGGGTATACTAGAAAAATAGCTTTTCTCTCTCTCACACACACATAGACCTGCATGATGCACAATCTTGTTAATTAGAAAACATGAAATATTAGCTATTCACAGGATCATTATATGTCCTTTCAATTATTTTTAAGCAATTTCAATGTACTTGGAAAGTCCATAGTAAAAGTGGCAGTAAAAATTAAAAAAAGAACAGATACAAATTTTACAGAAATTACAGTAAAAAATATGAAATCTTTGCATCACTTGATAGCTGTTTTTTAAAGAATGGAGTGAATCTACTTGTTCTTTCATCTTAGTAAGTATCAGACTATTATTTTGTTTTATCAAGTAATATAATAGTAAAAATATATAGAGAACTCAAATGCTGCTCAGAGTTTATAACTGTATGAGAATCACAAAATATAGATAGTGCACAGACATATTCATTCTTAGAATAAACTTACTGAACTAAAACTTCCATCAACTAGTGGAAACTGTTTATTAGAATAGATTTTTTTCTTCATTGTCACTACTGTATAATCAACAAATATATTCTGGATGTATTGAACCAATTTACTATAATGCCTGTTACATGCAGGTCCTATGATTCACTATAAAATATTAATGGAAAGATAATAAGCATTTTATTTAAGATTCAGAATTGTATGTTTCTCTTCATAAAATTAGACAGTTACCATTATTTTAATGTCATGAGGAGAGAAATAATTTATTATAATTTGATCTAATAAAATTAATTCGATTGAACTTATATTTAAATATATCTTCACTGAGAGAAGAAATTCTCCCTGCAGCTAAGAACATTTAATTCCCTATTAAACACAGTGGGTGTTGCATAGTTATCAGATAGCTGAACTGTGTTAGTCTTTACAGTGTTTAGTTTTCTTTGTTTCATGAACTGCTTCACTCTATACACAATATATCAGCTGTAAATACTTTCTAATTTTTTGCATACCAAAATAATTTTTATATATACTATAATTTCAATTATTTATAGCAAATATTATTTTGTAGAACTCCACCAAAAGTAAAAATTGTTTAATTTTCAAACTGCTATAAATTATCATCCTATACAATGGTTTTGCTGTCGCCATAGGCTACAGTCTATGTAAAAACTAAAACCAATTGCTTTGTTAACTTCAGTTTTCTCCTTCAATGGTTTCACAGCCTCCCTCTCTCTGTAGACAAAGACTAGTCATGGGATCATGTGATAAATTAATCCTAAAAGAGAGGTAGAAATAGAATCATTTAGATTCTTTTTTTGCTTCTTTAGTATTGTTATTAACGCACTATCCCCAATGTATTTCAGTGCCATTCCAGACTATCAATCCATTTTAATTACAACTGTCTCTATGCTTAGAAAGATTAGCTAATCAAAAAGATTTTTAATGGGAAATTCCTGCTATTCTAGAGTAAATACAGTAAAAAAATTCATTTCTGTTACCCTAACTCAAGAGCAGTCATATAGGATACAGTTTAGAAAAAGAAACATTCCTTTAAATTTTGCACTAATTTCTTAATGCAATGCCAATATGACAAAAAAGAACTAGTTTTTTAAAAAATGTTTTCACTTAGTGAAGCTTCAAAAATCAGTGCTGATCAAAACAAAAGCAGAACTCAAATCTAAGATTTATAATCAAAACTAGTACAAAGAATATGTATGCTGAATCGGTCCCTCTCTAATTTAAATATTATTTTCTGATATTAGAACTGTGGGATCATATTGTTGGAAAGGACCTTGGAATTTCTTTTCAAACATACTGGATCAGTACTGCAGAATGGGTACTACGATATTTTTAAAGATGACTTCTCTCCTTAGTTATGTTAGTCAAAGAACCACCCATTAGTTCCCAGGAAATTTCACTTCCTGACACATCTGTACATCTTTTTCACTAGTTTTTAGATATCTAAATCAGTGTTTTCCAGAGATGGCCCATGGGATAATCCTACATTTGGGATAATTCTCCTAGTTCAAAATAATGTAGAATTATTGTTTTGTGTCATGTGGATATTATGCTTCCATGTCTTAAGTAGTAGTATGGTTTCTTTTTTTAGAGAGTCCACACTACACTTCTGACATTTACTCAGTTTATAAGCCACCTCGATCTTTTTGTATGCATTTATATTTAACCAAGGTTTCTCCAATATTCCTGTATTTGAATTTACCATGTTTTAGGAGTATAAGACACACCTTTTTTCCTCAAGAGGTTGAAAATCTGGGTGCGTCTTATACATCCAATACAGCATTTTTTGCCTCCTGAAGCCCCGGCCTTCACCAAAATGGCCATGCATACCATTAGGGAGGCTTTCAGAGAGTTCCTGGGGGTTGGGGAGGGCAGAAATGAGCAAAAGCCGGGCCATTTTTACCCCCCCTCCAGCCCCCAGCAGCACTCTATAAGCCTCCATAAGGCTATGTAAACAATTTTTTGACAAAAAACCGAGCTGGTTTCTTTGCTTGTTCTTGCCCACACCCCCAGGAGCACTCTGCAAGCTCCCCTGAGGCTATTCATGCCTTTTGGGGGGGGGAGGTTTGCAGAGTGCAAAAACTCCCCCCCCCTTTTAGAAAGCTCTTTAACTGATTGATGAGAATTACATTGATCAAGTGCTGTGCTAGCAGAAACAAAGTCTTAGGTGCTGCAGACTGTCAGCGATTTCCTTCCCCAGTACATGGATATATACACCTGGAAACATCTATCTACCTACCTACCTACCCTCTCCCTCTCTCTCTCTCCCCCTTTACCTACCAACCTACCTACTGTCTCTCTCTCCCTACCTATCTACTATATTTCTCTCTGTGTCTCTATCTCTATTTCTCTCTATCCCTTTACCTACCTACCTACCTACACACACACACACTCTCCCCCTATCTACCTACTGTATTTCTCTATCTATCTCTCTATTTCCCTCTCTCTCTATCCCTTGATCTACCTACCTAACTACTCTCTCTCTCTCTCTCCCTACCTACCTACTGTATTTTTCTCTCTTTCTCTCCCTCTCTATCCCTCTACCTACCTTTTTTTTAAAATGCCTCTTCAAAACCTTAGTGCATCTTATACTCATGTGTGTCTTATACTCCGAAAAATACGGTAATTTTTTAAATGAATAAATGAATGTAACATTTCATCTTATTAGTTTTGGTCCAGTGGTCCAATACTTTTCAGACTTCTATAAGTGAAGCTCAGTTTATTTCTCCCATCTCTAGCAATTACAAAACTGATATTTATGGACTGTGTTTGAGAAAAAATATTCTCTTCTTTTATAGCACACCCAGCTAAATCCATCCCTATCCATAGAATCTGAACTGTATTAGAAGTGGAAAATTACAATTTTACATGCTCATAGGAATATAATGGACACAAAATATCTTAATTTCAGCAAAACAATCAACAGATCCTCCATGAAAACTTTGCATGTCTTTTCATATCCCCATCAAGGAGATGGAATGAATGATGGAAACTAATCCTCCAATGCAGCAGTACAGGGGAAACTCGAAAAATTAGAATGTCATGCAAAAGTTAATTTATTCCAGTAATGCAACTTAAAAGGTGAAACTAATATATGAGATAGACTTATTATATGCAAAGCAAGATAGTTCAAGCCGTGATTTGTCATAATTGTGATGATTATGGCTTACAGCTCATGAAAACCCAAATCCACAATCTCAGAAAATTAGAATATTGTGAAAAGGTGCAATATTCTAGGCTCAAAGTGTCCCACTCTAAACAGGTAATTGAGCCATAACACCTGCAAAGGTTTCCTGAGCCTTTAAATGATCTCTCAGTCTGGTTCAGTAGGAATCACTATCATGGGAAAGACTGCTGACCTGACAGTTGTGCAGAAAACCATCAAAGTGCTGTATCAAAGCACATTAATAGAAAGTTTTGTGGAAGGGAAGTGTGGAAGAAAAAAGTGCACAAGTAGCAGGGATGACTGCAGCTTGGAGAGGATTGTCAGGTGTTAGGGACTATGGAGGAAGAATGGAGAGGCACACACTGCAAAATGCTTGAAGTCCTGTATAAAGTTTCTGTGTTGATTTGGGGAGCCATGTCATCTGCTGGTTTTGGTCCACTGTGCTTCATTAAGTCCAGGATCAATGCAGCAACTACCAGGAGATTTTGGAGCACTTCATGCTTCCTTCCACAGACAAGCTTTATGGGGATGCTGACTTCATTTTCCATCAGGACTTGGCACCTGCCCAAAAGCACCAAAACCTGGTTGAATGACCATGGGATTACTGTGCTTGATTTGCCAGCAAACTCGCCTGACCTAAACCCCATAGAGAATCTATGGGGCATTGCCAAGAGAAAGATGAGAGACATGAGACCAAACAATGCAGAAGAGCTGAAGGCTGCTATTGAAGCATCCTGGTCTTCCATAACACCTCAGGAGCGCCACAGGCTGATAGCTTTCATGCCATGCCACACTGAAGCAGTAATTGCTACAAAAGGGGCCCAAACCAAGTACTGAGTACATATGCATGCTTATACTTTTCAGAGGTCCAATATTGTTCTATGTACAATCCTTGTTTTATTGATTGCATGTAATGTTCTAATTTTTGGAGATTGTGGATTTGGGGTTTTCATGAGCTGTAAGCCATAATAATCACAATTATGACAAATCACAGCTTGAACTATCTTGCTTTGCATGTAATGAGTCTATCTCATATATTAATTTCACCTTTTAAGTTACATTACTGAAATGAATGAACTTTTACACAATATTCTAATTTTTCGAGTTTCACCTGTACTTGAACACAGGCTTGCTAACTTCCAATCCAGCAGCCTAATCATGCAAGCCACTGCACATCTCTTTAAAGTAAAATAGCACAATGATATTCATTCTACTTCTTCTCCATTTATGTTTGAATAGATAACAACATATGAACTTGATTGCAGAAGAAGTTTCAAATCTAGATGTCAGCCCCAAAACAGCCAGCCAAGAGCGAGCCATCCAGGGACTGCCATTTGGGAAGTGTTCATCATCACCACGTGAGGCATCTGCTGAGAGGTGGAACACCTGAGCACCAGGTAAATTTTCAGCTGAGGAGCAAAACGGATGAGCACCAGGTGGGTTCCAGGCCACTGCGCCTTTGGGCTGTACTAAAAGGCTTTGCTTGATTGATTGAGTGATTCAAATTGGGAATGAATGGCACAATAGCTAAGTTGGCTCATCATTCATTAAGGTTAAATAATATAGAAGTGAAAAAAAATAAAATGACTTTTCAATTCATGTTGGCAAACGTACCGTATTTTTCGGCATATACGACGCACCAAGGTTTTGAAGAGGCAATTTTTAAAAAAAGTAGGTAGGTAAATAGAGGGATAGAGAGAGCGAGAGAGCGAAATACAGTAATAGCAGTTATAGCAATAGCAGTTAGACTTATATACCGCTTCATAGGGCTTTCAGCCCTCTCTAAGCGGTTTACAGAGTCAACATATTGCCCCCAACAACAATCTGGGTCCTCATTTTACCCACCTCGGAAGAATGGAAGGCTGAGTCAACCCTGAGAACTGCAGTCAGCTGAAGTAGCCTGTAGTGCTGCATTTAATCACTGCGCCACCTCGGTAGGTAGGGAGAGAGAGAGTAGGTAGTAGGAGGCAGATAGAGGGATGGGGAGGGAGGGAGGGAGGGGGGGGGGAGAGAGAGAGAGAGAGAGAGAGAGAGAGAGAGAGAGAGAAATACAGTAGGTAGGTAGAGAGAGGGGGGGTAGGTAGGTAGGCAGATGTTTCCAGGTGTATTTATCCATGTGCTGGAGAAGGAAATCACTGACAATCTGCAGCACCTAACCCTTTCTTTCTGCTGGCACAGCACTTGATCAATGTAATTCTCATCAATCAGTTAAAGAGCTTTCCAAAAGGGGGAAAAAAGTTTTTGCATTCTGCAAACCTTCCAAAAATGGCCCATTTTTCATGAAAATGGGTCCGTTGTTTTTTTTAAGGTATGACTAGCCTTGGGGGGGCTGACAGAGTGTTTTTGGGGGGCTGGGGGACACAAACGAGCAAACAACAGGGCCATTTTTTTTCTTTGTCAAAAAAATTGCATGCTTAGCCTTATGGTCTCTGGCTTATAGAGTGTTCCTGGGGCTGGGAGGGGGCAAAAGGCCTGTTTTTTTCTCATTTTTGCCCTCCCCAGCCCCCAGGAACTCTCTGAAAGCCTCCAAAAGGATATGTATGGCCATTTTGGTGAAAGGGCAGGGCTTTGGGAGGCAAAAAATGCTGTATTCGAGATATAAGACGCACCCAGAATTTCAGCCTCTTTTTTGAGGAAAAAAGGTGCGTCTTATACTCCAAAAAATACAATATTGTTAGATTACTATATGCATACAACTAGAATTAAATAATAATAATCTGGTTACAAATGATTACTGAGAAGACTTCTTTAAACAATTTACAAAGTCAGAAATGAGTAAGTATATACAAAATAAAGGAATACCATGATAGTCATTCAAATACTGTCTAATATAATATCATCTATGTATGAAAACTAAGAGATATCTTTTTGAGCTGAGCTCCAATCGTGGTGGTGTCATGAATTATTGACAACAGTCTGGAAGTGAAACCTTCAGAGTTTTTCGATTTGATTATTTTACAGCCGAGGCATTCTCTAATAATTTCCTATCCAAGTATTAATAGATCAAATCCAGCTTGGCTTTCAAATCCAGATGACAAATTGAGATATTTGCAAAATAGCTAAATCAAAATTTAAAGTTCTTTAAAGCAAACATTATCAATATTTGGATATAACTATGATAATCTTTAGCAGATTTGCCTGTCAAATTGCTAATTTTATTACCCTCTAAACATATGCAACTAAGTGATTGCTACACATAGATATTTTCTCTATTCACACATTTGAGAATTGAAATAAATAAACTATTTGAAAGAGAGGAAAGGTACAGAAGTTAACAGTACAAAAATAGAATTTTGGTTAGTCCAAAACTAATCAGTGTTATTTCCAAAGTGAGATAAAAAGATTATTATATCAAAACAATTACATATAAACTGTTCCTTCACATAAAATTATAAAGGAAGGAGGGGTTGTCTACTACTTTTCTATGGCAATGAATACACCTAAATTAGTCAGATACTATTATTATGGTTACAGACCAAAATATCACTATCATCAGTATACTGTACATTATTTAGCTCTGTTAACATGGGGAGAATAAAAATATTTAATGAAACTATGGAAAGGATTAATGTCAGTGATATTAAGGCATTCATTGACAGACGTTTTGAGCAAGCAGAGTTGCTGCTAACTTCTCACATATTCTACAGATTATATTTTTATTTATTCTTGAATCCTGACAACGTGGGACATGTTAAAGATAAAATGGGTGTTTTTAATTTCTTATTGGTAAATTGGTTATCTTTGCTACTTGTATTTCATGTATTTTTAAATAAATAAAATATTTATATATTGTTTAATAAATAAATTTGACAAGCAGTCATTGAAAGTTAATGGCCATGTATTTTGAGTTCTACATACAAAACAAAAGGATCTAATATACAATGGTCTATGATCACAGGGTTGGATTCTTATATTCTAATGAGTTTTTTTATACAGTATTTTGTTGCTACAAATGCTATGTAGGACATCAAACACAGCAATACTATTCAGAAATTGCAAGATGATCTAATACCAAGATGGATTAAAATAATTCATTAAAATCCCTTAATGAAAGATTCTGATATATTTAACTCGAGGGTCCATGTCTAAAACTCGTTTCCTACCTTGGCTTAATTGTAGCCCAAAGCTAATAATTATTCTGAAAAGAAATAGTGCTGCAATTTGGTTACAATGCTTTTTCTGGAAGTTCTGATAATTGTAAAAATTGGAGAATTCAGATTTATGAGTGGAGATTTATTTTTAAGCAATAAAGATGTTGATCCAAATGGTAGATACCATTTTGATAAGATCTGTTTCAAATGGAGAACCACGAGTTTTCTCTATCAAGTCAGGTTTGTGAGTCTTTTGACAAACCATCTGAAAATTTGAGCCAAGCCATGTGTTTCAGATCTGGGAAAAATACTTAATCATTATAAAGGAAGCCTTCTGGAGCTGATAAAATGAGAGGTAACTTCTGAGTAACTGAGTAAATTGTATTTAGGAGCAGGGCAGATCCCTGGCAATTGAATGCTTAAAGGGATAGGACTTTGATCATGCTGCCATTTTGCTTATATTGCTCTCCTGCAAACGTTGCTGGATTTTAGGCATTTTTTACCTTTTTTATTAGCAGATTAATTTTATATCTCAGAATAAAATCAAAGCTGACTCAATAGACAATTAAAATTTGTACATGAGATTTTTGTTGACCTTATGCAGTTTTAGGGAAGTTGCGTTAAATACAGGTAGTCCTCGCATTATGATAGTTCACTTAGTGATATTTCAAAGTTACAACTTCCTCTCCTCCAAAGTACTTATGACCTGGTCTCAAAGTTATATATGTTGCAGCACCATAGCAGTTGTTTATCCTTACGATTGATTGCAGAGACATTGCAACATTCGTCCTGTCTATTCCTCCGCCCTCCGCTCCACTGGGTCTCCACAGGGTCTCCACAGGCACTGGGCTTGCTTTGATAGCCCACCAGGTTCCATGTGTTCCCCCCACCCCAGAGGAATTGCACTTACAACCATCACAGCATCTCTATAGTAATGTAATCAAAATATGGGAGCTAGAACGACAGCAAGTATTTACAATAATTGCAATATTCTGAAGTCATGTGATCACCTTTTGAGCCTTTGTCAGGGAACTCTAACAAACAAGTCAATGGGGATACTGGATTTCCTTAGCAACAATATGATTCACTTAACAACTGCAGTGATTCATTTAACACACTTAGAATATTTTTCTTCTGTGAGATAAAGCCTGTGGCCATTAAAATAAGTAAATTTTTATAACCAAGAAATTAGTACAGCAATTATTATATTAAGATCCATTGCTACTGATAGATTTATAATTTTAGGTTTATTAAACCAAATGGATTCTCAAATCATTTTGTGAACAGGAATCCAGACTTTAAGAATACAGAGGCAATTAGAAAGTAAAATAATCTCCCAAATATATGCTTCAGACATCAAACACTTTACCCAACATAAATTCTTTTGTGGTAGAATCACAAAAAACTGTGAATTTAAAGATTTTAAATGTATTTGTAAAAGAAATGTTTCTAAAGGTGAAATTAAATGGAGACATTGCTTAGAAGAAAAACAAGGATCAACATGTCAATGTTGATGTTAATCAGTGAATTGTGAAGACAGATTGATTTTGACATTGTAAAAATGTAATAGCTGACTATAAAGAAATTTGTACAATAATTGGAGCAACCTGACATCTGATGATTTCAGTTTTCAATAGCTGAGATGTTTCCAAGAAGCTGTCATCATTACTTTGTAAGTTGCTTTTAAATTGTTATCATTGGTTTGTAAAGCAAGTCAAAATGAACTGATATAAAATGTTAGTATGCATGTTCACTATAGCTACAACTTTTAAAAATATTTATTTATATATTTCTTCTAAGTCTAACCAATGTAAATTAGAACATTACAATACAATTAATTACGTGTTTATTATTAAAGCTATAATTATTGCTCATTTTATGGATTTTTCATAAACATTATAAACATTTTATATTGTTATATATCTTCTTACTTAGATACATAATGATTTTTTGAGGAAAAAGAGAAGTCCTGCCATTGTAATTTTCTTTAAAAGAAAAGATCCTATGTCTGAATGATTCATCGTCACCTCTGAAGTAATAAAATGACAAAAAAAATATGTTTTTCTTTTAATCTGACTCCAGGGGAACTGTGCTACTGCTTGTCACCAGTAGTGCCAAAAGCATTTTCTAATTCATCCTTGACAGTCTCACTTAGTTTATTACAGCATCTCCACTCTGCAAGGGCTCATCTGGCTGGAGTATTAACTGTAGATTTCCAATGAGGAAGATACAACAGGGTTGGCATAAGAGGTTATATAATCCTCTTAATGTCAGAAAATAAATAAACAAGTCCATTCTAAGAGTTGATGATAGAGAGACTGTTTGGCGTATGGGTGTAGGAGGCAATACCATGTTGTACCCAGAAGAAATAATTATAAAGATGTGGCAAATCCTGAGTCAGAGAGTCCTCATTTTGTATGAAAAACATTTCCCAAGATAATTTTCAATTCAGATTTAGATGGGTTGGAAACTAAAAACTATCTTTATCCTTGTGCAGAGTTAGTATTGGTGGGAAAGTAATATTTGTGTATGAATGAACTGTTATATTCCTTGACAGAGTATATGGCTATACTGATCAACATACTAAAAATGCCAGCTGTTAGAAACTACACATGAAAATGGAGAGCTGCATATCTTTAGAAGTTTCCAGGATTCATTTGTTTGGCAAGGAAAGGCAGAGATTATTGAACTAAAGAATGTCCTGATTTTAAAGGTGGGTTTCCCTCATATGTAGGCAACAAGTCACAGCATTTTTACTGTATAGTCTGGTGTGGTTCAATAATTATTTGGTTGGTTCTGCTGTCAGATGTTTCTTAAAGGGTTGAGATCATCCTGGCACATATTCACCATTTGAGGCTGGCCAGGCCAATATGTGCTTGAAGTCCATGATAGAGGCCTCCAGAACCATTTTAGTTTAAACTCTAGAAGGCAATAGATGTTTTAAACCAGTGGTCCTCAACCTTTCTTGCTCCATGAGCTGGAAGCCGTGGAGTGAACAGGAGGGATGATTTCACACAATCCCACATATACTCAGATGAAAGTTTGTGTGCTTGTCCGCTGCTTACATGGCCTGGGTCCCAATACAGTACAGATCCGTGGCCCAGGGTTGGGGATCCCTTTTTAAAACTGATCTGTGTGTATATTTCATGTGTTGAACCCAAGATATGGTTTTTAAAAGAAGAGGACAGAAATTACATTAAAAATTTTCCCATGTGACAAGAAAAAGTCTAAGTGAAGTAATCCCAAGATTTAGATTGCAGTGCTATCAATATGTTAATGCCATACCAATTTTTCTCTTTTTAATTTGATGCAAATAAAACAGTGGGCATCCTTAACCAGTGCTTGGTCATGATACTGAACTTGTGATGCCCATAAATTGAACACAGACAAGTTGTGATACTACTAGTGACAACTGTCCATGTAAGTAGCATTTAACCAAAAGCCATATTCTCAAAATGGTTAGAAACTTCATGACTGGGCTTGGTGGGCTGTCTATTCTTTCTCTCTTTCTATTGCCCCTTCTTTTTATTTTCTCTTAAATTGTCATGATGGAATAGATTATTTTTTTTACAAAAGATCTGAATAGAATGCTTACCAAAGGACTGTAAAATTAGATCAAGGGCAATATAAAATTAAGCTTAGGACTTCATATTTACGTCGATGTTAAGGTTACACAGTTTGATACTAAAGGACATCCTGTTATTTGGGAATGCTTGGAGATTTATATTTGTCAACACAAGTTTTCTTTGAGCAACTCATTGCATTTTCACCCTTGTACCTTAGATACAATATAACCTAGCCAGAAGTAGTTTGGCTTAACTGATCCACGATCTTCCCATTAAATTACTACAATACGCAGTGGCTGGGGCATGTGGCTTATGACTTAAATGATACTGGAGTTGGTCTCAGCTCAGACGGTTTGATCCAAGCACTGCATGGGTAAGGTGAGCTCCTGTCACTCACCTAAGCTTCTATCTACTGAACACTTCAAAAACATGTTGTATACATGTAGATAGATAGGTACTATTTCAGTGGGGAGACAAGCTGGTGCTCTGTGCAGGCAGTCAAATTCCTGACAGTTCTGAACTTTCCTGGTTGCGGCACCCATTTGTGAGACAGTTCTGGGGAGAGAGGGGGGACTTGATGGTGCTGCAGGTAGAGCTGCTAGTCTTTCTCTCTGGTGCAAAGCCAACTTGCCCTCCTGTGGCACACCTTGAGAAGCACACATTTCCTATAACAGGACTAATACCTAACTAATCTTCTGCAATGCATATAGTCTTTTGTCTAGTGTAACACTGCTATTCATTAATAATAATAAGTAGTTGGAACTTCAGATGAAATCTAAAGGGTTTGCTCTCATATAAATTCCTGAAACCTGGGCAACAATTGTGGTACTTTTGTTTAGTAGGAGTGTAGCATTGCAGAAAATGTCTACCAAATCGCTATTGCAAAATCAGAGCAAGCAAATGGAGTAGCCATAACTTGTGGCAATTTAGATCCATTGTTCATATATTTAAGAAAAGATTCTAATTCCCACAGATATCCATGTAAGGCAATCAGTAATTGCTGATTGTCTACTCTGTCTTTGATTTTCTATTCCAAAAGGAAAAAATAGTAATAAAATGAAAATAAAATGAAGAATAAAATAAAGTATTATTTTTAATGCTAAGACATTCAAGTAACCTATTGAGTAATCTGTTTACTGTATTCCATTAAAGGAATATAACCCATATCTCCCATCTACTCAAAATCTATTTCCTTAACTTTCATCTCCAAGCAAAGATTTTTCTTCTTTCAGACTTTTAAAATGCTCTTCATATTGTTCCTCTGTATATAAACATCTCATGCTGCTGTCTTAAAAGTGTTACTGTGTTATTTATAATGAATTTATGTAATTTTTATTTGTGTTTGAAAATCATTCTGTCCCATTACTATAAAGTAGCTAGTGAATCTTAAAAATTAAATATATACCATGTTTAGAAAAATGTAATATGCTTGCAATAGAAACATATTTTAATTGAATAATTTATATAATAAATGAGAAATAATTACCCTAACATGATAAATCTGGAAAAGAATCAGTAACATGAAATTGTCGTCTTTGGTCAAAATACTATAGTTTAATATTTAGACTTGTAGATGCAAGAAATTGTCCTGAAAATTTTATTCAAAACTGGAACAGAAATACTCATGTTTCATATTTTAACTAATCATAATTCAGATGAATACAATGTATTCAAAAACATTTTTTCTCCATTGAGCAGTTACTATTCGCAACATTTTCCTGAGGCTCCAATTTAGGATTCTCATCCCTTAAATTAAAAGATTATTTATTTTAAGCACTAAAGAACAGTATTAGCAGTATGAAAAAAAATCATGTTTTCTAAAATCTATAGATCAGAGAGAAATATCAAAATATGACCCACTATATATAGATTGGCAACCACACTGACATTTTCAGGCTCCTTTATAGCAACTGGATCTTTTGTGTGACATATTCAGATATCCTACTTCATGTGCTTCTAGTTCCCAGGGATCAGTCTATTGATGGGAGCAGGGAGTGGTTTGGTTATCTGAACAAGCAAAGGTTGCTTGTTCAGGTTGTTATCCTATACTTAATTATCTGAAAAGATTTCATTTAATTCAATGAAATTTGTTTCTGAACTATGCTGTAAGTTTTTCTATATTCCATTCTAAAATATCACTGTTTAGTTTCACTGTTTCCAATGTCATGAAATGCAACTAATTTAATATGGATTGCAAACTAAGTTTATAATCATTTAAAAAAAATTGTATTGCAGTTCTAACAATGTTTAATTATTAGTAGTCATGTTCCCCAAAGCTTATCAGAGGTCTGCCTGAAATACTTCACATAAACTTCACATACCTTGTGTGTGTTGGAGGGTGTCTATATTTACAAACTATATATTTGTTTTCGTAGATTTTCATGGTGCAGTATGCTGGTCTTGTATTCGGGACTTTTCCCATGTAAGATTGAAATTGTCTTGGAAATGTTTCGGTGAGGTCTCACTTGCCATCTTCAGGCTGGGTTTTGGGCTTAAAGCGTGGTCGGAACTCTGACCATTTTTACATGGGAAAAGACCTGAATACAACAAGATCAGCAAACTATATATTCTATATATATTTATTATACTGACCACTAGAACATTACTGTACACAACTGGTTTGATCTATTTCAGATTCATCTGGCTTATGTAGAAATATAAGTCTCTATGTATGCTCAATGAGTTGAAATAAGACAAACTAGTCATGTATTGTTTCTTCCCAATCCTGGAAATTAGAATTTGGTGGGGAAGAAATTCTTACACAACCTTGTTTTCTTCTTTGACGTTACATATCTAGACTTAAAGTAAAATATTTACATTGTATATATGCAATACTAACTTATTGACTTGGTATATATATAGAAAATAGTAATGATACAAAGACAGAAAACAATAAAGTCATCTATGAACAACATCTTTAGTAAGAAAAATATATCTGCTCTTGAATCCAAAGAATGGGGAGAATCAATTGTTCTAAAGTGCAGTGGTCAATCTTTTTAGCCCAACCAGCGTCCACTGCACAAAGGAGAGTCTTCTTCAAACCCTAAGAACTACCATATATAATTTGTGAGGGCTGCCTACGAATGTGCTTAGACACCCAATCCATGCTGGGTTCTTACTAAACTTATCCTTCAAATAATTCCACTCCAGAATATTCTTTCCCCGCTGTTATTTGCAACAAAAAAGGGCAATTTGAGCAAGACCCCTTGAGGGAGGAAGGAAATGGTGGGAGAGCTTTGTTCCCATCTCACAATAATCTTATTGTACATCATTAGCACTGGAGAAAAGCAATCTTTTTCCTCTGCCTGGTTATAGGCTGATGGACAAAGAAATCCCAGGAGTGCAAGCTGCACATGCGTTTACACACACACACACACAGAGAGAGAGAGAGAGAGAGAGAGAGAGAGAGAGAGAGAGAGAGAGAGAGAGATTGCTTATCTGTGTGTTAAAGTTGATTTGATCCATTAGTCCTAAAAGATGTTAAAGTAAATAAAACTCATGCTTGTAGAAAAAATTCTTATTTGTATATTAAGAAACTGGGTTTTACTTTTAAAAACCTGCATGTCAAGGACAGAGTAGAAAAAAATACTAAATTCAAACACTTTTTAGTAAGACTTACCTCAATTATTTGTAGGAAATCAAAATTCTCTTCAGTGTTTTACATGTGATTGACCTTTCCCATAAATGTTTTTCCCAAAAGCTTTTGTGCTTTCTCCAGCTTCCACTTGTAGTCTTACATTCGGTACAGAAAAAATAGATGACACTGTAAAATATACATATATATTTCAGATTACTAAGTTTAGGAAAAGAGAAATAAACTGCTTTTTCAGCCAACTTTTATATAAACCAATTTTAAAAGAAGAAAAAGCATAACAATACTATGGACAACAGTATTTGAAGACAACATTTTCTAGGGCTTTTCTATGTAATGAAATAAAGAAGCTGGTACAAACCCAGATGTCCTCAGCAAAGATCATAAGAACTAGTCATGACCAGAACTTTTTCAAATTGTTTGGTGTAAATGCACTGCCAAACTTTAAGCCAATATATTAGCATAAACCAAATTCCTTTCTAATCCTAATTTTCCTTAAACATTTTAAACATTTAAATTAAAATATTTAAATAAAAAATTGATCAAGAATACTGAGCGAAATGTTTTCTTGAAAAAGATCAACCCCAATTGTTCGTCCTTATTATTTTCCATAAAATGAAGGTTATGAATTATATCCGGACTCTAATTCAGAACATGTGATTACAAGTACTGCAATTCCAACCTATTGTCATTGCTTGCCTGAAGAAAAACAACATCCAATTGAGAAACTTCAGAAAATAAGTTCCCAAAGCAAGCTGTAAGAATCTGTCATTTATCTGATGCTTATTTTTATTAGTAAAACACCAACCATCATTCTTAATTGCATCCCTACAGCTGATTTTCTCAGCCCGCTACCCTAACTTTTTTCAAAGTTCCTCTGAAATATATAATCAAATTATAAGTCATAATTCATTTTTAGTTTAGTTTATATTTTGTCATTGCACCTTGAACAATGAAATTAAATGCCATCTTCAGTATACATTATAATTATAAAAATAAAACACAAACCCTTCACATTCTATACAATTGAATTGAAAACCCAATAGTGCATTAATATTGCACTATACCAATGAAGGTGAACCTTTTTTGGCTCGCGTGCCAAAAGCAGGGGGAGCGCAGGGGGGGGGTCGTGTGCCATAATGCAATGTGCAACCCCAGTGTGCATGCCCCCATGACCAGCGCGCTCTCTCCCATTTTTACATGCTTTTCTCACCTTTCCCAGCCTACAGAGGCTTTATAAGAGCCTGCAGAAGGCAAAACAGTCTCCCCCACCTCCCGGAGGCCCTCCAGACCCTTTAGGCGCTTCCCGTGGCTTGGCATCTTTGAAATGGCAGTGAATGGTGCTCTGCACAGCTGGAGGGGGGGTTGCGCAAGTGGCTGTTCTGCTCTCGCTTGCACCTGCCAGCCTCATAATGCCTGGCCCAGATCCAGGGCACCGCCACCACTATCGCATGGCTTTTTCTGCGACTTTCAAACTGAGCCTTCCGGCAGTGGCTTCTCTGGGCATATGCTCTATGGTTGTGGGCCAGTTGCCGGCAGACTGTACAACCATAGAGTGAATGCACAGAGGGGCCACTGCCGGAAGACTCGGTTTGGAAGCCATAGAAAAAGCCATGCGGCGGCGGCATCAGTGCCCTGGCTCTGCGGAAAGAGCTGGGCCATGCATCATGAGGCTGACAGGCACGTGAGCGAGAGTGGAACAGTCGCTCGCGCAACACCCCCCCCTCCAGCCATACAGAGTGCCATTCACTGCCATTTTGAAGGCGCCAAGCTGCGGGAGCCGGGCAGTGGCGAACAGGCATTCACACGGCTTGGTGATACCCCTAGGTCAGTGAATGGCATTGTGCCTGGCTGGAAATGGGCTTTGCCAGATGGCTGCTCATGAGTGTGGTCGCTTCATAGCTGCTGCGCTGCGCTGCTGCGATACTGCTATGTTGGTGAGCAGCACTCAGCCTGGACAGAGGTGGGAGGTTGTCCAGGGGGCTTATATGCGGGGGACTTATATTTTTGCCCACCAGAAAAATGTGGCATGGCCTTATTATCAGGACATGTCGTAATTTCGGGGAAACACGGTATTTTCACTTTGGAATTTTATTCTGTCTGTCAGGGTGTTCCATTTTTATCTAGATTCCAGCATATTCTGTATTAATGCTATATATTATGCCATATTCCTTCCATAAATGCTCATTTGTTTGTTTCATATCACGTTAGACCAGTGGTTCCCAACCTTTTTTTTGGCCATGCCCCACCTAAACTTCTTTAAAATCCCAATACCCCCCTTACTTTATTCAAAAAAATGAACTCTACTCACGGGGAAGAAGCCTAAAAGGCCATTAATTTGGTTTAAGCAAGGTTCAAAATGCTCCCATTAAAAATCATATTGCCCCCTGTGGGGGGTAGGCCCCATATTGGGAACCACTGCTTTAGATTATTCAAAATAGCTTTTTAAAACTCCATTGTCCTTTTATTCCTGCTTTCTCTTCCTTATCTTCAATATCTGTTTTTAAAATCTCTCTGACTCTCTTTCCCTCCCCTCACCTCTATATTGGGCAGTCAATTGATATTAACTTCACATTGACCTGTGACTCAAATGCTGAAATCTATCACTATCAAATGACACTACTCTACAAGTATTCTATACTCCCAATGTGTTAATTTTTTCCAAAACAATCCTCCTTAATTTCCAAACATTAACTTACTCCCAAACAGAGTGCTTTTGAAAGATGATATTCCCAAGAGACTTATGAAAAATTTTATTTTCATATACTGTATTTAACAGAGAGAAATGTCTACCTGAAAAGAAAAAAACTTCTGAAGCAACCCAATGAGCTAATTAGGCACAATTCCTTCTAACAATAAAAAGGAAGCTTCTGTATTATAATAAAAAATAAAAATAATGATCAGCTGTATTGAAAATTATAGAATGATATCTGATGACATTATCCTTGCCTAACATAAAACTCTATACATCTTCACATTTTTAACAAAAACTTCATTTTTCCCTGTCTACCTATTTCTATCTTACATAGATATAAAAGCCAAACATTTTAAACCTTCCAGTAAAGATTAGTCCAGTTAATATAATTCAGATTATTAATCTGCTAGCAGTTTCACATGAGGGTAATATTTAATATATCAACATTTTAAGCAAATACTAACTTTATTACCAAAAGTAAGAATTGCTACTTGTAATGGTTTCATAACACCTATGTGTGAAAGAGGGAAGAAAGGAACATGGAGAAATTAGGAGAGAGAAAAAAGTATATATAAATGTATTCTTTAGAAACGTGATTTTATCCATAGAAACATGACTATTTGAGGAAAAAATCACCATCTATGTTTCTAATTAGTAAGCAAGATTAGTACCTCCTAACGTGAGTTATATGTTTATATTTTAATTATTAAGATATGGTAATTACTTTAGATTTGTTGCATATAATTTACTTCATAAATATCTATTGATATCTGTAACTATTTCCTATTTAAATTGTGTATTAATTTAACATTTGTATATCTATTGATACAAATGTTAAATTAATACACAATTTAAATAGGAAATAGTTACAGAAACATGGAAAAAACATCAATTTTAGTTATATTAATCACATCAATATTTTCTATAATCATATAAATTGTGTTCAATACATGCTTGCAATATCAATGCCTGCATAATAAATATAAACAATTATAATATTTGATATGGGGATTGTTCTTTCTTGCATCTTGATTTATGCTTTATAATGATTATCTACCATAGACAGAACAGTATTTCTAGACTCAGAAATTTACTGGAGGCATTTAGCAGAACCTTGCCTAAAAATATAATGATTTTTCATCTTTATTCTCCCCCTTCAAAAGGTTTCACTGCTCCTGATGTTTAATGTTATGCAAAGACATGTTTCGGCCAGTGAATATCGCCTTATGGTTATGCTTCTGCAAATAACCTGCTGTGAGCTGATAAAAGGATTAATGCAACCAAAATTCTTAATCTGTGAAATTACAAATTAAATTCTCATATTAAAAATACCACCCTGAGGTATTTTTTGTGGTTTTAATTCCCCTCTGGTGTTCTGCATACATTGCACTTGTTAATGACTAGGAGAAGACTGTCTTTGTTGGCAGCCTGCTGTACGGTGATAATGTGTCGGTATTTAGTGCCCTGATAGGACTGGACTTAACTACCAATTGATAAACTAAGTGGCAAGTTGGTAATAAAGCCATATTAACTGGGAAAAAAATTACTATAGGATCCATAAACTACTGAAATCCTAATAGAATAATAAGTACCAGCATTCACATTTCAGATGTTAAGCTATATTTAGTTTTTCACCCTAACTAAATGGAAAAATAAATGATTTTTTTTTTTCAAAAGGCACTTGTTAAATGGTATTGAGATATTGTAAAACAATCTGATTGCTTTATGTTATGGGAAAACTTCAAATTGTTGATATGGTTGTGCACGAATCATATGAAACAAGTATATAGCAAAGTATATTAGTTAGAGTAAAGCAACTCTGGAGCTCTGGAACTCAAATCTGACTACCATCTCCACCAACTTCCTTTAAAAAGATTAGAAATTAGATGGAAATTATCCCAATGACTGAGTCCTGTAATGATCTGTTATGGAGATGGTGCACTGCAGCTTCCTTCAAGGACCACATCCTCTCACAGACAGGAAAAGAAGTTTCCAATCTTCTTTTACAATGGTTTTGTATTCTTCTTCTTTACTTCCTCTTTTACAGCTTTGGGTTTTGCGAGAGATACAAAGTTCTGGTTCTCGCTCTTCTGGAGGCCTCAACCATTATTAATTGATATTGTTGTAGTGTCTGTTTGATTTGTCTTTCCATCTTTTTCTGGCTCTGCACTGTGTTCTTTGACCTTCTCTTTTTGCATATGCCTTGTATATGCCGGTTTTAAGTACAATTATAAATCAGCCTCCTACTCTAGAGTTAAACAAAATTCTCTTCTTTTTATAATCTCTAATCATAAATACCATAAATGATTAAAAAAAGCTCTGCAAAAGTCCATTAGGGGTTTCATACAAAATATACGAAGATATTTCTAATCAGCAATAAACATAGATATTGTCTTTGCTCTGATTAAAAGTCAATTTATCACCTCAGAAATTTCCAACTATTGTGCATAATGCTTTCCGTTTATGTGTATAAAATAATCTTGTTTCCATTATCATATACAAAAAAAGTTCATTACTTTTTTCCAATTATTTAAATCCTCAAAGAAAAGACTGATCTTAGTTGAATATTAAACTTTAACACCCTCTGAAGCAGCATGTGCATTTGAATCCAATTTTTTTAGTTTTTTTATTTGTCCAACTCAAAACAAATCTGAGTAATTTTATCAAATAGTAAAATCATTCCTCATTATGGTCATACATATAGTCCTGCAATCCATCTCTCCAAAGCACGGAATGAGTCATCTTCAAAAACTGTTACTGAGCAGATATTGGCAGATACAATAATGGGAGAAAATATGTGGTTTTGTTGTTCTTTTTTTTTAACCATGATTTAAGCCCTTATATGGATTCTTATCTATGCTGAATTGTATTCTCTCTCTAATGAAGAGGCTAGGACAGGGGTCGGCAATCTTAAACATTCAAAGAGCCATTTGGACCCGTTTCCCAAAGAAAAGAAAACACCGGGGGCCACAAAATCCTTCCTGTGCCTGACCATTTTCTGAGCAGCCACAAACTAGCATATGTAGTTGAATTAAACTTTCTGTTTTTTCTTGGATTTATCCATGGATGGCCTACTGAGAGTCAAAAAGCTTAACAAATCACGTGCCGGCAGGTGTCGCACACTGGCAATTGTGACACATATTTTGAGCTACAGGGAGCCACAGCAGAGGGATGAAAGAGCCACATGGAGCTCCACAGCTGCGGGTTGCTGACCCCTGGTCTAGGAGCAGTCCAGATGTTTCATCTTGCATTTTATCTCCTAGAGTTCATCTCAGAAAACTAAAGTACATCCAAGTTCTGTTTGAGAAGCCACATAGGGCCAATATGGTCTATGTCTTCTGCCATTCTCTTATTCCAGTTGCAATTAATGTCTCAGGTAGAATTGCCATTTAGATCTTCAGAGAAAATCGTAAGGTCCCTCTGAAACCAAGCCATGTTTTTCAGGCCCAATGCAAAGTGACCTAACAGTTATTTCACCCCAGCTAAGCCAAAAAACAACTAGTGAGTGAAGTAACAACAGATTGATAACAATATCTTAGAGATAAGACACAACTGCCCTGAGACAAAAACCTGATCTAACATGCAGCCCCCAATTTATGTTCAGCTTATTATGACTTGAGACAGATGTGTAGTTGTCCTATAGTTGCCACATATTCCTGAGCTGCCTCGATTTTTACCAACATCATCAGGCTGGCAAACTGTAAATCCTGATTACCATCAACCTATTGGCAGTCCAGCAATGGAATCCAACAGCTCAGGCTAGGATGAGGCTAGGCCATCCTAGGACAGTCTATCAGTTGCAATCCCAACTATTCCTTACAGCTTAACTTACAAGAAACTTCCCAAATGGTCTTCAAGAGAACTTCTGAAAGACAACACAACTTGTGGATGATAATTGTCAACCTACTTCCTCTCCCCTGGAATCTTGGCTAGTACCAGACCTAAAATCCATTTGCAAGAGACAAACACTGTTGGTAAATCTATCCAGCCCCAAAGTACGTCACTTCCCAAGATTACTCCATCCCACTCCAAACTTTGCTAGGTTCTTTTTGAGTACTATCCCAGATGTCCTTCCTCCAAACTGAACCAATCCCAGGGAATAAAGCAAAAATTGTCCTGGCCCACATCAAATATTCTATCTTAGTCCTAGGGGGTGGCAGGTAGACAAGAATAAGCCAATGTGATGGTATCTCAATAAATAAGTGAACAATCTTAGATATTAACCTAATTTCTGCTTTGCCTTTCTTAGCTATTTTGGAAACTATTATTACATAAACTATTATATAAAAACAGAAGTAGTGTTTGAGAATCCAACATTAGAGTATTGTTTTGGATACTGAAGCTGATTAAAAAAGTACTGGAGGTTATAAAGTAAAAAAGCTCTAAATATGTAAATTTAAATTCTCTCCCTTTCTCTTTATGGCATCCCGTATAATTCTCTTAATCACATGCATAATTAAATATAAAGATAATTATTTACTGGCTCAACAGAAGAGGAAGAGAAAAAACATTTTTTCTTCATTTGTCACTCTTTCTTTCTTTTTCTCTTTCATGCAGAAAACTCATTTTCTATGTAGATGTTTTGGTGTACTCACTATCATTTAGCTCCCATAGCCGGGGAGGAAGATCACTGAAGTACTCATGGCTCAAAGCTGCCTGTGCTGACAATCTGTTTTTGGGGAAACACTGGAGTAATTTGGAAGCCAGATCTTCTGCATGATCCACGTAGCTTAATCTATAAAAAGGCAGATTCAAATTAGCCAATGTATACACGCATACATATTCACAATTATAATCTGTAATATAATATAGCACTGAGATCAACAAAGCAGAAACATTAACTGAAGTTCATATACATGACTATATTTTATTATTTATTACAAAATAAAATGAAATAAATTAAGAATGTACATCTCAGGATGCTTCGGAAGTATTTCAGGCAGACCTCTGATAAGCTTTGGGGAACATGACTACTAATAATTAAACATTGTTAGAACTGCAATACAATTTTTTTTAAATGATTATAAACTTAGTTTGCAATCCATATTAAATTAGTTGCATTTCATTACATTGGAAACAGTGAGACTAAACAGTGATATTTTAGAATGGAATATAGAAAAACTTACAGCATAGTTCAGAAACAAATTTCATTGAATTAAATGAAATCTTTTCAGATAATTAAGTATAGGATAACAACCTGAACAAGCAACCTTTGCTTGTTCAGATAACCAAACCACTCCCTGCTCCCATCAATAGACTGATCCCTGGGAACTAGAAGCACATGAAGTAGGATATCTGAATATGTCACACAAAAGATTTTTAGTTACTCCAGCTGCTATAAAGGAGCCTGAAAAACTATAATTGTTTGTCCATTTGGGGGATGAAATATTTTTTGATCAATAGCTAGCATTTTTTAAAAATTGTGCTTGTGTGATGGGCAACAGGGAGGTCTTGCTCTCCCCTTTTCACCTTTTGGGGGTGGTGGTTTCCCAGCAAGGAAGGTGTAATAAGCCAAATTTACTGTATCTCTTATAGTTTTCTATAATGCCATCACAATCTCAAGGGTAAAGAGAGATAACGAACTCCAGCAAATAGTTAGAAGTGTTTGGATTAATTTTAATTCTTGTAGGGATTCATTTGTGCAGCTTACATAGTTTGTAAAGTATGCTTAGCCCCTCTCTCATAGCCTAGTTAAGCATACTGCAGAAGCAGGGTCTTTGAATCCAATGTAACCATTGTAGATAACATGTCTACATTTTCCTCTATTTTCCACTGAATTTTCTGTTCACAATGCAGACTCAAGTCAAAGTGTGCTTTCTGGAGCTCATTTTTGCAAGAAGAGCATCTATTCAAGAAATAGGAATTGTTACATTGAGTGTTCCCTGACATTTACAAGAAAGCACTTCAGAGTGAAGGGCACTAGTAAAATGTCAGTACATAAAATTCTCACAAAAGCACAGTTGGTAGGCTCTGGGAGGAAAAAAATATTCAAATGTCTATGTATAGTATCTCATAAAATAATGATGATCTAATCTAAAGTACCTTGGAAAATCTGTATAATTTAGGTAAGCCAAATCCAATCAAATGTGGCTGACTTTAAGACTCTTTCCAAATAATGATGATGGTGGTAGTAGTAGTAGTAGTAGTAGTAGTAGTAGTAGTAGTAATCATTATTATTTTTAAATATAAATAATTTATTATGAAAAGAAATAATTTATGAAAATAAAATATTTTACTTAATTAAAATATTTAATTAAGCATTAAATTTATCATATCCAATAACATTGTTATATGAAAACAAAGAATTTAATGCAGATGCAACTGAAACTGAAATAGAAAAGTCTTTATTATTTGATCAGCATGATGATATCAAGCTATAGGTATTTTACAACTTATGACTAGAAGCTTAGCAATTGCTCCAATGTATGATGGACCTTCCCAAAGCTACTTATGACCTGGTTTCAAAGTTCTGATGGCTGCCCTCCACAGACACATGATTGCATTTTGGCACTTGGCAACTATTTATAGCTATTTGCAGCATCCTGTGATGACATGACTACAATTTTTGGCATTTTTGCCAGAAACCAACTTGTCATAAATCGTCCAATGTCTAGATTATAATGACTGCAGGAGTATTGGGACAGCTGGAACTTCAAGGATCAGTTGTAACCACCATTCCTTCAGCATAATTGTAATTTTAAATGGTTGCTGAACAGTTGTGGGTCAAGGAGTACCTGCATCTGAATGTCTTCTGACTGAAAAATAATAATTATTTGGTAAAGAATATGATGACTATCATAATAAACAAAGGAAGAATAGATGTTATCACACACAGAGTAGTTCTGAACTCAAGATACATCAATTGTTAAATAGCAAACTCCAATTTATTTTCAAAATTAAGACCTGACTATTTAAAAACAATATCAACTCACTACTTCCGATTTAAAAATCAAGTACAAATCTCTGAAAATAATCTATAATGTATCATTTTCTTATTCAGAAGAACATTTCTTTATTTCCTTTTTTTAACCCCAGCAAGCATTGGCGAGATCAAACATCTAGTGTTAATGAATAACTAGGATTCCAAGATAAAATGTTTAACTAAAGTTACTCTGATTTGGTCAGAATATATAGTCAAACTGGCCCATGGGATGCTTAGATCTGGCCCGAAGAGTTGCTCTGGAAATAGAGAAGGACTGGTCCGTGGTGCTTCTACCAGTGAAATTGGAGCTCAAGAGAGCCACCTGCAGTTCTCCCAAGCTCTATTTTCAGCTGCAACAGCCTCCTGCAGCCCTATACCAGCAAAAATGGAGCTTGGGAAGATGTTCCTGGCTCCATTTTCATGGACAGAGGACTGCAGGAGGTCATCATAGCTGAAAACGGAGCACAGGAGGGGTGCACAGAAACTTCTGGGCTCAGTTTCCACTGGTAGAGAACTGCAGCTGCAGTTGGCAACTGAGCTGGCCTCATTCAAAGGTCAAAGACAACCCGGATGTGGTCCTCAATGAAATAAAAGTTTGAACTCCTGATGTAGTATAAGTAATCCTTGATTAACAGTGACTATTCAGTTACAATAGTGCTGAATGAGAGGGACCTATGATGGATTCTCATAATTGAGATTGTAGCAGCAATCTCGCACTTGGTAATCTGCTTGCAAATATGAGATCACAGCATCTTGCAGTCATGTGATTGCTATTTATGACTTTCACTGCTGGCTTCCAATAGGAAACCACAAATGGCAATCATGACTATGCAGGATTCACGTAACACAAACTGGGACTAACAGAACTGCTCTTATAAATCAGAATAGCCATGGGACTATGTCCTTATGACTGCATCCCTTAGTGATGGGGTTCCTTGTTCTAAATTTTATTGATAGGTGAATTAATAACCAACAATTTATACCTGGTATGCTACCTAATAGTGCTCTATTATTTTGAAGTCCCTCCAAGCACAAAGTAGAAGATACATTTCTGTTATGAGGGGTTTGTTTTGTGTGTTCAGAATTGGAGGTAGAATGTTTTTAATGTCTCTGAGAACTAGTTTATACAACATTTCTATGCATTTGACAAGTATGGAAAATGGAGTTCTGGACTGAATAAGCTTTTGATCTGATTCAGAAAATCGTTTTAGGATTCCTTCAAAATGTCTGAATATGTATAAAATATTAAAGATCTTAACCACATAATATTTACAAGGGCAGATTCAATTTTTAAAACTGGTTTCAGAAACATATTTGCAGTGAAGGAAATTCTTTACTTATTCCTGGTCATTCTGACTACCATTATTCTAGTTCAAGCCTGAACTTATTAACTAAGAGGCTATACATACATTTCTTGCTATCCTTGTCTCCCAATTTGAAATGGTGCTGACATGCTGCCAGATATGCATGAGCTGTTGATAGCTTAAAACGTACTTCAAGAAAATGAAAACTGATACTAGTGAATGCTGTGCTGCCAATGTGCCAATACTGTGTTCTTAGTAAATTTAAGAACACAGGATCCCCTTTAAATAATATATTCAATTTGTTCTAAAAAACTCTTTCTCCCAAATGCCAGACAGGAAAAAAATACTTAAAAAACACTGCGTACAGATTCTCTTCCATTTACCTAGGCCTGAACAGTGTGTTGCTGTCCACTCCAATCTTTTTCACTTACAGCCATTCATCTTCACTTTTTCTGTGTTGTCAATGCCTAACCTTTATTCTTTCTTTCTTCCCAATATTTAGGCTTAGCACTTCTCTTCTCTCTCAAATCCTTTAGCATTTGTATTTGTTCAAGGTAATGGTGATTTAATAGCTGACCAGCTGATATAATGCTGCAATAATGTAATGATGATGCAATAATAGTAATGAGTCAGCAGGGTTATTTGACTGTTACCACTTTAAGAGACTGGATTATAAGAGAGGCCCTGTTGAGGCGTATCTCTCTCCCCGTGTGTGCTTCCATGCTGTAAATACTGATTTATTGTTTGACCTTTGCCTAGTACATGAACATATATTCTTTTGTAGAGATAAACCACTATTTATTATTACAAATCCCTGTTTGAAGTTCTTGCTCCTGGGTTGTCTCACATAGTCACACTGTGCACACTCTGACAGTATTTTCCTTCCTGTTAATCTCCATCTTCCCCATCTCTACCATGCTCCTTGTCTGTCTTCATATTTATCTCTCTGCATTTCTTTTTAGTCCAAAGCCATATTATTTCTCCTCTATACTTGAACTGGTTTTTTTTTTTACTTTCAACCTTTCTCATTCTCCCTTACCAGTCTATTTTCCCCACCCATTTTCAGATATCCCCTTAACTGATTAAGGTTCTAATAATGGTCAAGGAAGTATCAGTAGGGACAACCAAAATCACAAGTAGAGATTTCTGTTCACCATATCTCCCTGAATTCTCACAGCCTGGGTACACATTCCTTTTCTCATGTGATTAGGAAAAGATAAAATGAACAAAGTTATCCTATCTAGCTATGTTTCAGAGTAACTGACTTCAATAAGATTGTGGAAGTGGGCACTGAATTTTGACTTTTGAAAATAAGAGTATAGGGGATAAATTTAGGCCAGGAAGCAGGATGTGGACCTACACGATTGAAGGCAAATATATGTGTCCCAGGATAATGTTATAATCTGGGATGATCACCGGGACCAAAGGTTTAGTCTTCTGAGCTTTTGGACTCATACTAGAAATCATCCTCAGGGAACCTCTCTCACTAGAATGTGTGCTTTGAGCTATTCTATGCACAGTGTTTCTGTGGTATTTATATGGTGCCGGGTTGGGTGTGGCTTTTTAATTGTTGTTGGGATGTTAATGGCTGACAATAAGTTGTTAGCACAAGTGATGTCAAGCTGGCCACGTCCACCTTGTCTACACCCACCCCAGCCCCTAAGGTCAAACATAACCCTGATGCAGCCCTTAATGAAATTGAGTTTGACACCAATGCCCTACATGGATTGCCCCTGTGACTATATAGAACAGATGGAGAAGAAGCTAAATACTAGATTGAAAGAACACAAGCGAGTGATCAGACAAGGAGATCCAAATTCACTGGTAGCCTCACATTGCAATGAACAAGGACATACATGCAAATTCCCAGCTACTAAGATTGTTGGATGAGCAGGCACAAAAATAGCCAGGGAAATGATTGATTTATATGGTTCTTGTTGATGGCGGGCCAGTAAGTCGTTAGTGTTGTTTCCTTGTACTGTCAACTCCTTGATTGCTGAGTAAGTGATAAGCTGGTGATAAATCAGCACTCCTGTTAACTGACAAGAGGTTCATTTCCCAGGCTTCAATCATTTCCCTGGGTATTTTCAGTTTGTATATTAATCAGTTATATTCTCTAAATTTATTCAATATTATTCATTACTATGTATAATAGTATAATTGTATCTTAACTGAATTTTCAAAATGAAAATGTTCAGGATTCAAAGCATATTTGAGGATTGTGGTCACCCTTGAATATTATTTATGCTTTTAATTAGATGTTTTTGTTTCTTTGAGGTAGCACTTTAAAACTTCCTTCTTTTCCATCTCAGCAAACTGATAACCTTTTTAGAAAATAAATAGCAGTAAAACTAAAGTTTTCGGTTTTCAGTAAATTGTTCACTGAGAATTTAAAGTGTAAGGTATTAATGCAATAAAGGCCCTAAAAATATGGGTTTGTAGACCCTGTCTCAGAAAAGTGAAAATTATGAGCTTCTCAGTACCCTTCCAATGGATCACTTGATGACAAGTGAAGGACTTGAAAACCAACTCACATTAAGCTCACAGTTGCAGCTTCTTGTAGTCAAATGAATGTGGTTTGTGACCTTTCCAGCTAGCTTCTGACAAGTAAAGTCAATTGGAGAAGCCAGATTCACTTAGGCTGAAAATGATTCATTTTAGAACCATATAATCTTCTTAACTGTACTATTAACTTCGCTCACTATTACAATAAATAACATCATAAAATTGGGACTTATTTAAAGACCACATCACTTAGCAACCAAAATTGTGGTTCTCTATCAGATTTTTCATCTGTGCTTCTTATAGACTTCAATCAAAATTGCGGTGGATTTAATGCCATTCTCTAATGTTAATAGAAGAATGTAATTGAGTTTTGTAAAGGCATTGTAAATTTGTATCACCTTCACTTGGTCTCAGAAACAATTAAAGGTTTACATATACACACACCTTTGTGTCTTTTCACAACTACAACAGTCTTTTCACAATATATTTTTTCACACATGCATTCCCCAGTATTTCCACATACAGTGAGGAGGGGGAAAATAAAATCTAAGATTATCAGGATCAACTTAAGCATATCACGCATACACACCATGCCATTAAAAATCTCAGCTTCTTTTATCTTCCTTCTTAAAAAAGCCATCTAAAGAGAATGTTCATGCTGAAATTCATTCACTCACTCACTCACTCATTCAATTTCTATAATTCCCAACTCAATCAAGTGATTTTGGAATGCTGACATATTGGTAATATATTTAATGAAGGTTTACTATTAACATATTCTAAATGAAAAACCATATTTTAAGTTCCCAAAGTTTTGACTTTTAAAATCACCTCTAACTAAAGGAATTTTGCTATTCATAAATCTCATTCCTTGCTTCCAATGTTAATGTTCAGTATTAGAAAAGATTTAACTTCACCATAATGTAAGTAAGGACTTGTAACCTCCCTCACTAAAGTCAGTGATCTTTCATCACTAATAAATTTAAATATTCTAACAAGTTATTCAAATCTATCATACTTCAGAGCACCCCTTGTCTCTGCCACATTAATCTTTTCTAATTCTTTTCGGTCAAATCATATCAATGAGTAAAGTTCATTGATTGGGAAGAATAAAAGAAAAGTGCATTATTAATATATACCCTGTAATTATATCACTATTTGACTTATAGCATATTGCATCTGAGTTCTATTAACACCTTTTTTAATAAATATGTAAGATGTTCGACACATAAGACTAGATATGAATGCAGCTACATAATTATAAATATCCTGTATTAATTATGGGCCTATAAATATTAATGTCCAATTACTGCTTTCTGAACAGTATTTTTTTTAAAGTATAATTAAAATTATCTAAGAAACTAAAAAAATCCTCTGAGTATACATTTTATACTACCAAGGAATTAAGCAAAAATATTTTGGATATGTGAACTATTTTAATATTTTTTAGAAAACCCACTTCAGTTAGGCAAATACTGCTACTTAGAAATCGATAATCAGGAGATATAATTGACTCCCAAAATTATATTTCACTAATGATACGATATTAAAGTTTTTGTCTAAGCCTAAATTTGAATGCACTGTGATCAATGATCATAGATAAACTGACCTTGTATAACTCTGTGAAAATTAGAATATTTTCTATAAAGACTTGATGAATTTATAGATATTTTTTTTTTAAAAAAAGTTCCTCTTATGATTATAAAAATGATATTTTAAAGTCCAATACAACCAGGAATATAACAGCTTACAAATCAAATTTGTAGCCCTAGGATATGAAATTGACTCAGTGCCTAAAAGAAAAAAAATCAGTTCCCCTTGGAATCACTCGCCTATCTGCCCTCCAGCAATGACAGGTGCACCAATACTGTAGTAAATTGCTTTATTCACATTATACTGCTGAATGAGCAACCTGGTCTATCTAGTGGTAGGAGAAGCAGCACTTTTTGGCAAGACACACTTAGCAATATAATTGTTACCAAAAATAAATACTTTTTAAAAATTGCTTTTGGGTTTTATTCCACCAGTTAAGATTTCCTTTATAAACTGTTCATGTTGAGTGCTTCAAATTATTGAATGGGGAAATATAAACTATATTCACAGGCATCCTGTATAAGCCAAACTGATGAGATATCTTTTGGCATCATTATGCAGATGACATATATCACATTATATATTTTATGGAATTAAAATTATTTAGTTGTATTCTTTAGTACTAACCTAGATCTTTAGTACTAACTTGGAGAAAATGGCTAAATAGTACATAAACATATTGCTGTAATGATGCTAAAATAGGAGAGATGGTCAGGATATCCCATATATGAGAAAGAAACGAGGAGAAGAGAATATTAAATACGATTGGTCATAGAAAAAATTCAGACTGTTATTTTAATGAAAGATAGCAAAAATTAATCCTACTAATTAGGGTTGAGACCTTGTTCTGCCATCTCTGGAACTTCTGGTTCAGGTTTTTTTTTTTTTTTTTGGCTTGCACCAAAATAATGTTTCTGCTATTTCTATTCCTAAACTAAGAAATTCTAGTTTAATCTCACTAAACGAAATAATAAGCCAGATTCATAAAACATTGAGCATATAATTTGTCGTCTTTGGCATTCTGTGAGCTTGGTGGTTGCATTACCCAACTAGGTAACATCATCAATGTGGTGTTTGCTCTCTATTTATTATATACTGGGAATATAATTATTAGTTAAGATGTAATAGGAAACTCTGCATTAATTCCAGTCATGAGTGATATCCTGAAATATAGTGCATAAAGAAGAAAGGAAAATTTATGAAATCAATTCCATACTTCCCCGGAGAACTTCTAAATTGGAGGTAGAAATTGAAAGTTGGAATGTGGTTTCTGATTCTTAGAAGGTAAAACTTCAGGTTTAGCTTCAAATATAGTATATATTATATAATAATTAAATGAAAATAATATATGTATCTGAGATGGCTGCTTTTTATTACTGAAATGAAAATAGCAATATTGTTAATGATTTCAACTGAGATTATTTTGTTAACTATTTTTCAGCTAACACATGTGCTCCCCCAAGTGTCCAAAGTATTATTTTAACTTTGATATAATTTATTTTAATAGAAAGCACAAAGATTTATATAAGTGATTGTGAGATAATTTAATATTTGATGTGCTATACTTCAAGAAATTGAAGGAGAGTAATTTAATATGTGAGTAAGCACAATTAACTATGTATATATTAAACATAAACATTTCATCCTTCCTATTTAGGAAATGCATTCTGGTGAATTTCAACAGATTCCTGAACCACAGAGAATTTTTAAAAAATATTCATAGGTTTACATACTCTTGTGTTCCTAATAATTGATGATAAATAATTTTTTTAGGTCTGGATGGCAAATATAAACAGATGCCATTGACTAAAGGAGTCTGTCCCCATGATTCTGGAGAGATAGAAACCTCTGGACATGTCCTTCTTTGCTGCTCTTTTTTATAAAGATATTCAAACAATTTTTATTTTTTCAATAATTAGTAGGAATTCCTGTTGTTCAGATACCATTTATGTTCAGTGGTTGCTTAAGATGTTACATAGCACAGATAGTTAGATTCTGCACAGCAGAACTAAATATTTCTGGAACTTAATGAATAATCCATTATACCCATTTTATACAATTAATGCATCAATTTTTTTTAACATTATTACCCTATTATATTTTAACGTTTAATAACTATAACTGTTTACAATTTAAGGATTAATATTACATTATAGCTTAGGCCATGATCTTGTTTAAGTACAGCTGATAAACAGGTTTTATATTCTTAATAATTCCTTTTTTCTCTTTCCTGTAGTATTTTCTCTCACATACAGTATATTATAGAAGTATCAGCTGGCTCAATCATACCAAATTTGGGAGAAATAATATTGATCACTTAACAGAAGCAGAATTAGCAATGTACAGAAACATACTATTATGCATTGCCTTACACATTTCATAAACACTAATATAAAATGAAAAATATTTCATATTTTTCTATTACTGCTTATAGTAATTTTCATGTTGTGAACAGCACATCACAAATAAATTGTTAGACAATTTATAATATTTTGATTCTTGTTGTGATAATATCTGATTTTTAGAAAAGAGACATGTTGACTTTAATAATCACCATTTCAACAGTTTCTATGGCATGTCCAAAGCAGTCCTAGATTTCAGTTGCCCAATAACATCGCTTAATTTGGTAGCTGGACCAATCTATTTCCAAGACAGGTGCTGTGCAACCCAATTCATTTTGTAATAAGAAAGCTCTGCAATATATATAAAGTCAGAGTTGTCACACCTCACGGCCCGCCTGACACGCTGGCAACAGCCACGCCTGGTTTAGTGAAGGAGTAAAAAGTCCCAATACATCACGTAAAACCGTCGTGCTGACGTGAGTTTGACACCTGTATTTTAGGTTGCTCCAGAACTTATAACAACTTGGATAGATGACCAATTGAATGATGTTTTTTGCAAGTGCTTATGATGCTGATCTGCTGAATTCTCAAAGACAGAGAAACAGTAGTACTATCTCAAACTGCTGTGAAGATATTAGGGACTGGAAACAGTACTGTATAGAAGTACCATTTTTGTTCCTTAAAAAAAAAAAAAGCAACTTAGAAGAAATAAACTAATCCCAGTAAATGAATGTATTGTACTTTTAGTTAAAGCAAAACGCAGATGTGAAAAAGTTATCTTTAGGCAGTAATAAATGTCAAGCTACTGTTATTTTTTTATCAGTTGTTAACCCCTAGTTAAGAAACGTGATAGACTTATATATTTCAATTAAGGCTAAATATTTGAATTTGGGACAGTATTCAGCATTAAAAATGTTGTAAAATTAAAAGAACTTCCTAATTAATTAGCAAGAAATCAACAATATGGCTAAAATGGTTTAATTGAAAGACTTACTTATTCCAGGCTTGTCTAAGATTTTTAGCACTGTACTGTGTAAAGCGATCTGTAACAAAAACAAACAAGGACTTTTAATTTTATATCAAACATTTTCCTTTATTATGCTTATTATTAAAGGCAATGTTTACAAATATGCCAATAATAAACAATAGCTTTTGAAACAAAATAACAAGAAAAGCAGGAGAGTATCCCATTAATATAAAATAAAAAAATCTAAAATCTAATAGCATCTCTGCAGATTAGGCTAACGGAATCACCACTAAAAAACCATTTATAACAGCAATACTCCAGAACAAAATTGTTTATTAAATTTATATGATAGTAAGTTCTCTTTCAGATACCTTGAAAAATGTTAATTCAAAGTAACTATATGGAAACTATATAAACAATTAAGTATTTAATACTATTAAATAATATCATTCAGTAATTTAATCTATCTGCCAATCTGTAAAGATCTTGCAAACATTAAACAATTTTACAGAGACAGAGGGATCCAGTAGTATGTGCCTTGCAATGTGTGCTCTTTAGCAAAAATACATTAAGAACACCATAAATACACGATTCATGCTACATCAGATTGAAGGCCCTGTATTCCAGTTTTTTATTCCTACAGTGATAAATCATAGCACACTTTCTCTTCCTGTACAATTTCAGAGGCATTTGGACTTTATCAGTCCAACTTATTAAGGGCCTGTGGAGGATAAACCATTAGATTGTGTTTTTGTCTCAAGACAGTGATATTCTGATCATGGGAGTGGAGGACATTAACATTGGTCCCCTGTTATGGGAAGATCATTCCTTCTTTGTCCTCTTGGTCCTGGAGTTCTCCATAACCGCCCTCCACTGCAGGGAGTTGGGCCTGTTAATCAGTCTGACAGATATGATTGGGTTTCACAAGAAAGTTGGTTTTTTTTCCTCCCCTCAAAGCTGTAATCCAGGTTTCAACAAATGTTTTGGTTGTGTTTTGGAATGAGTTTGGATCAGACTGCACCTGTGCAGACTCAGTGTGATTGAAGATCACATAAAGTCCCTTCTCAAAAGTACATCTTTGGATCTACCTGTTAGATAACTTCCCTACAGTTTTTAACCTTCCCCTAGCGTCCCCCTCCTCTTTTGAATCTACATGAAACTGCTGGGGAGGGCGGAGGAGAGAGATAATCCAACAGCATGATATTGAGATGTATAACTCCTATCTGGCTATCCAGGCATTGTTGTTCAGATATTGATCCAGTGTTTGGAGGTAGTGACTCCAACTCAACATGGCAAGATTAAGTGGCCCTGGATTTTTGGTTTCCATTGATCTGGTAAAGTGTCATTTCCTATTCTACAATCCCACAGACAGAACATGTGCAGAATTTGGGGTTTTTCCTGGACTTGCAGCTCCTGCTTGATAGTTGCTGAAAGCAACTATGGCTAGAAGGGCACACAGATCTTCACACAGATTTACAATAAAGTCTCCCAATGAAGGAATGACATACAAATAACAGTGTATTCAGAAAGTGCATTCAGATCTTTACTTTTGTCAATTTTATTATACTGCAGCTTACTCTACAGCTGTTGAAATTCACTTTTTTCTCATTACTTTACACTAAGTTCTCCAGAATGACAAAGTGAGAACAGAAGTTTAGAAATATGACTGCTCTAAGGATACTTCTGAAAGTTGATCCTGTTTCCAATACCTTATTAATCCTTGACTTACAATAGTTCAGTGACTGTTCAAAGTTACAATGGCATGGAAAAAAGTGACTTATGACTATTTTCACTCTTATGAGCATTGCAGTATCCCCAAGCTCACATGATCAAAATTCAGATGTTTGGCAACTAACGTAAGAAAACATTTGAAACCAATCAAGTCTTGGTATAGTTTCTATGCAGAATAACTATATTATGCAATTTGTCAGAATGGAAAATGCCCAAGCATCATTTGTATTGAATCACATTGGACAACGGTTGAGATATTTTTAAAATCAAGGTGGTAATAATGTTCAAATTAAAGTATTTTAATTAAATCACAATGAATGCGGCAAACAATCAATTAGATTGCCAGTAATTATTTTTAGTACAATGAGCATATAAACTAGTAATACCCTAGCTGGAAGGAACCTTTTTCATGGTGAGTAGTGGGTTTCAATGACATGTACATAATCATATCAAAACAATATCCCATTGATACACATATGGCCCCACATAGAAACACTGAAGAAAGAAAACTGCGCTAAGTGCTACAGAAGAATGTTTTCATCTCTCTCTCTCCAACTTTTCAATCTATCTTAATAGGTTGCTATGGGATATCATATATGCACACTGCTGAACAAGGCATCTTGGGCTCTGAAAGTAGTAGTAATAGCTCTAGTAGTCTCACTGAAAGGATTTTAGGACCAAGCATTGAAGTTTCCCATTGGGGATGGCACATTAGCTGCTGGCCTGTACAGCCTTATTAACGGGTCAATTTAAAAACAGCAGCTATAAGAAGAAGAATAGAAACAGAATATAGAGAACTGGAATCCCCTATAGCAGGATTTGGCCCGTCCAAAAAATTCCAAGGAATTGGGTTGTTTTGAGAAAACATGGAACATATAAACAGGAATTTTTACTAATCATAATATTTACTATTACAGATAGATAGTATTACTGAAATAAAAGAATGGCAAATTTTCTATTTTGTGACTCAGTGGTTAAGATGCTGGGCTTGTCGGCAGGAAAGGTTGCAGGCTCAAAGGCCTTGAAACGGAGATGAGCACCATCCATTATAGTTGGCTACCACTAGTGGAGTAAATCCACAGGGAGTGCTTTTCCTTTTTAACTTTACTTTTCATTAAACTCTCCATTTGCAAAGATCACTGTTTCAAAGCTAAGTTCAAGTGATAACAGGCAAAGTATTAACATTTTGAAGTATGCAATTACTTCAAACAGTTGACATTTCATTTTCATTTTACTTTTAAAGCTCTTCAACAAACAAAACAAAATTATATGCAAACAGGGAAGTATAGCACCATTGCACAATCACAGATCAGAATTGTTTCCTGACTGCCATCTAGCGTCAAAACACTTTTCTCTTCTTAAATAAAGATGAAACATGAAAGTAAAATATATTCATTTGTTTAGAAATACCCACCCTTCCTCATAAAACTAAACAGCAGTCTTAGAAAGCTACAAACTTTCTTTCCAAATGAATTTCACATTTTTAGTTATAATTTTATTTTTTTTAAAGCCGTTCTTTTAATATTCTTAGCAATTTAATATTTTATGGAAATAGATGCAAAATCCTACAAGCTCAGATTTATATCATTTTAAAAGTCTTTATATAACATGGCAGTTAGGGAGTATGAATGTTTTTTTTTAAATATATATAGGAAAGTTATACAACGCATAATGTTATAACTTATTTGATTAGGACTATATCCCTGTTTTCTTTCAGGAGATCCAAGCAATATTTAATATTTTTCCTTCATTTTTTTTCCTTGTAGCAAAGCTTTGTAGGAGTTTTGGTTGAGAGAGAAGCACTGGCTCTATAAGTATTTTGAAAAATATTTTTGGAAACAAGAAGGGCAAAACCATAGGTCACAATTATTATACTTCCAAAATCAAGCCATATTTCAAACTCTATACCAAACCATATTCTATGAATTTCTGAGATTGTAAAAATAATAACCAGCCGTATTTCATTAACATTCTTTAATAAAAAGTCAGTCCTTAGAAAAATGAATTATTAACATTTCAACAGAAACATGAGACATAAAACATGGGAAGAAACATTAAAATCAGTGACATTTTGGGAAACTATTGTAAAATAGTTAATTTCTATAGAATGAAAGAAATAACTAAACATTGCAAGTTTTGTTTGGAATAATATTTTGCTTATCTAGAGGATTTTTTTAAAAAACTAGTTAATATTTAGTATACTTTGTTCCTAAAAATTAAGATACCACTATTGAAAAGAAGAAAAGTATTACATCAACAAATAATATTAATATGTATAACAGCACAAACAATAATTTTAAACCTTGTGGCAGAGTGTTTAGAATGCAATATTGCAAGGCAGCTTTGCCCACAGATTTGAGTTTGTTCCTGAAGGGGCTCAAGGTTGACTAGTCTTTCATTCTTCCTAGGTCGGTAAAATGAGGAGCCAGATTATTGAGGGGAATATGCTGACATTGTAAAGCACTCAGAGAATGCTATAAGCATATGGAGCAGTATATCAGTCTAAGTGTTTTTACTATTACCAATTTTCTCTGGCTTTAGTATGCTCTATGCTTTTCATACTACATTCCCACTTTGTACACCCTAATTATGTTGAAGCAATACTGGTATTCAATAGAATAGATCAAAAACAATGTCACAACAGTTGACTTTGAAAAATTTGGGTCCATATCCAGTTCACTATTTCAGAAAATACATTATGTATTTATTTTCTTTAGGAACTACAACATATTGATTTATTGGTTAAGTACATTTTTTCTTTTGCACCTCTAAAACATTGAGCTGAGATGCTTCAGCTCCCATTACAATTCCTAATAAAGTATAAAATTGCATTTTGGTTTCTTGATAAAAGAGATGCCAAAATGGGATATGAAAAGTAGTGTGATGTGTCCAAACACTGCTAAAAGTCTCCCAGGACTAAATGTCTTGAAGAGATAATATACGAATTGAGATATTTCTAGACTCGCAGAGTATAAAAATTGTGAGGGGGATGCGGAGATTTGGGCGGGGGGAATTCAGAGGGAAAGAAGTAAATAGGTGGCATGAAAGCCATGTCCTCCCTAGCTAAAGTTAATGTATAGGATATCTATGGGAAGGGGCTACAGACTGCTCATTCAAGCACTTTCCTAATGTTTCCTACCAAATATATGCATAATAAAAGCATACCTAATTTTCAACCAAAGAATGATTCCTGATAAAGAAAAGATTATCAGATCAAATACTAAATTAAATGTTTTATGTAATTTAACTTTAACTTTATTAGAAATCATAATCTGCATTTTGCAATAACTTTACTAAACCTTGAAATGGTGCTTCCGTTCAGATAACCAGTATCTTTTCAAAATAAAATATATAACTTTAATAGCAAGCGAAACCAACCTGGCTTGAAATGTGGTAGTGTGTCAACTCCAGGCCATGATTCTTCATTTGGAGTTCCCAGAACCTGTAAGAAAACAAAGAAATATATATATTCATTTAAATATCAATCAAACATTATAAGTACTTTTGTCACCAATTTATTTATACATTGAAAGAGCCATTATTCCTAATTATTATTGCCTAATTAAAAGGAGCTTGATGCTACTAATTCAAAACTGAAGGGTATAGATGCAAAGTGTAAGTGTATTAAATAACATGATGAATTTCTTAATTCATTTAAACTGAAACTCTGTGCACACAGACAGATTGCCTTAGAGTTTTTATTGAGTTAAATCTACCATGCAATATTTAGTGTGCCCAGCAGATGGAAGCATGCAATTTAATTTAGAAAGTCCTCTACTCTTATAACAACTTATTACTGTACTTTCTCAAGACAACACTGGATTTATGCCTAAATTATTTATTTTCTAAAATGGGAGGATAATCTTATATTTGTTGAAAATACAATAGTATGAGGCATTAAAATTTTCATTGGCAATGTGTTCATGCAGATGCATTAAATTCAGGGTTGCCTTCTTTAGTACTATTAAGAAACCCAATTTTCTGATGAAAAACCTAGTCTCAGTTATATTTTAAAAAGTACTGAGTTGCAAGCTTTCATATACAATAACTTATTTCACCATTCACAAAAAGTACAAATATTTTTTGATGTATAAGACACACACACACACACACAAACAAGTGGTTGAGATCGAACAGGCTGAAAATATGGCACAAGGAGGCCGGAAAAGGGACGTGCAGAGGCAAAAAATGTGGAGGTGGCTGTTGTCAGCAGTGGCAATGGGCAGCAATGGCGGCAATGAATTATGGTGATCCCCATAGCCTGCTACAGCTGACACATGGTATTCCAAGAGGCAGATTGAACCGCCAATCAGCTGCTTGTGCTAAATCAGGCAGTGCTGAAGCTGACCAGCTGTTTGCTGTTTACTGCAAGGAGGCAAATTGCTGGGAGGCAGAGGCAGTTTTTTTTCTTGTTTTACTCCACAAAATTGAGGTGCATTTTATAACCCACAGCATCTTACAGTCCATACAATACGGTAATTACTGGAAGTTAATTTTACACTTTGAAATTATTTTTTAATCTTAATCTTCTAATTACTATTTTACAATTAAAAGGATATATATTTAACATGGACAATAAACATGTAAATATATATGTATCTACATGTCAGACTACTATGTTGATTCCAATTGACTACAGCTTATCAATTGGAATCAACAAAGGTTGTAACTGATTTTGCTAACTGTAATCAGTTCAAATCTACAACAATTTCCTTAGATTTGGTAGATTATTTAGTTTAACACCTACATTTTTGAAGTAACCATTAATTCTTAATTTTAAAAAATATTTTACATAGGTACAACTCCAATTACAATATAGTAATACTTTTAGAGTGAACCACAAAGCAATTAACAGACCATGTGGCAGGTGGGGGAGTGGAGAAGAGGGCGAGGTACGCAGCTATTGCCAGACAATTTCTCCAAGTAAATACTTTACTTTCTAAAAAGATTATTTAAGAATTGGATCCAAAGAAGAAAGCAAAATAAAACTGCAAAGAAAATCCAAGTTGCTCTATTCCACTAACGTCTTCTTATTAAATGATTTACCCAACATACAGTGTATGCATTTTTTTTCAAACATCTAGAAGCAGATCAAATCAATCTTCATCATGAAAGAAAAATTAGCAGATGGGCTTCAAGGTTACGGAATACTTTGAGTGCCACATATTTCTCTAAATTGATTTTTTAAAACAGGAGAAAAGTTTGTATCATTTTTGTAAATTTCACTAACATAAGCCTAAGAGATAATGGTAAAAAGAAGGAGCAAATATGATCAAACAAAGGTAACTCACTGCAGCAAAGTTTGTAAATCATCAATAATTTCTGTCCTCATTACATCTGTAGAATGTAGTCTGCTGGTTGGGAAATGATAGGTCAGAAGAAATGAGAGCTTCAGGCTTCCTAGTTCTTTTGTCTAAAGTCACTCATGTTTATTTGGTGATAGATACCACCTGGGAAAAATCTAATGAGTTGATATCAATATCAATCAGAATAGAGATGGTGGGACCATGGAAGTCTTCTAGTCCAACCCCCTGCTCAAGCAGATACCTATACCATTTCAGAGAGATGACTGCAGAGAGATCTTTCTTTTAAAAACCTCCAATGATGAAGCACTTACAATTTCTGAAGGCAAGTTGTTCTACTGGTTAATTATTCTCACTGTTAGGAAATTTCTCCTCCTTAACCTTCCATGTTGTTTCTCCTTGGTTAGTTTTCATCCATTGTTTCTTGTCTTGCCCTCTGGTGTGCTTTAGAAAATAAGTTGATGCCTCTTCTTTGTGGTAGCCTCTCAAATACTGGAATACTGCTATTGTATCACCTTAGTCCTTCTTTCCGCTAGGCAAGCCAAACCCAAATCCTGCAACCATTCTGCCTATGTTTTTGTTTTCAGACATTTAATCATCTAAATTGCTCTTTTTTTGTAATGTGGTGACCAAAACTGATGCAGTATTCCAGATGTCATCTTACTAAGGGTTTATAAAGCATACTAATATTTCATGTGATCTTGATTCTATGCCTCTATTTATACAACCAAGGATTGTATTAGCTTTTTTTGGCAGCGGCTGCACACTGCTGACTCACGTTTGAATGATCATCCACTAGGACTTCAAGGTCCCTCTCACAGTTACTATTTTTGAGCCAAATTTCACCTAATCTGTATTTATATCTTTTGCCTAGGTGTAAAATCTTGTTTTTCTCCACATTAAATTTCATGTTGTTGGACAAGGCCCATTGTTGAAATCTGTCAAGATCTTTTTGGATCCTGAGCTTGTCTTCTGAGATGTTGGCTATTCCTGCCAGTTTAGTGTCATCTGCAAATTTGTTGAGTTCTCCTTTTTTCCCCTCATCTAAGTCTTTATGAAAATATTGAAGAACACTGGGCCTAAGATGAAACCTTGTGGTACCCCACTGCTTGCTTCCCTCCATATAAATGTATTACCATTAAGAATGATTTATCGAGTACAGTTTGCCAACCAGTTACATATCCATCTAGTGGTGATGTTGTCTATCCCACATTTTTCTAGCTTATCAAGAAATAGGCTGTGATTTACTTTGCCAAATATCTTACTTATTGATAAGGAAATCCCTTACAACCTGAAATTCACTTGAATTTCCAAAGGTGTGAAAGGGTTCTTGATGGCATTATCTGTCACATATGGCTAGATTTTTGCATGCGGTGTCAGCTACTAAAGATTCT
Organism: Thamnophis elegans; assembly: GCF_009769535.1. Taxonomy (NCBI): domain Eukaryota; kingdom Metazoa; phylum Chordata; class Lepidosauria; order Squamata; family Natricidae; genus Thamnophis; species Thamnophis elegans. The sequence goes on from NC_045558.1 coordinate 24,215,063, forward strand.
GAATGAAAAGAATTATCTACTTGGCAGGGTGGTTCAATTGTGAATACAATACTTATTTAACTTAAAAAGGTATGTTTCTACCAGGTGAGTCCCTGAAAATATGCAAATTCTAGCAAAAGGTACCTACACATGCAGCAGATCTATCGGTTTTAAATGTGAAACAGGGTATATCTCTAATATAGCTACGTTATGAAATGCTCAGGTTGAATCCCAGTGAGACTGAATTGCTTTTAGCCTGAAAAAAACTTCAGGTGATTTCTGTTTGTAGTTTTAGGGCCAATTGAACATCATCTAAATAAGATAATCTACCAGTTGGAAACGTTCCTAGACTTTACATTCTGATGTACAGGTAGTCCTTCACTTACAACCATTTCTTTAGTGACACTTCAAAGTTACAACAGCACTGAAAAAAAGTGACTTATGGCCATTTTTCACACTTATGACCATTGTGATATCCCATGGATCATGTGATCAAAATTTCAGTGATTGACAACTGGTTGCAATATATCCCAGGGTCATGTTATCACCTTTGCGACCTTATGACAAGCAAAGCCAGATTCATATAACTGTATTACTCAGATTCATATAATTGTTCATACAGATTCATACAACTGTATTACTCACCTAACTGCAATGATTCCCTTAATAACTGTGGCAATAAAAGTCATAAAATGGGGTAAAACCTGTTAACAATTGTTTTACTTAGCAACAGAAACGTTGGACTCAATTGTGGTTTTAAGTTGAGAACTAGCTGTATCAGCCAGTGAAGTTTAGAAGAGCCGTTGCATGGCTTCCACTAATGTGCCACTTGTGGCCTTTCAGGAATGGGAGGTTCTAGTGATAGTGATTCATGCTTTATCATCTTGCATTTTGTCTACTGAATTTAATTTATATGGAACTATCCTTGAATATGATTCAAAGGTACAATTCTAAAAACATCTTTTTACCTATTGACTTATTAAAACAGGTAATAGCACTGCTTTCCTGTTTGCTTCTCTACCCAATTCAAGCTTCTAATAATTACCTATGAAGCCTATGCCTTACATCTTGATTGTATTCAACAGTGCCTAGTTAAATATGGTCTTCCCACCCTGCACCCTGCATTCTGCTGAGATGTAGTCATGCCACATTAGTCTAGAGCAATGTTTCTTAAAGTATAGTCCCAGACCCCTGGCAATTGCCCAAGACTCTCTTGGGAGTTCATGAAATCTAAATTATTTGCCAAATGATTGAAAAATAATATAATTCCACAATGCACTAGCAGCTGCAATGAGTGAATTTTTAATATGGTAAACATTGATGAATATAATTCGTATAAACAAAAGTTCTTCTGGAATCCTACATAATTTTTAAAAGTAGGAAGTGGTCCTAAAAGAAAAAAAATAAGAAACACTGCTGTAAAGTGTTTAAGTTTAGGATGGCTTTTTTCCTATTAATATTTGACAAAAGATGTCAAACAATATTGGAATAGTAATTAATTGTGTATTTTTAATTATTTATTGCTGCTTGAGAAGTGAAATATATTTTGTATTATAGAATTATATGATATTATTTTACAATTGGTTGGATTGTGATTTTATATTCTGTTATTAGCTGTCCCAAAGTCTTGGGTACAAGTAGCATACAAATTATTGTGTAAGTATAAAAATAAACACCAGCAAACTAAAAAATTTTGCTTGTCTTACTATCACCTCCAGGAACTGCAAACTCCGGTGCCAAGCTTGTACATGTACCGCACCACTTCTCATGCAGCCTGGTTGCAAATAGCTATGGTCTGGGACTCCTGAGTTATACAGTTTCCTATAATGACTTATATAATAAACGTCTTTCTTTGAAAGCTGTAACATCATTTTATATAATGTTATGCTTTGCAGATTTTGTATTGTAAAAATACTTGGTTCTCTCAGACTAAAGAAAGCCAGAAATAAGAAATAATTTAATGGGCGTCTAGTTAGATTCAAATTTAAAACAGAGTGCTAGTTACCAGAATTCTATTTTGAAAAAAGAACAGAAGAATAGAATTCAGAGGTGGTATTCTGCTGGTTCGCCCAGCTTCAGGCAAACCGGTAGCGGCAGTGACAGGAGGCTCCTCCCAGACATCATCAGGGACGCTCTGTGCATGTTCCAAACTGGTTGCGAAGGTAAGAGGAAACGATTACTGATCTTATTGCTCCTTGGCAAAGATCTGCAGGGCTCATTTTTTCCAAATGAAGAACTCACCAGAGACAGTAAGTTTCTTAGAAATCAGCCTCAAAAATCATCCACACACCACCGGTTTGTTAGAGGTGGCTGATAAGTCATCAATTAGGTGGCAGGACTAGCAGTTCGTTTGCAGTGGGGGAAAAAATTATTTCTTTTTTCAAACTACTTTTTTCGAACAATAGTTTATGCCTTCTCCATCTTAAGCATCTTTTTTATTGTTTACCTTTATTGATGCAAAAGAGATTCTTTCTTTACACTGTTCTATTCATTCTTTGAAGAGTTGTGCCATTTTAGAAAAATCATGAATGCTCATTGATGATGAGGAGGAACACCAATGATGAGATAAAATAAGAATGCTTTGAATAACTTTATTTTTATAATCTGTGAATAACACACAAATTTAAAATTTAAAAGCACAATTTTCCCTATTTCTATGAATCTGCCATGCTTATTTGATAATAGGATCTACAACTTATAACTCTGAGGTGCTTGTTGTGAGAAAGTAAAAGCTTCCAACCTTAACTGAACTTGACTGATTAAAATATTTCAGACTTGTAGGTCTGCCACCTAAAGGATTTGGTCTTTGGCCACAAGAGGGAGTCAAATAATATAAAAGAGTGGGAAAGCCAGGTTTGATTAAATAAACTAGGTGAATATCAAATTACAAAGGAGGAAGCCAACTCAGCTGGATGTCATGAGAAGCATTTTAGAGAAATGTTCAAAGAAAATAATTGAAGCAGTGGGACTAAAGCAATGAAACCATGTAAAGAAACTTCTCAAACCACTGGGGGTGTTTCACAAGCAATTGACAAAACTGACTTTTTGAAATACACATTTCAAAAAATGTGTATTTTTGAAATGAGTGTTTATTATGATGTCAATTCAAATAAAATTGTTTTAATGGAACTAAAAGTAGATCTGCAGGTGCGACTTTAAACCATAAGAGAACAAGTTCAGGATCCCCATCCCAAATTTGGATTAAAGATTGACACCATAAATACAATTTGTCTTGAACCTATAGGTTTGAAATAGGTTTAAAAATGTGATGAATTAGTTTTTAGAAATTTTGGAACAGATTGTTGAAATTGAATTTAGAAATTGAATATATTCAATTCCATATGATTTTAATCTAAAATATTTTTTTTACAAAATGATTTGTTTGCATTGCAATTGTAGGGTGTACTAAATGTAGGGTTGTAGTAGTTGTAATTGTAAGGATATTAATTTTTAAGAAATGTTTTGATTTTTAGAATGGATATAAAACTGATATTAGAAACTTTTTATCTAGATTGCTAGCCAAAAAGTGGAAAAGGAAGCAAGGGTATGGGTGTGTGTGTGTGTGTGTGTGTGTGTGTGTGTGTGTGTGTGTGTGTGGTGTTTGTGTCCCTCCCTCTCTCTGTGTTTCTCTCTTTCCCTCAAAGAAAGAGACATGCTGACAGCATTATATATGAAAATTCAGTTAGGATAGATGGAAAGATATCTTATATCTCACAATGGAAAGATAGGGTGGAAAAAACAACAAACCTTGTGGAAATGGTAAAGCCAACTGTTGTGAAAAAGATAACCAAAATAATCCCTTTAGTTTTGTTCCCATTTGGACATTATACTCCATGCAGAAGAGGAAAAAAAATGAAATTTTAGGTTAAGGATTAGTTTAATTTTGGCAACTATATTAATGTCTTGTTATTCAAAATGCAAAACAAAAAGATGAGGCTGTATTTGTATTCTACTGGAAAGAATAGGAAATCCCTGCTTTTTTCTTCCTTTTCTCCTATTTCCTTTGCCCCTTTTTCTGATTTTTATTTTCATTTGTATTTTTGTTACCAAAATATTAATAAAAATTCTTGAAAAAATCATTGAATATACAAAACATTTATATTCCACATGGACAGTGCAAAAGGAAAATGATACAGGCATGAACCATCAATCCCAAAATGATAATGTTCAAAATAAGAATCTTTTTTGAATATAAGAAAACTTTTACAAAATCACAGTCTACAAATGATAAGTTCTTCATTAGAAAAGGAAAAAAATCTCCTTAGTAATTAATGATTTTACAATGAAGAAGATTGTTTTAGTTATTATGTTATAATGTGTTTTACAAATATATATCTCGCACGGTTTTGTTCTAAAACAATTCCCAGTTTTCAATTTTTTATGTAAGAACAGGGAGGTAACAAAATTAAAAGTCACTAAAAAGGTTAGATGAACTTACCAGAAAAATTCTTTCAAGCTGATCTTGAATATCTTTCATTCCTGGAAAAGCAGCAACTCCTTGAATCATTTCCACAAAAATGCAACCAACTCCCCTAAAAAACAAGAAGTATAAAATAAATTACAGGGCAAAAAAATCTGCATGAACCCTAGTACACACCCTGCAGATAGTTTTATTGAATTCTTGACTATGAGTAAATATGAGAAAAATGATGGTTATTGCCTATGAAAAACTCAAACATGCCTTTTTACAAAACAGCTTCCAATATAGCATTGAAAACTATTCTTTTTGTTCACAAAATTATATTTGCTAGAAAAATAAGAAACTTCCTCTGAATGTTTCCATAAGAATTATTTGAAAAAATATTTGGGGTACATGTGAGACTGAGTACACTAGTATCAGAAGAGATAGAATAAAGAAAAACCCCATAACCATTGCATTTTATTGATACTAGACCTCTCACATTTTATTTATTTGTATATGTATATAGAAACTCAATTGAACTTTGTGGAAGCCCCTCACTCAAAACAAACCCTTGTTCAAATAGGATGAGCTATCGGCTAAGACAACCATATATGAACCAGGATAAAACTATGAACAAATATTTCTCTAAATCATGGAAGCAAAGTGATTGTTTAATTTTGATTGCAGACACTTGCTTTTTTTTTTTCTAACAGAGTATAGCATTCCATGGCATAGACATTAATATCTTGTACAGAAACCTAGTATTGGAATAAAAAACATGAGGGCAATCTGGATGAGACATCTGTCATTCCATTGATCGCCAGGATTTGATTAGGCTGATCTGGCTGGTTAGGTAGATCTCCACTTCCTTCTTCATCACTCCATGTGCATCCATCCTGAAGCTGCGTGCTCGGTGGAAAAGGACGACCATCCCAGAAAGAAGTGTACCAATCTTCAGTCAAGGACATAGGAATAAAAAAGTAACTTTAACCAAATATTTGCATGCAGTTTCATGGAAGTTATATATACATGTACAGGCATGAAAAAAAACATGGTTGCTAGCATATAAATATTGTTTTTTAAAAAAATCTTAGATTGCAACTACAAATTTAAGAGATAAACTTGTGTGTCATTCTCGTTTCTAAAATGCAGTACAAATCACACTATTAGAAATCATCATGAAATGAAGTGATTGGGTGCTTAAAGAACAAAGAAGACAATATATGTATACCATCTTGAATGTATACATAATGAATGTTTTCCATACCATATTGAGGCTTCTTTGAGTTTCTTATGACAATTTATGTAGAGTATTTAATTCACAATCCATCAGTAATCAGCTTCAGCAATATTTTTGTATAAAATTCAGCTTAATATGGAAGTCATTAAGTCATAACCAATATTTCTATGAAAACTATTTATGTAAATGCACAATAACAACTTTAATATAATCAAAATAATTTTGCAGTAACTCACCACTTTTTGGTATAGGAATGCTTCCCCTACCCAATTTAATTTAGTGGTTAAGGTCTAGGCTAGAAACTAGTAGAATGTGAGTTCTAGTCCCACTTTAATCATAAAAACCAGTGGGACGATTTTGGACACTCTTTCTTAGCTCAATCCACCTCACAGGATTGTTGTGGGGAAAATAAGAAAAGGAAGGATATTTAGGTATGTTCAACCACCTTGAATAATTTGCAAAAATAACAAAAGTAGGATATCAATAAATCATTAATTAAATATCTCGGTATCTCAGCTACTTATAAAGTAATAAATAGGAGATGAAAATGTAATAAATAAATAAACCTCATGCTAAGAGGTCTGAATATATAGAATTAATATTTTGTTTCCAAAGAAGAAAACACTCCCTGTGTACTACTTATTCGAAAGTCTGGTAATAAAATAATGGAAAACTGTGCCCTTGGAATCATTAGGAAAGTGGATTAATCCTCCTGATTCTTTGGCTGGACTGTAAAATACATTTATGTTTGATTGGGAAAAACTACTGTCAATCACCCCAAAAGACCTTTCATTTATGGCCGACAATTTAATGTTGAAATTAGTATTCAATAGGGAGAGGAGAAAGGAACAAAAAATATAGCCGACTAATATGCAAGCAAAAGACCCCAACATCCTCAATTCATTCTCTTTGCAATGCACTCTGAATGTATTCCAAAATAATAATGAAACAAGTAACATTTATTACTTTAATAAGTTGAACTGACTTCATTAATTTTGTGTGGAATTATGTGTGTAGAATTGATAGAAAAGGATATTTCTAGTTTAGATTGAACTGAGGGGTCATTAGTGCTCAGAAAGCAGCTTTGGCTGTTTTCCTGCACACATTTCATTACCAAACTAAATAATATCATCAGTCCTAGAAGGGAATGGGGCTTGATTTCAATTTATATACTAGTGGTTTACTCTGTTAATGTTGGTGGGAATGATCTGTTAATGTTGGTGGAAGTTGGTGGTTGTTTGGGCTATTGTTAACTTCTCTGCCTCTCTCAGTAAACAACATTCCAATCAAAGAACTACCATGATCACTTCCACAAACACTGACAGGACACATATAGCTGTGACATTAATATTTATTTCTGATTTTGTTTTTCAAAACTATCTTTCAACATTTCCAGAATTAGAATATTTTGCACCATTCTATGACTGTTAATCAAATTTAAATATGTCTCTTTTCACTGAAGTCTTTAATTCATTGTAGTGTTCCAATTTTTAAACTCTTATCTTACTATTTTTAAAACAAAAGCATTTCCCACAAGAAGGATTATACTCACCAGATGTAAATTTTCAGAGGCTTCAGAGGCAGTGCAAGAGAGCGTGCCCTTTCACTTAACTCCCAGAGAGTCTGGAGGCCATGCGAGAGTACACTATGTTGTCACATAGCCTCTGGAACCTCGTAAAATCACATGAGATTTGGGATATGCTTTCATGTGGTTTCATAAGCCATGCAAGAAAGGGGTATGCTTTCACATGGCCTCTGGACAAACATGTTGATTACAACTGTGGTCATTATATGAGGACTGCCTGAATAATTAGTGGTGCTCCTATCACCACTAACTATAGGCCATCTCAAAGGCTGATGGGAAATTCACTATAGAAAACAATGGGAAGCAACATCACTGCAGAAAACTACCCATTATTCAGGTTTCAGGTTAATCATGGTCTCAAAGAAACAACAAATACTCTATGAAGGGTATTGATTATGGAAAATAGTCAAAGTGCTGCCTTTCTCTTTAACATCCTAGTGATCTTCCACCTCTAAAGTATGAAAGGAATGAAACAAAAATGTAAAGTAGGAGGGATACATCAGTGAGTTTAAAGTAGCCTATATGAAAGATATATCAAGACCCAAATGGGATCACTGCTTTTGCTTAGATAGCAGAGGACTGTAAAAAAGAAGAAAAGGTAGTTCAAACCAAATTCCAGGACCTCTGGCAGCTTCTAGTTTTATATTCTTCTTTGCTGTGTGAAATAAAAAGGGAAAAGCAACAATGAAATCCTAATCATCCCATGTTGCTTAATTTAGGGTCTTTCTCCTCTTTCACATTACCACAGCACAAAAGCTAGGAAAGAAAATAAATAGAAATAGAAAAAATATATTTAAGCTTCAGGATTATTTTGTTGACATTACATGGATTTATACTTATAATCATATTAAATAAGGATTCTAACCATCCTAAAGGAAAAAAGTACTAAAATAATAAACTGGAGCAGATTTCTAACATATTAGAAATCACTTAGTTACATGGTGATACTAGGACTAGTATACTATAATATATTCCACAATGATTCCCACTGCTTGTTTTTACTACTACTAATGCCATGGATAGCTTCATTATTATTCTTAAATAGCTAGTGGCTATTTACACAGAAAGCTGGAGAATATTAATACTGAATATGAATCATTAGCTTTTGGTTACTTTCCAATGCCATACAGTGACAAATGGAGTATATAAATAGCTTACAGCCATTGCCACCTGCTTCCCACGATTGTCCTGTGGTTAGATTTGTATTTCTTTGCCTTTAAAAAAAATTTCTTAACAACTATAGCAACCACAAACTATAATTTCCAGATGAAGGTTTTATGACTGACAAATTATGAAAATTAAGGGATAGGTTGCATAGGTATATAGATGTGCAAATAATATCCATGAATATATTTTATTATTATATACTCTATTATATATTATAGGGCATATAATTATATATTATATATATATACTTTATTATCATATACTCTATTAAATTCTCTATTTATATTTCCACACAAATGTGTAATGTTGTTATACATTACACATCTATTCCTCTATTACAGAAGAATCAAAGATAAATGTAATGTATAAGTAACCACAATTAAAAATATTATTTTCTTCAGTATTAATTTCTCAGTACAATTTCCCTTTATTATGTTGTTACTAGTGCTTATTCAGGTATATAGGCTTTCTATTATAATTTTAAATAAATATAGAATTTCTATAATATAAACACGGATAAAGGTAACGTGAGAGACATTGCATTGTTATCTATATAATACTAAAATTATTGTATCTTTTGTAACCTTTAACCGGGTGAAACAATGGATTATAGTTTTGAAACAAGATACCTCAAATGGGCTAAAGAACAGAATGGTAGTTCCTAATATTCCTATGGGAATGAAATTTGTGAAAGTTGTGGTCACTTTAGCACCACTATGCTGCCACAATCAAATTATTTCAATGCTTCCTGAGAGTTTCCCATAAAATCAATAGGAAAACCAGCAGGAAGAATAAACTCAACTGTGATTAGTGATGTTCCGTATCAGGTTCAAACAAATACAGGGAGCTGATAGGGAGCATAGGCAATGGGGAAGCCAGCAGGATTGCTCACTAGATCTTATGCTTCAGCCACTCAGTCATACTCTCCTGAACCTGAACTAAGGGTGAATTCCCATGCACCCTCCCTAACCTAACACTTTCATACTTCTGCACACCTCTTCCCAACATATGCCCTCCCTGACCCACACACATTCTAAACTTCTTCTTCAACTTTTGGTACTTCTTCTGCACCCTTCCCAACCATTGCTCCAAAATCTATGCCCTCATTAGGGAAGATATGAGTAGTGTACAAAAGGCACCATGTAGTTCAGGAGAGTGCACGAAGATGCAAGGAGATGCACAAGAGGTACTACATAGATCAAGAATATACCAGAACGCAAAGGGTGCAGATTGGGGATGGTACATGGGGAGCACATGACAGATGTTGTGCATTTATATGGAGGAGTGCATGGGTTGCTGATGGCTGAACATTAGGTAAGAAAATACTTCTGAACAATAAGTCTATCATGGATTATCTAGTTTAAATAAGTATGCTTTGATAACTTGCAATAAAATAAAAAATAAAGGAAATGATCCAAAGAAAAGGTTAATTTTAAGGAGAAACCTAAATTGAATTAAGTAATTTCAGGAAAATGCCAAATAAGTTTGGATAGTTGAAGCAGTGATGCTGCTTAAATAAATGTTACAATACAGAATACATCTATAACCCCTATAACAGTGGTTATAAAGCAGTATTTGAAGACAAACTCTGCCCACAGCCCGGAGTTTGATTCTGATTCAGCGTCGCATCCTTCCAAGGTCATTAAAATGGGGAACCAGATTGTTGGGGCAATATGCTGACACTGTCAATTGCACAGAAAGTGCTTTAAAACACTATGGAATGCTATATGTCTAGAAATAAACAAAGGATGAGAAAAACAATAATCGATTCTAAGATGAAAGGAAAATTATTCTGTCAAAAGAGCCTTAACTGATGGGAGGCTTTAAAATTGTTCTGAATGGTCAGAAAGGTATTTTTTGACAATATTCTGACAGAAAAAATAGAAAATTTAACTGGGAGCATTTTTGAGATAATGGCAGTAAAAAAAAGTACAATCTAAAACAGACCATCCATAACCAAAATCAAGAGTTGAACAAAAAAAAAGGCAGCCCAATTCTACCTCCAAATAGTCTAAATAAATTTGTGTAATGGCTTTTTGAAAAATAACTATGGAGGCAAATTTCAAGTGAGGTTATATAACTCCATAATCTTGGAGCTATCTCTAAGATGGCAATAAAATAGCAGAATATAAATTTAATACATATATAAATTGGACTTATAAATTTGGCAGCCCATGTAATTACTGCAGCACCAGTGTTTTGGTGCTAAATCAGGTATCACCATCCAGCAGCTATCTTCTGAACCAAATGCAGGTTCAGGCAAACTTCAAAGGCAGCCCTTTGAAAAGTCTGCTATAGTTGTCTAATAGTATGAAAATGAATCACTGTCCTAAGGACTGTATTATATGGTCCCCCCCTCCCCCCAATTCAACTATACCTGATTATTGGAAACTGCCTAGAAAGGTCCCTGCTATTTTGCTATAGTATAATACAGAAAATAATGCTGTTTCTGCATGATAAAGGTTTGAAGGTTTTATTCGACTTGTATGCCGCCCTATTCCCAAGGGACAGTAGGCAGTAAGGTGGACAGTTTTCCATAAGCATAGAGCTATGTTTTCTATTTTTTGGAATAGATTCAGCTGAAATTCAGTTGAATATTGTGTAAAGCATTTAAATGCTGTTATCAGATGTACCCAACAATTACATATATCTACTGTAACTATTTGATTTGTTTGCTCCAGATTACAGCTTGAAATTGTTCAATGTTTTTCAGAAAGTGAATTATAATTTTGGTGGATTCATATATTTGATAGATGTAATCAGTAATGGCTCATTTTTCACCTGGAACAAAAGCATTTTTCCTGAAAGGTCCTCTATATCTTTTTGACTTTTGAATTAGAAGACCTACATAATGAGACTTCAATATTTCATGATTATTAGTAAAGATATTATTTTTGTGTGCTCTGCCTATGATTAATTTCACCTTGGAAACAGTCATATGTATTACCAAGAAAATATGTCCTTGATTGTGTTGGTAATCTCCTTTAGAATGAATTTCATTTTAGAAATCTCATAACATTAAAATATCTCTATAAATGTTTCAAACCTAAGAGTATATTTCTGTCAAAATTATCTTTGAATTTATCTGATCAAAAACTGGTAGACATGAAAGCAGGAGCCAATGTCTCAACGATATGGACGTGCGGTCTCGATGCTGCTGCCGATACTTTTGCCGCTGGATGGTCCAATCGGACCTAAACTGTCCCGTAAAGACGGTGAACAGGAAGAATACATCTTGCTGATCTCAGGGACACCGCAAAGTCCCTGATCGAGCCAAGAGAAGTTCTTCAAACCGGCGACAAAAAGCCCAGCCCCAGGCTGATGAAGTGTGTCCATCTGGTGAGGAAACTTTACTATTTTGGAAAAGATTCCCCCCAATTTTTAAAAAAAGTTAAATTAAATCCAAAAGCAGAAGAATTGTTAAAATAATCAATATTATATAAAATCATAACCTATCTTGCAAGGTGTTAAGTATATCTACTTTTGGAGATTAGACTTGAGTAGCAGAAGGTAGTAAGGAATGTGCCATTGAATAGTCACACTATCGATCACAGCTGTCAAAGTTAAAACAAGGATAACTTTACTTGCGTTAACAAAAATAAAGCAGGATAAACATTCTCCAAAACAAGCGATAAGTAGTCTTGAATTATATACACAGTCTATGATACAACACGATGGTTTACAGATGCTCAACTCATGATTCATCATGTAGACAGGTAACTAACATAGAGAGTAGCCACCATCCAATATACAGTATTCAACTCCAATAACAAGCACATACAGGAACAACCAGGAACAAACAGTAGTAGTTCCTACTCCCTCTTATGCCTGATTAAAGCAACAGCCTGTGCACACGCACACACTTCCAGCCCCTCTGCCTCTTCCCTCTTCCTGGATTCACTCAGACATTTTGAAAACTCATAGCCTGTGCATACGCACACACTCTTCCACTCTTTTAAAAACATCTGAGTGAATCCAGGAAGAGGGAAGAGGCAGAGGGGCTGGAAGTGTGTACATGTACACAGGCTGTGAGTTTTAAAAACGTCTGAGTGAATCCAGGAAGAGAGAAGAGGCAGAGGGGTTGGAAGAGTGTGTGCAAGTAATGTCAAAGACCGGCAAGGACAGCCATATTTCCTCTGTAAGTAGCTGTTTTATTGTTTTGTATACTTATTGTGTACTTGTTTTGTGTACCCAGTCACATGACTGCCAAGCCACTCCCACTCAGTCACATGACCACCAAGTCACTCTCACAAAATAGGCCACACCTACAGAATAGCTTCTAAAAAAATTTGAACCCCACCACTGGTATGTAACTATAGAATAAGTATATAAACTATTTTATATACATATACTATATACCATGATGACTAACCTTTTTCCTGTTCGTGCCAAAAGTATGTGCGCACGCGCACACCAACACTCCTGTGTGCCAGCACCCATAATACAATGTGTGGCCACTGCGCATGCGCAAACCTATCACTAATCTTTCCCCATGTGCATACACACACCTACCACGCATGCTTCCTTCCCCCCTGTTTTGGACCAACCTTTGCCAGCACAAATGGCCTGCTTTTGCAAAGGCGGCAGCAGTTCCTCCTCCTGCCAGCCTCGCACTTCAGGCAGCGTCTGTCCGTCCAGCCAGCCATGCCAGCTGGCAAGACTGCAGAGGAGCTAGCCACCCAGCCTGCTGCTGGCATGCCGTCCTTACAGAAATACAGTCCACCCCTCTCAGGGACTGCAAGCTGGCTTGTCCTGCAGGGCCAGTGAAGAAAGCAGTGTCCCAAGTAATGGCGCGTTGGTTTGCAATCTCAGAGCAGCTTGAGCCGAGCTCGAGCGCGTCATCACCACATGCACAGTACCACACCATGCACCCTAGTTTGCAATTTCAGCCCTGAAAATCCCTTAAATTTGCCATGCTGGACGCTGTCCAAAGTGAGGCTGGCAGGAGGAGGAGGAGCCAGTCGGTTGCGTCTGCCTCCCTCCCTGCCTCCCCGTGCGCCCGAGCAGCCCTTTCATCTGCAGATATTGCTGCTGCTACTGCTATTCTGGGGCCTTGCTTCCCTCCCCCCCAAATCACTTCAGACTCACTCCAAATTAGGCAGAGGGAGGGGAATGATAAAGAAAAGGTGGCGGCTGTGCGCACAAGGATTCCTAATGCCTCCTTTTCTTTCTCCGGCATTCCTCCTCTGCAGTTCTGCTGCTCCAGAAGGGAAGCTGCAGCAGCAGAGGGAAAGGCGAGCGTGACTGGCCAGCTCGGGCGCTCAAGGGAACAAGGAAGCACTTGCTGCCTGGGTGGCCAGCTGCCACTTCCACTGCTCATTCCCCTAGCCATGTTGGACTTTGAAGAGTTCGAGTGGCAGCTAAATGAAAACAAACATTGTAACAGACTGATATATGAAAGTTGATAATAAAAAAATTAGCTAATTTTAGTAATTAGTGATTAGTAATTTAGTAATTTCTAGAGTGCTATGTTAAATAAACAATTGATAAGGATAATAAGGTACAACATGTGTTGGTTTGATGAGAGGAAATTTGATATAATTAGCGAATGAATTTTTGTTAATAAATAATATCTATAACAATAACAATGAAATGACAAGGGATATAGTGAAATATGTATGTATGTGTGTGTGTGTGTGTGCGTTTGTGTGTGTACTGGTTTAATAAAAGAAATTGGGATATAAATTGTAAACAGCGATTTAGAAAGGAGGATTAGAAACCTTGTTATCAAACATAATTAATTTTTACTTAGAACATGCTATAAAGGGGTAATGTATTAGATGATATTAGAAATAATTAATGAAATGCTACGATGTGCTTGTGTTTTTTTTAATTTTGGACTATTTCATGCAAAAGGATGTTAAAACAACCACAGTCAAATGAGAAGCGTGGTATGTTGATAGTAAGATATATAAAGATTTTTGATTTAAAATACATGTGATTTGAATTATAAGCAATGATTAGTGATTAGTAATTTAGTAATCTTTAGAGTGATATGTTAAATAAATAATTGATAATGATAACAAGGTACACACATGTGTTGGTTTGAAGAGAAGTAACCTGATATAATTAGCGAATGAATTTCTATTAATAAATAACAATTATAATAACAAAATGACAAGGGATGTACTTAACAAACCACACACACACACACGTGTGTGTGTGTGTGTGTGTGTGTGTGTGTGTGTGTGTACTGGCTCAATAAAAGATATTGGGATACAAATAGTAAACAGCGACTTGGAAAAGAGGATTAGAAACTTTGTTATCAATTATAATTAATTCTTACTTAGAACATGTTATAAAGGTGTAATATTATTGGATGATATTAGAAATAATTAATGAAATGTCATTATGTGGTTGTGTTTTTCAATTTTGGATTATTTTATGCAAAAGGATTATAGTCAAATGAGAATTGTGGGTAGTAAGATATATAAAGATTTTTGATTTAAAATATACAAAGTGATATGAATTATAAGTAATGACTGTGGAAGAGATGCATGAAAGTTATATGTAACCAATCGACACACTTCTACAATATGTAACGAAATATGATTTTATTTTATTTTTTTGTGTTGTGTTTGTCTGTCTAACCAAAAATTAAAAAAAATATTTTCAAAAAGAAAAACTGCTAGTCATTTTTAGTCCGAATGAATGACTACATTCAATTAATATGTACATACCATTTTCACTATCTTAAAAGAAAATCAATGATATGAAATTACATTTTCATGACCACAAAAACAGAACATTCCCAGAACAACAATCTTAAGAGAAATGTTGTCTGTTAATATTAGAACCATATTTTTGGACATAACTTTAGCATAATGCAGGAACTTTAGGAATCCAAACAAAAACAAAAAACAAATGAACATAGAATTTCTACTCAAGTTAAGCTTATCACCCAAATTTTCTCTTCAGTTATGCTACAGTAAACAGAAATATGTTTATCTACAAAGAAAGTAGATAAACTTAGTCACATAGGTAATGTTGGATTCAAACTCCCTTGCTTTTTGCTGTTGGACCCCAGAAACAAATCAATTTTTTTACAATTTGCTATAGAAGGCTGACTGCAATATCATGCATAGTAATTTTCAAGCACAGATGGTAAAGAAAAATGTGTTTATTCTAATTAAACAACATGAAAATTGATTTCAGAAAATGAAAATGAAACAGTAACATTCTACTTCCATGCCGATTAGTGTAATTTACCCTCACCCTCTTCTCCTCCCTTGGCAATACAAAGAAAGTGAATATGGAAGCAGAATGCAGTCTTTTATTTCTGTTTGATAATAGATACAGTGAAGAAAGGGGAAAAAATCCTTTCAAATCTAGCACTCTTGATTTCCTAAAATTTGGTTGGTGAAAAAATATATAACAACAGCTATTTTGTTCCACTGTACTTACTACCAGGAGCCTGGATGCTTGGAACTTAGCAGAAATGTTAATTGCCCCATCTTCAAAACATTGCTTCTACATTTTAAAAGCTGAAGATAAAACCATCAGTAGTTATACAATTTCTTCCATGTACAGACTGAGTAGTTGTAAAAATTTTCCAAGGAAACCTACATTTTAAAATTTGATAAACAAAAGCCTTCAAGACACTCTAAAGCAGTACAATGAAAGTGGTGAAGCTTTTTCTGTTAATAAGTGACACTGTTCTAGTCTCCTTCCATCTGATCTGGCAAGTGAAGTTCAGCCCCCAAGGCTGATTGAGCCTCAATAGGTGCTGCTTAGAGAATGCCATTCCAATGTCCTATTATTGTGATTGGTGTTATATATGATTCTTCCTTTACTTAAAGGAAGAAAAAATAATCCCCAAATGGAAAATCGTTTAAATGAAAACTGGAACGATTTTATCAAATGCTTAGATGGCAGTAAATAAAATCCACAAAAAGCTTGATAGGTTTGAGAAATGGGCTAAAATAACTGAATGAAATTAAACAGTCAGACAATTTGTTCCCTTTCAATCTTCTTTCAGTAGAAATTACAAAAGCACTACACAAATAAAGAGCATCATATTGATTACTGTTCACTGAATTCATTGTCCCATTGGGTTTCTAGATAGGTATCCAGAAACTACCATCATAACTTGTAAAATATAAAACTTGACTAAATAATATGTCCATGATATATGGTTTCTGTAAAAGTGATGCATTCTTACCACATATCGAGGCAAGTGGAATATTCTGTTGAGCCTAAGAGAACATCTGGAGGTCGATACCATAGGGTTACCACTTCATTAGAGTATGTGTGACTAGGGACAGATTTAGCTCTTGCAAGACCTAAGGAATAATGCAAATACAACAATAGAAAGATTATAAAATAACTGATGTGCCTTTAATAATCATGCTCACAACACTGCTTGAAAGACATGTTTTGATAACTGTATGTTATTTTAATCAAAGAAAACTAATATTCATTTCTATCATTCAATCATTGTAAAACATAATGAAAACTCATAATAGAGATTGCAACAATAAGATTTGTCATCATTACCATCTTTTTAAAAGATCTGGTGTCCATAATTAAACAGAAGACAGAAAATATAATAGATATCATTTAGAAACTGCTAAAGATAACTATTAAATATAATCATGCAGATATATCCCTAAGAGTCAGCATCTAAAATAAAGAATATAACCAAAACAACAAGAAAAATATTATATTTTATCTATTTTACACTAGAATCATTTCAAGCTTCAGGCATAAATTATATTGGAACTTAAAGTATGATTTTTTTTTAATTTTCTCTACTATTTTAACATTTAATCCATATAATGTATTATTCTTCGAAGTTCATAAGATAGGTATCTAGAACTGTCTTGACAGGTAAAGATATGTGGAACATCAAAAATTAAAATATTTATATTTTCTTCTTAAATTTCTTCTTCTTAAATCTCACTGCAGGTTGATGCAAATGGGAACTCATGAATAAATGATTAAAACTGTGGAGAGGTGAGTGTAGAGGTAGTGGAAAGAATTGTGGGAAGTAGTAGAATTGCCTTTACTGATGTATGCCATTCAACAAATCAAGCAGGCATTATGCTTTGTTATATAGAATACTGAACTACTATATGGCAACTATGCTATCATTTTTAAAATTTTGTTTCCTAAAATAACCAGAATAGCTGAATAAAGTTAATGTATTATTAAAGTGTGCTTGACTAGTCATATTTCTTTTAAAATGACCATTATTAAATGAAAACATATTTTGGTAATTTGGCAAAAAACATAGAAATAGAGATTTAGAGATTTAGAGATTTATTAATATTTGTAGGCCGCCCTTTTCCCTGAGGGGACTCAGGGCGGCTCACATAAAATAGGGGAAGGGGAGATACAGACATTAAGATAAGACATATAATAAAATAATAAACAACATACATTCATCATTCGGGAGGGGAATTATCCTTGTCCCCAGGCCTGACGGGCGAGCCAGTTCTTCAAGGCTGTGCGGAAGGCCTGGACGGTGGCGAGGGTGCGAATCTCTACGGGGAGCTCGTTCCAAAGGGTCGGGGCTACTACTGAGAAGGCCCTCCTCCTTGTAGTTGCCAGCCGACACTGGCTGGCCGATGGTATACGGAGGAGGCCTAATCTATGTGATCTTATTGGTCGCAGGGATGTAATTGGCAGAAGGCGGTCTCTCAAGTATCCAGATCCACTGCCATGTAGGGCTTTATGGGTGACTAATAGCACCTTGAAGCGCATCCGGAGATCGACAGGTAGCCAGCGCAGCTCGCGGAGGATAGGTGTTATGCGGGTGAACCGAGGTGCACCCACAATCACTCGCGCGGCCGCATTCTGTACTAGCTGAAGTCGCCGGATGCTCTTCAAGGGCAGCCCCATGTAGAGCACGTTGCAGTATTCCAGCCTAGAGGTCACAAGGGCCCGGGTGACTGTTGTGAGAGCCTCCCGATTCAGGTAGGGTCGCAACTGGCGCACCAGGCGAACCTGGGCGAATGCCCCCCTGGTCACAGCCATTAAATGGTGGTCAAACGATAGCTGTGAGTCCAGGAGGACTCCCAAGTTGCTTGGGAATAAAGCTGCTATGTCTGAATACTAGTACCGTGATTCCCCCAAAATAAGGACTTGACCTTATTTTCAGGGAAGTCGTCTTATTTTTCAGGTGCAGGAGGCGGCAAGCATGATCACCTCATGGCTGCTGCTGTGTTGCAATATTTTTAGGGAGGGCTTATTTTGGGGGAAAAGCATATTTTAGCGCATACGCTCTAAAGCCCAATTGGATTTATTATCTGGGGAAATGTTATTTTGGGGGAAACAGGATACTACCATTAGCAATTTGAGAAAGATTATATTTCTTCCAAAAATTGCTCACAAAAGCAAGTATAACTTTGAATTTACTGCTGTTTTTAAAAGATCATTTGAAGAAATGCACAATTATAACATATTTTTATTGTGGCTGTAGCCTGCAAAAGCTACTGCATCAGACACAAAATATACACCCAGAAGAAAGATACTCTATCATATTCTGAAAGTTCAGAATCAGAGTAATCCGAGTCTTCCCTTCCCTCTCCATTAGAGATGAAGAAAATATGTTGGGTGTTTTTTTTTTAGAAGGGCTAGGAATCAGAAGAAATTAATGCTACTTGTACAGCCATTGAATTTTTAAGACGAGGGAAAGTGCAGAGAATTGAAGAATAATCCAGATAATCACCACTATGAACATCCAGCATTTTATATATAGGGCTTCAATCTCCATTAGACAATCCTAAACCTTATTTTGTAAGTATGTGAAATTTAGGATATAGTATGATAATTTGCACACAGTATTTTATTTTTTATTTTTTTGGGAGGGTATTAGAAAATAGGTTGAATTCTTCAAATTTGTTGACCATTCTGTTATTCTCCAGATTTCCTGGCCTGATTAGAACTTTTACTTCTGTTGTTTGCTATGTTTCTATGAGTATTACATCGGTTCCTGTACTCTTCTGACTAAGTAATGAC
Source organism: Thamnophis elegans (assembly GCF_009769535.1). Taxonomy (NCBI): domain Eukaryota; kingdom Metazoa; phylum Chordata; class Lepidosauria; order Squamata; family Natricidae; genus Thamnophis; species Thamnophis elegans. The sequence continues at coordinate 24,234,398 of NC_045558.1, forward strand.
TGGAATGCTGTTCTAACTTTAATACCAGAGATTCTTATAAATAGGAAAAAAATTTGTAAGGTACGGTAAGATGTACAGTATTTCCATATCTCATTTAATTTTTGTTTGATTTCTTTGAAATTAAACCTGTCTATTGGTGTTTTTTAACATATCAGTTGAAGCTTGGAATCTCATTTTCATTTCAGAATTTTTTTTTGAAAGATTTTTTTTCGCCAGGCTTATTTTTCTATCTTCTATGTTTTGACATATGGTATTGTAATACTTCTTCTTGTCTCTTCCAACTTCTCTCTTAAATTCTTTTTTAAGTTCCTTTTTGACATTTTTGTCCTTGGCTTTGGCTTCTTTAATGTCCTTGACATTTTCCAAAATTTGTTCTGTCATCTTATTGTATTCTTCTGTTTGACAGTCATTGATTGCATTCTATTGGTTAAGACTAAAGGCTAGACCCAGGAAAGTGAGTTCCAGTCTTGCTTTAGATATAAAAATTCACTTTGGGCTAATCACACACTCAGGCTGAACTTACAGGGTTGTGGTTGTAGGAAAAATAGGAAGAAGGAGTATTAGGTATGTTTACCATGTAGAATTATAAAAATAATAAAGGCATCTTTTAAAAATTGTTCTTGCTATACCAGTGGTGAGTTGCAGGCGTGTACCGAAGCCAGCCCGGAGCACTGGATACCCTTCCGGTACAGTGCTCCCGAGGGCCCACCCACCCGCCCAAGCTCCTTACCTGTGTTTTAAAGCTTCTGTGCTACCGCGCACGTGCATGGCGTGTACACTGCCTGCGTGATGCTCCACGGAGCAGCTGGAGCGTCATGGATGCACTAAGAAGCATGCACACATTGTATGTGTGTGCGCGCACTGCGGGCGTCCATGAAGACGCCACCGGCCCCGTTCCAACTGTACCGGTTGCAACAGGATTTGAAACCCACCACTGCCCAGCAATATAAGGAACACCATTCTTTCTTAGCTTTTCATGTCCTAAGTAATAAATAATGTGATTTTTCCATCTGAAATGTCCATCTCAGGCCCATTTCTAATTTTATGATACCCAAGATGTCATTTCTAAATTTCATTTATTTATTCTTTTACTGTGTTGATCTTCCCCATGTTCATGCTTCTTATGCTCCCTGTCCCCTGTGTTTCAGTTTCAGATTTTTTCCCCTACATGGCAATACCACCAATTAAACTTTCGAAAAACCTTAACTCAACCATATCATTAGCACACCGAAAAATCCTCAGCTTTTCTCAGTAGCATGTGCCATCTGATCTGAGAGGTTCATCATCTGGTATTATATTATAAATCATCCCATATTTTCTTTTTATGTAATTTTCTCAGTATAAGTCCAGAAATAGGTTATTGCTTAGCTGGACATCTGGGAAGATGATCAGGGGCTGAGTGACCCTTATGGGGATATATAGTATACTCTTGGCATGCAAATCCAAAGTTCTTTATTCATTCTTTCTAGGAAATCACCATGAGGAGAGAACACAGCAGGATTTGAAGATGGCAAATATCATTAAATTTTATAATGTAATTATTAAATACTAAATTGTAATATTTCCCCATCTAGCACGGAGACTATTTGTAGAAGGCAGTAGCATTTTGAGGACTGCCTAATTCGCTGAATCTTCTTTTCAAATCTTCTTTTTAAGTTGTCAACAATAGCATTGTTGCTTGAGTAATTCTACAATTTGTTTTTTACCAATTTACTTATATTTTATTATCTCAAATTTTAAATAAATATTTTAAATAAAGTTAATTTTATTTATCTCTTATGAGATTATTCTGCCTTCCAATGACAGGATCAAGAGTTACATTATCTAGTTGTCTGCACCTATTCTATTTGGATGCAGAAATTATTACTTCTTTTTTCCCTGCATTTGAAACTTGGCAATGTAAGTTGCAAGATCCCTAATCCTGTCCCATACAGATGTTGGGAAAGACATTTAGATGATGTGCCCTTATATGGTATCTACCATTGGTAGGATCTACTGAGACTATAGTCCAAAGCAGAAAATGAAGTTGGGACTGAAGAGCTATCAGTCTTTTATTTTCAATCAACGTGAGCTCAGCTATTCCACTGCAGTTTTTAAACTATGTTTTAAAATTATTCAATATCTTATTTTTCAATTAGCATACTTAGAAAAATATGGAACAATATCATAGTAGCAATTATAAGCACTGTCCTTAAATAATTTCATTATTAAAAAAATATATGCCTTAAAAATTATGAAATTAGCTCTAAAGCAATGCAGATTTTTAAATATTAGTGTTTTTTCTCTAGTCTTATTAAAGAGAACTAATTTGATGTAGATTGGAAAACTGTGAGTTTTAGTCCTGTCTTACACATAAAGCCAGCTGGGTGCCTTTGGGCCAGTTACTGTACTCTCAAGCTTAGGAAGCAGGCAATCTAGCATCTTCTCAAGAAATCTTCAAAAATTTGTTCAAGCAGTTGCCAGGAGCTAAGACTGACTTGAAGATACAAAACAAAAAACAAAACAAAAGTACCGGACATCTGGAGGCAGAAATTTCAAGGCACACTGCAATATTTTGTCCTTTTGCTTTAAATGAAATATTTAAATATTTGCTACATTTAACATCGTTTTTAAAAACAAAAGTAAATTATAGGTGGTCATAAGGAAGAACAAAGTAATTAAATATTCAAGAAATACGCAACTACGATATAACAGGCCTAAATTATTTAAGTAATTACACTCTCATGACCAGCAATCTGAGTTATCAAACAATAGTTCAGCATCTTAGAAACAGTTGTATTAATTGTCATTATATTATAGCATCACCAAAAACCTAAAAGCCTGCATTTACTTTAAGATTTTCAATGTTACAAACAAGCGTCCATTATATCATTATTGGCGTTTCCAATAATGGCAACATATTTCATATTATTTGTGAATCCATACATGGATCCCTATCCAAAATTTATCTCACTGCTTCTTCCAGCTGAGGGAAAACTGTAGGACAGGATTAATTAGCACAGCATGTGCAATCACTTTGTTTAAGGATGTCTTGTCTATTTCCATGGTTACACCACAGGAAGCCACGCATATTTTTATAGTCAGGGTTCCTGATATTGGTAGATAGGGAAACTTTTTAAATTTTCAAGTGACAGTGAAAGCAAAAAATAATATAGTGAACAGCCAACATTTGGCAATTTTGGCCTGGATTTATATGGATAATTTCATGACAATTATGTGAAGGGGTTTAAAATTAATAAAAAGGTCACTAAGGAGGCATCCTGTTGCTACACCTCAATTCTTTACAGCAACAAGAAGAGTAATAGTTAGAACTTTGCATATCATCTAATTGTCAAGTTATCATATGTTCAATAAAATTTCTCAAGAAAATAATAAATGTTATTATTTACGCTACTTATACCGCATATTCAAAGACATCTAATGCCAATTAAATGACTGTGTACTAACAACATTTATGACATTAAGAATGCAATTAAATATATTTCTACATTATCAATACCAGTGAATAGTGTTAATATTTGGTCTAGTGGTTAAGGCACCAGGCTAGAAAGCCTGATATCATGAATTCATGTCCCACCTTATCCGAAAGTCAGCTAGATGACTTTCTAGGCCACTCTTTTTCAGCCCACCCCACCCACCCTACAAGTTTATTAGTGTGGAAAAAATGGGGGGAAGAAGATGAGTTGGATATGCTTACCATCTTGAGTTATTGGTAAACATAATAAAGGTGGGATACAAATAAATGAATAAAAAAGTATAAATACACCATATCAGGGGTAGTTTATTAAACAAAATTAATTTTAAATTAACATTATCTACCTTTGTAAGGTTATTTTTCAACAGTAATTTAAAAAAACCATTCTGGTTCTCAATAATCATTCTATGATCACCGAGGTCAATTACTGGGGAAAAAGAACAGAAAATATCTTCAAAAAGAGGGGGGGAAATCAGGCCTTGGTAACTACAGACTGGTTGGTCTGTTTGATGGTGATGAGAAAGACATTGACAAAATGAGGAGTATCAGAGAGCAGGAGGTATAGGGATGTTTATCTTGGAGAAGAGACACTGCAGAGAGTCATGATAGTTCTCTTCTAGTATCTGAAAGGCTATAATTTAGAAGAATTTACAGAATTGTTCAGAAGATAACAAGAAACAATGGATTTAAATTATGAAGATGTAATTTAATTGGCTAGAAATCAGGAAAATGGCCCTAATATTCTGTTATTAATGAGACCATAATATACCAAAAATAAATGAGACTATCCTGAAATAACCCATACAGGACCAAATTTGTCTAGTTCCGCATTAAACAGCATCCTATTATAATTAGTATGAAACTCAGGAACAATAAGATATTATACTTATATGTATTACTTAGAAATCTGAAACAGAACAAATCTGACTTGGAAAAAATAGTTTGTAAAGAAAGTGCTACACAGTTATCTTCATTTAGCAACTGCCCAAAGAATGATTGTTTGCAAATATGACTGTAATTAAAAAGAAATTAAAGTTCATTTTCCAACCAATGGGCATTTAGGGCAACAAGCACCTCCAGTGTGAAAATGACTGTGTTGTGATCAGTTTTAGGCAGCAACTGAAAGGGAGGCAGAGGTTCTTTCTATTTATTAAGGTCACATGGTTGAGCTTGTTAACCTTTAGCTAGCATATTTTAGAAAAACACTTTTTTAGCTGTCTGAGGACAAAAACAGCTAAGGAAGAAATAGTTTGCTCAAATAATCTGTCCCGCAAAAGGGGAAGAATGGCAAAAATGGGTCAGGCACAGAATACTATATGAGAAAATTTTATCTGAATAAAATGGCAGCAAAAATGATCTTTGCAGTCTCTCTCATATCACTTAACAACAATTTTGCTTAAGTAGTAAAATCAATAAAATGAAACATATATTCAGCACACACATACTGGATATGTCTGTATGCATGTACGTATGTATGTATGTATATGTGTATGTTTGCATTTCTTTTGTATATAATATTACTGATATTGTTATGAGTGAGTCTTCTAGGTAGGCGAATACTTATGGTTTGAAAACTGTATTTATATACTTTTTCCCTATTTGAAAAAATATTAATGTTTTTCTCCTGTAAAATATGTCTTTGATTTAAAATCCTGTGATAACTAAAACCTTGCAGCTATGCATTCTAGGGTTTTCAAATGATCTCTTTAATACTCAAATGGAAGAAGTGGATGATCAGCAACAAGACAGATGGACTCAATGTCAGTGGCAATGGGTGCACTGTTACAAGACCCGAAAGGCAAAGATGGAGACAGGACAACCTGAAGGAAATCTATAGGGCTATTAAAACCAACTAGATGGCACACAATCAAATATGAAAGATGAAAGATATTTCAGTCTTTTATGGGAATAGGAAGCGGACGTACTGTATGCTCCCTTGAAGTGAAAAAATAAAGGCAGACTAAATCAAAGACATATGAACTTTCTGCATTACCTGTTTCATTTTCTCTACTGGTATGATGGCCAAAGTCAACTTGTACTGTAACTAAGAAGAGAAGTACTCAAGCCATCTTTCAACATTGCTTACATCATTATCAAATAATCTTGTAATTAATGGCTTGCCTACCAAAATCTGCCAGTTTCAACTCCCCAGTGTCACTGATCAGAAGATTTTGGGGTTTCAGATCCCTGTGCAAAATGTAACGGTGGTGGATGTACGAAAGTCCTCGCAGCAATTGAAATAAAAATAACTGAAAAAGAGGGGGGAAAACATGTTCATTAATATTTGTATGTAGTGCATTGCCTTCCTACATAAAGATCAGAATGCAATAATGTGAAACGTTATTAATATAGATATTATTTAAAACCAGGATTTTTAACTGAACCAATAGGAGTTAACACACGTTTCACTACATCCAACTGCATAACCCTTCTTTAATAATTCTCAATTGTAATTCCATCAAAAAATAAATCATATCAAATCAGTTATACTCTATTTATTTGCATAGAGTTACAAGATTACATGACAGCCTAAAGACAGGTGTGTATGTTGCTAATTATAGAGAATAACAGCACATGGAAAGGAGAGATGCACAAGAACACATTCCTTATAAGAAAAAAAATAGGATTGAAAAGGGATTATACTCAAAGATATTTTAGCTGCAGCAAGTCATTCTTTATTTTAAAAGCTCAAATGAAAAAAATGAAAAAAAGCTAATTTATTCTTTTTCATTCGTCTGGAGTAGCTTTCAGAAGTGACTATGAGATTAGCCATTTTCTCAATATGTCAACCAATGTGCATTTTATATATTATTAAAAATTCAGACTTGTATGAACAACATTTGTCAAAACATTACATCCAAAACTATCTTGGATGCCGACAAAATATTATTATTCCATGCAAACTTCACAGAAGTTTAAGTCAAAAGTAAATCCTTTGAAAAATAATTGTTTTAACATTAATATTAATTATAAAAAAGTATTTGATAATAGAGGCAAACAATACAAATTCAATTTTGTCCAGCAGTGTATTTTTATAAGATTTATAAAATGTATAAGTTATTAGATTCAGTATGCTGAAATGAAATAGTTCCTAATTACTTATCAGCTCAACACCTGTATGAACTTGAAACTATGATTATGAAATAAGTTAATATAAAATATAGAAGTACAGAAATCTTTCATTTCTTTTCCTATATACATACACACTTTTAAAAAGAAGTTTTTATTGAGGATAATATTTGCTAATAAAATACAGGAATAATATAATATTAGAACTTTCAAATCAAAAAGTTGCACTGCATTGCAATAAAAAAATAAAAAAGCAAAATTTAAAAGAAAATGCAACTGTATTTTTTTAAAAATACAGAATTTGGATGGTTGAACCAACTGCATCGAAATTTATTTCTGATTCATCCATCCACCCCTTTTCCAGGAAGAAATACCCAGAGAATTAATTTAAATTATTGTGACCTCTCAGCTGAATTCTTGCTATAGTAAAAGTTTCAAAAAATGTCACTTGAGTTAAAACATATTAACTTTAGGCCAACCTTCTATTACTGTAAAAGTTATACATACAGACTATATAATTCAGGTGTTTTTCTAACACTTTATGTGCTTTTATTAACTCTTCTTAATTAACTTTATATATACAGGATCACCTCTGCCCAGTTCAGAGAGATCAGTGAATTAATTTCTTATATTCTTATATTCTGTTGCATTGTTCAATTTAT